>NC_136822.1:15956639-16503379 GCF_951394365.1 Tetrao urogallus | reverse complement strand
CTGATCTTAGCTTTGGATGCAGTTTATCTGATGCATTCTGCAGTTTAGCTGATCAAAAAACAAGAGCTGTGAGGAGAGATTTTTAAATGTCCTGCAGAACAGAATTTGTTTTGTTTTTATAGCATACATTTGAAAAGAAGGTTTTGTACTTTTGTGTTGAGTGCTTATTTTTTTCACTGTTTAAAGAGAAGGCTGCTTGGTCACTCGCGTATACTACTAGTACTGTTGTAGCTTGTGATCATCTATAAGTGGTTGCAAGTTTTTTAATAGGAAAAAAAACATCTATTGGAAAAGATTGGAAAAAAAATAACCTACTAATATGTCTTGGGAATATATTTTGGCACCTTTTACTTAGATATATTTGTTCTTTCTCAGTGTATAATTGGTGATATTAACACAATTCTATTTTGTTAATCAGTTTCCAGCAGCTAGGCTTGATTCAGCTGTTAGCAGATGGGATTTAGTATTCCAAAGGGACTATCTGGGACATTTTGAAGTTTAAGTGAGTGGTTATTGAAGGTTTTCACTGGTTTCGTTAGAAGATCTTACAGTAGTTGTTTGTTTTTTCTTTTTTTGGGGGGAAGGGTGAGGAACTCCTATCTGTACTGAGATCCTTAGCACTCTCATCCTCCTTGCATTTATTAAGACCTGGGAATCTTTATTTGTGTGTTACTTAAGGAGCTCTGATATAATTCAGTCCAATGAGAAGCAACTTATTTTTCTGCTATATCACTTAAAAATTTTGGAATATTGCCACAGAAAAATGCCTTGCTATAGTTTCCTTGAGAGTTTTGTTGTTGTCATTGTAATTATCATCTACTGCTACTGTTATTATAATCATAATCCATTAGCCATAAAGAATATCAACTGCATTGTGTGTGTTTTCTGTCATCAGAACTTCAAAAGAGAAATGCATTTTCTTTTTTGGACTTGTTTTACAGATAACTTATAGAGTTTAATTTTGAGAAAGTACATAGTAAGGCTGGAAAAATATTTGTAGTTTAAATTTTTTCCTTGATAGAGATAGCATGGTTTAAACTGGTTCTTAAATCTTCAGGCTTTTTTCTAACGTAACGAAGTATTGATTTTGAATGTGTGTATTCCTGACAAGCTGATCTCCCTGCTGCCCTGTGTAGAAACCTATTTGTTAAGTCTTCATCTGGTGGAAATGACCAGTTTAGATGGTTTGTTTTATTTTTCTCATTGCAGTGATAGCTGAAGTCTTCAGGAATATCTGATTTTTACAAGACTATTCAGCCAATTTGTATCTTTGTCCCTATTTTTAAAAAGTGATGTGCTCCCCACATATATCTCAGGAGCCACCCCATGTATCTCCTACTGTGTGTAACTTCTGATCCTGCATTACCAACTGCTGTTTTCCTAACTGCCATCCCGGGAAATGTCAGCAAAAATACCATCAAGTGCTTTTCTTTTTCCTTCAGAGTTCCAGATTTTGAAAGTGGTGGTTTTTTTTTTTCCCCTCTCTGCTTGGATTTCTTTCCAGTGATTTCCCCTCCCCCTCTTCTTTAGTTTTACAGACTTCTACAGTGCTTTTTTTTTTTTTTTTTTTTTTTTTTTTTTCTGTGCTGATTGCAGAAAACACCCACCTTTCTGTGGCTTTTAGTAGAGCCTTTCATGCTCTTTTCTCTGTACCAGCCCCTCTAACCAGATATTTAGGCCAATTATTCTGTTCAGTTTTCATTATTCTGCTCCCACAAACTACAGTAATAGCCCACTTGAAAGATCACTTGGCTTCTTTTTACTGTTGAGACTGCTTGCTAGTTCCCAGAAAGGCATCTTCGCATCCTCTGATCTTCTGTTTCTTTTTTTTTTTTTTTTCCTTCTAGAGGTTTTTATTTAAATTAAAAGGGGTGAGGGTTAAAAGGAAAAACCACACACATAAATGAGAGGAAGGAGGGGGGAAAAAAAAAAAAGCAGGTCCACATATCAAATACATGCTTTCAAAAAGGGGAAAATTCCAACACTGGTAATTTGCAGGAGGCACCGAATATCAATCACTGGAATAAAAAATCCCATTAAGATTGCCAGAGCAAGCATTGCCTGCTCTTTGTTTTTGCAAAGTATGAATTTTTACTTACAATTATAAAGATGGTACCCAGAAAAACCTTTACTTCTGTTGTGTCCGTGCACATTCAAATTATACAAGCTTTTCACTTCAAAAACAACTTTGTTAAATGAATGTTTTTAATGTGGTGTAGGGACACCATGTTAATATATCTCAGATTATACATATCTTTTTAAATTTAACTTCACATTTTTTCTGCCTCCTTTTATCTTTTTTTTTTTTTTTTTTCTCTTTTTTTCTTGTATTTTCATCACTAATCATGAAAGTGTTTTGCCTCTTCATCTCTTGGTAAAAAATGTTGAAGATGCACAGAAATATTTAATGCTTACTCCCTGTAGGACAATTGCCATCAGATGAGAATTTTAAGACTGGATCTTTGTCATTATGTCTTGTTAAACATCCATTTTATAGTATATGTAGATTCTGTTGTCCTTAATATTGGAAATTGTTTATCTAAGATGAAAATTGTGCATTGTTGTTGAACAATAGAGTAATCTGTTAAAAAGATTTTGCATGCAACTTCCTCATACCTGTTTCAGCTTTTTTTTCTCTTTTTCTGTAGCAAGTTTTGGTTGTTTTTTCAGGTTGTGCAGCAAAAACACAGGTGACTCTGGTTGAGAATCTTTTTTTCATAAAATATTGTATCAGACCACTGAAAGAGTACCATATGCACTGATACTCTGAAGAGGTAAGCAAAAAACGTACCTTTTTTCAGTCTCATAAATAGCAAGAATATGCATCTGGGGAGAACTACATAGCTCACTGCCATTTTATTGCAGACAGTGTGAATGTAAAAAGGTGCTTAAATGGGTCAGATATTTCTTGCCCTAAGTCCTCTTACTTGCCCTACCGTTCAAAAGGTTTTTAATTTCCGTCCTTTTCAGCCAAAGGGAATATGAGCCTGCCACTGTTTAAAAAATACATTACCGAGAACACCAGTGTTTACTTGCAGAAAAGGAGGATCAACCACATGTAGAAGAGTTCTTGATGTGTGGTGCTCTGTGCTGAGAAGAGCTGATGCTCTTTCTCAGTCTACTTCCTAATGAACAGGTGCCTTGTACTACTATGGTTGCCTTTCTTGTTATCACCTCAGAGAGGCTAATGATTAAACGGATACTTCTCAAGGTCAGGGATAAATTACATACCCAGGAGAGTGTGAACAAAAGTTGCATTGCTATTCTCTGTACTGTATTAATGCAGATGAAAGAGGACCTCACTTATCAGAGCTGTCAGTCCAGCACCTTTCACAGCCATTCAGCTCATTTAAAGAAAATCCTGAGAATTCTGAATTTAATTGTTCTAGTATATACAATCATATGGTGAAAAGGTTCTCTATAATGAGGGGGCTGTTATAAAGTGCATATGGCAAACTGCTTCTATATTCAGAAGGAAGAACTTCTGCTCATTTATTTTTAGTGATATGATGAACTAGACAACAGCATACAGGCCATGTTCATACCTTCATGCAAGTACCAAAAAATATATTTTGTTTTTAGAAGCATATATAGATAAAAAGTCTTTTCTCTCATTTTCTTTGCATTTTGGAAGCTTAAGCTCCTGGTTTACAATGCTGTTTTGAGATCACAAGGTCACAGAGATGATGACTGAGGGGCTGTGCACCTAAAATAATTTTGTGAATCTGTGTGTATGTTCTGTAAAGTAAGAAATGAATCATAAAGAGAAGTGAGAGAAGGGCCCAGGGCTCGAGCTGCTCTGTGTCAGTGGTCTTATGCTGTGTAAGTACACCTGCATTTTCTTAAATTTTTTATAACATCTATATGAACTACTAAAACCTCCCATGTGCCTACAAGCAAAATAATTGAATATTTTTCCTATTTATTTGATTATTTTTTTTTTTGGTGCATCTCCAAAGCGGTGTGTCTAAGGTGTATGATGAAGAGCATGCTTTGAGGTTATATCTTTCCATAGTTTATAACAAAAACAATGAGGCAATTTACTATGTCACAGAATCACAGAATCACAGAATCACAGAATCACCCGGGTTGGAAGGGACCTCAAGGATCATGTAGTTCCAACCCCCCTGCCTAGCAGGGCCACCAAACATACACATTTAGATCAGGTTGCCCAGGACCCCGTCCAACCTGGCCTTGAACACGTCCAAGGACGGGGCATCCACAACCTCCCTGGGCAGCCCGTTCCAGGGCCTAACCACTCTCCTCGTAAAGAACTTCCCCCTAACATCCAACCTAAATCTTCCCTCCTTCAACTTGGATCCATTTCCCCTAGTCCTGCTATTGTCAGCCCTTATGAAGAGTTTACTCCCCTCCTGGGTGTAGGTTCCCTTCAGGTATTGATAGGCTGCAATGAGGTCGCCCCGCAGCCTTCTCTTCTCCAGGCTGAACAAGCCCAACTCCCTCAGCCTGTCCTCATAGGGGAGGTGCTCTAGCCCCCTGATCATCTTAGTCGCCCTCCTCTGGACCCTTTCCAAAATCTCCATGTCTTTCTTGTACTGAGGGCTCCACACCTGGACACAGTACTCCAGATGGGGCCTCACAAGAGCCGAGTAGAGAGGGACAATCACTTCCCTGTCCCTGCTGACCACCCCTCTCCTGATGGAGCCCAGGATCCCATTTGCCTTTCGAGCTGCCAGAGCGCACTGCTGGCTCATGTTGAGTCTCTCGTCCATCAGGACCCCCAGGTCCTTCTCTGCCGAGCTGCTCTCAAGGACCACTCCTCCCAGCTTGTACGGGTGCCTGGGGTTCTTCCGGCCCAAATGCAAAACCTTGCACTTTGCCGTGTTGAACCTCATTAGGTTCACCCGAGCCCAGCTTTCCAGCCTGTCGAGGTCCCTCTGAATGGCATCCCTTCCTTCCACCGTATCAACCGCACCACTCAGCTTGGTGTCGTCAGCAAACTTGCTGAGGGTGCACTCAATTCCCTCATCGATGTCATTGATAAAGATGTTAAAGAGCACCGGTCCCAAGACGGACCCTTGGGGGACACCACTTGTTACCGGCCTCCACCTGGACATAGAGCCATTGACCATCACCCTCTGTCTGCGGCCTATCAACCAATTGCTTATCCATCGGGTCGTCCACCCATCAAATCCACTTCCCTCCAATTTGGAGATGAGGATGTGGTGGGGGACCATGTCAAAGGCCTTGCTCAGGTCCAGGAAAATGACATCGGTCGCCTTCCCTTCGTCCACCAATGCCGTCACTCCATCATAGAAGGCCACAAGATTAGTTAGGCATGACCTTCCTTTGGTGAACCGTGCTGGCTGTCTCGGATCACATGCTCATTCTTTATGTGATCGAGCATGTTGTCCAGGAGGATCTGTTCCATGATTTTCCCAGGCACGGAGGTGAGACTCACCGGCCTGTAGTTCCCCGGGTCCTCCCTGCTCCCCTTCTTGTATATGGGAGTGACGTGACCCTTCCTCCAGTCGTCCGGGACCTCACCTGACAGCCACGACTTCTCAAATATGATGGAGAGCGGCTCGGCAACCACCTCAGCCAGCTCCTTCAGGACCCTGGGATGCACGCCATCCGGCCCCATAGACTTATATTCATTCAGTCTAAGGAGGATGTCAATTTCATAATCCCAGTTATAACTCATTTTTGTTAAAATAGCATTAATTGTCCCAGATAACATTTGTACAACACAGAGTGGTACAGTGCTCTGATGCATTCTGCTCTGTCAAAACAGTCCCACCATCTCTTCATGACCTGCTTTAACTTACTGTGAACCATTCAGGGACTGTGCTTTGTAAGGATGGCAGAAAATAACGGATTTTGCATTTCAGTAACCGCTAGAGAAACATTCTTATCTTTCCTATATTGGATGTGTGAGGTACGTTTTGCAACACAGGTACCTCAGAACTGCTTTCAGGCAGTGTCAATCTGTACCCGTTACTCTTCTCCAGAGCCTCATCCTCTTCCTTTTTGACCTGGGCACCGGCAGGGCTGTTTCTCACGTGCTTTCTCTCACTTTTCACAATCATGCAGCGTTTTCTTTCTGTTTTCCCAGAAGTGCCTCCAGGCCCCTCAGCCCCTCATCCCTGTGGGGTGGCCATTTTGTGAGCGGCTGGGGCTGAGGGGGCCTCACCTCACACTGGCTGCTCCTTTCCACCGATGCCTAGTAACGTTAGCCCCAATTTCTAGTTAACTAATTTTAAGGTGGAGAGTTTTCCCAAGCTAATCCCTAACTTGAAGCTGTGGATGTGAAGGAGAGAAAATGTGTGGAATAAAGTAAGTGTCCCATGGGCTGAGGGAGGCATGGAGAGGAAAATGAGAAGAAGGTGCTCTGCATGTCTCTGAAGGACTTATTTCCTCTGTGCTGTAGTTAGAAACATCCAACTGTAAATTATACCTATGCATGCAATTTCTTCCTTTGTAAAAGTTTTACTGTAAGTACTTTTAAATAAAACAGAGTGAGTTTCATCAGGTTACTTGGCAGTTCTTGACCATGAATTCAGTGTGCAAGGAGAACACCTCGACGTTTCTTTTGTGATGAAGGAAGCTTCTGGAGATCAGAAGCTTAGTCATAAAAAAAGCAGAAACAGAAGTAGCTGAAACTTTACAGCCCGTTGGGTAAGGGCAGAACTTAGCTCAGATGCCTGAAGAACAGAAACGGGGCTCTGTTAATCAGGGAGCTGGTTGAACTCATTGTTTTGTCTGACATCAAACTTGTTTTTGTCACTGCTTATAAAATAGCAAAAGCCTTTGAATTCATTATTATAATGAAGTTCTTCCATTGTACATTATTACGTGGTCTTGAAGGAGAAATTAGACTTGAACTGATGTTGACTGGAGCTCTGCTAGAAATAACACCATCCTAATATATGTTAGTACTTTAATTTTTACTTTTTATACATTGCCCAAGATTCAGAGGATTGCTGAGGTCTGAACTTCCATTGCAGACTTCTTAATTTAGGAACATAAAGGCAAATATATATATGATGGAGAAAAAAAACCAACAAAAATTGAAAGAAGACAAGCAAAAAGGAGCTCTTCTTTAGTCTGCTTCCTTCTCAGACTCTGTGGCCAAAGTCAGCTGAGAAAGTATTTGTATTGAACAACATGGGAAAAGACCTGTGGCAGTGGAATGGGAAAAAGCTCTTTCATGTAAGATGCATTGCAGAACTGAACCTTGGGGCTACAGCTTTTGGTACACTACAAAGATGCGGAGGCAGCTGCTAAACCTTGTGTTGCAGGTTGCTGTGTGGAGTTGAAAGCAATGCTGTGAGTTCTGGTTTGTCCTGTTCAAATTCCTAGATTGAATTCAGAAGTTAGATTTTAAAAAATCTTTGTATTATGTATTATAATGTATTATTAATATATTATATATTAGATTTTTGAATATCCTTGTGTATTTACATAAAGTTAATATAGATTAATTTATGTGTATAGAGGAGTGTGCTATGCCTACAGCTGTATTCCCTTATTTGCTCTTTACTTGCAGAACTTTATACACAGAAACTAAATTTAGTTACTTGTTTCAGAATGAAGCTTGAAAATGCTAAGGGTAGCCTCCTGTAATACTGTTTTTTCAACAACTATAATTTTAATAATTGGTCTTTATTAGGGTAATCTAAGAACTTATTCTCAATGGAGTTCACAAGCCACTCTGTAGATTTAGTATTATTATTTTCTTAAACTAAGCTTTCATTTTTATATCTTGATGTTAACTATACTACAGAAACAAACAAACAAGACTAAAAATGGGTTATATTAGAAATGAATGCTAATGAGCTCAGCTTCATCCATGGGAGAAACAGTTTACTTAAGACCGAAAATTTGTATTTATTTTTGTGGATCTACCTTTAGATTGGACTTTAACATAAGGAGTGAACAATATTGCAGTTCTCAGGGTGCTAATTTGTTTGTTTTAAGATAGTTGAACATTATTCTTTCTTCAAAAAGCTGCTGGCCGCTTAATAGCTCAAAACTTTTCCCAATCCTTTGTTTTGCTTTTCAATATCTTTCAACAACTTAATTTGTGGTTTGAATATTTTGCCTGATTACGTGTGCCTATCTGCCAAATTTGGTGAGTACAGCGTATTGCTACAGTTGGTATAGTGAAAACAGAACAGACATAACTCATTTCCTGACTACTGCATGAGAAAATATAGTTTGTTCCCCAGTGTCTGCAGCACTGACTTTCTCATTGCTCAGGGACTGTGTTGAGACCTCCTTACCTTGAGCTGTTGGTTTCAGTGTGAAAAATCATGACACAGAATTTCCTTCTGGGTTGTTGAGAGCTGTTGTGTCTTGCTGTGGATTACATAGTCCCTAAGGATGTGCAGAGTCACAGATGCGCTGTCAGAGAAGTGCTAGTCTTTTCTCTTGTTTAGTCATGGCAGGACTGGATTAATCCTATTTTTAGTCGTTACAGTCAGAAATAACTTCTCTCTTGTTAGCACTCTGAATCTCAAAAAATAAAATCTCAGACAAAACCTTGTCCCCAGTAGAGAGGGTACTATAATTCATTTAAATGAACTCACATTCTTGCTTTTTTTTTCCTTTTTCCCCCGTGGGTGTGTGTTTAATGTTTTCATACCTGTGTGAGATTTCCTTTTCTGTATCACGTTCTGAAGGACATTCAAAGACATTCATTCTATTCATTTTAAAAGTAAGGCATGTGGATCAACTTATCAGTTCAATAATATAAGTGCTGTCCTTTGAAATCAGCTTGGTTAGTGCTATTTCTGGTTTTAGTTTGTAATCTGCCCAAGCTCCTTTAATACACCAGGCTGGGAAAGCAGGAATATCAAAGCTTCTACCAAACACAGGTGACCAGTACAGCTTACTGACAAGCTTCTGTTGCCCTGATCCTGACTGGCCGAATCCCACGTGCTGGCAAGGCCAGAGCTTGCAGTAGTGAATGGTTCTGTGTCCTGGGAAAAGATGGATATTCTCTCTTGAAAAACTGGTCAGTGTCTGGTTCTGTAGTCCAGAAGTCATAATTCCATTTCATTTTAGTATTTTACAGCAAAGTAAATTTTTCTCCATCCGAGAAATTAGATGTCAGAGAGGGGAAATTGCGTGGGTATAATTTGATGAATTGGACTGATTGCTCAGAAGGATGGTAATAGACTTTTGCTCCTTGCTCAGTAGTTGAAACTAATAACTGGCTTAGCTACCAACTTCAGTGTCCTAGTTAAATGAGTTTGGTGACCTCAGTCTTGTCCTGTCCTAAAGATGTCTCCTCTTAACCTCAAAAGCCACCACAGCCTTTGCTAGCTGACAGTAACTGAAGTATTTGTTGATACCAAACAAAAGTAGCAAGGAATGGGCATGGAGACTGGTTGCAATCCTTCACAACTGTGTTGACGTATATTATTGGCAATAAAGTTGATGAGGTTGTGATATTCCACAAAAATGAGGAGTGGGTTTTTTTCAGATGTTTCTTAAAAATAAATCTTTAAGTTGGGCACAATTTTGTAAACTTCTGATTCCAATGACTGGAAAGTAGCTGGCAAATGCAATAAAATAAAGTGTGGGGTAATCATATAGTTTTAGTCATGTTCACTTAATTCATATTCATTTAATTTTTACTGCTATCTGTTAAGGTCTTCTGTGAAAATACAACATTAAAAGAAATATATTCCACTCTTTTTCCTTTTTTTTTTTTTTTTTTTAAATCATGCTTGCACACACACAGAATGCTCTGGATGCTTTCTACTTGTCCAGTTTTGCTTTCAGTGCATGTATATCATTATGTGTTCTTGTTGTCATGGTAATTGAAACCAGAGTTTTCAGAATGTGGAAATCAGTTGTGTTAGCCTGCAACATGGAAGCCCAGTAACGAATACCGTGTGACTGTACTGTTGGCTTAGGGCTAATGTGACCAGAGGATATCCAGGGGGAGAAGAGTTTCATTTGATTCAATCAAAGAAGCATTAAGAACGTTTGAATGTCTGAGTATTACATCTTCCTGTGTTGAAAACATTCTTCGGGCTATTTACACAGATTACTGTAATTTAGTGTGGGTTTTGGTGCTGTTTGTTCTTGTTTGTTTTGTGGGGGGTTTTCGGATGAAATGCTGTTGTCCTGTATGTTAGCATTCTCATTTCTTGCATCTGGAGGTGATTGTAGTGAGGTTTCCTGTTTGGTTGATGACTCCTAGAGATTTAAGATGAGGTATATTGTTGTCATTTACCCCTTTGAGGACAAGTGACCCTGAAAGGAGGACAGGATGGGGCATAACTGATCCTATTTACCTCAGAGAGTGTTCTTGTTTTATAAAGTTAGAGGAAAAGGTTTTTACATTTTGACACGCTTAAAAGTTGTAACAAAATTTGATGTATTTATATTTTCAGTTACTTTTGGGCCTTGTTATTTTAAGGTAAAGGAACAAGTGGAAAGAAATTTGGAAGAATGCTGAATTTCTCCTAAATGTAAAATCCATTATCTAAACTGTTTCCAGCAGACATTTTTCTAACTAGTTTCTAAAGCTGAACAGGGATTGTCTGCTTTCCTTCATATCTACATTTACCTTTGCAAAGCTTTTATCAAGTCTAACACAAATTTCCATTTCTCTTACATGAGTGCACATTTCTGTTCTGTTAAAATGATGTTTTTCAAGAAAAAGCTTTTCTAGAAAAATCTCCACTATTTCAGTCTTTACTCGTATACTGCTTTTGAGACTGCTGCTCTTTCAAATTCTTCACCTGAATTTCAGCCTGCAGGTAATATCCACAACTCAACAGAAATCCATTTTGGGTCTCATCGAAAGCAAGTGCAGCAAAATGATCATTTCAGGTGGCATCCAGGGCATGCTTTATTCTGTCTGTAAGGCCTCCAGTATGAAGACTTGCTTTTATATGCAACAGCTTTGTAGATTCAGTTTTAGCTTCTGATGTGGATCTGTTAGCACAGAGCTGTTACATTGACTCTCAACCTACATTTCTGCAGTTTATTATTTCTGAGAAGGAAATATCCTTGCATCACAGCTAATCTTTTTCAAACTATTTCCACGAAGACCTCAGACTCTAATTGTGTCCCCCAGTGTGCCAGCAGAGCTGCCCACCTTAGACCTGTATGCATACTTTGTGGGAGTGTATTTCTTCTGTCATCAGTTTAATGGTGAAAATAAGGAATAGTAATGTATTCAGTGCTGAACAAGAACTTGATGCCTTCTGCCTTGTATACAGTGAATCAGTGATAGCTGCACTGTAATTCTTTTTCTACCATTACTTACTTTGTAGAAGTACTATTTAGATCATGTTCCTTGATCGGACCAGAGGCAGACTTGAGATGGTGCCAGAAGTCTTCCTAAAACTGTGCAATATGACATCAGTTATTTCCCACATCACAATGCGTCTTACTTCATTAGACCTTAAAGAATCCGTGTTCATATTTGTTCTTTTCCTGTTTTTCTTCGAGGTGACTTTAACTGTGAAAGAAATTTAGAGTGGCCAGTCTGCAATTTCTTTCTCCTCCTTTTAAAGACAGGCATTATTTTCGCTCTTTCAAAAGCTTTTGTACCCATATCCATCCATCATGTCTTCAGAAATAATTCTAATATTAATGGCTTTCAATCAGTATCAACTGAAATGCTCATCCATTTCCCGAAGGCAAGTTTAATACCAATGCCAACTGGCATAGCCCATTTCAAATTATTTGACCTAAGTATTTTCTCTGACCTTTTCTCTTCTTGTTCCCTCCTGATACTGACCCCTTTAGTTTGTAGTTCTCAGTTGTGGACTCCAGCTAATTACAATAGACCTTCTTGGTAGCAATGGTCAATAAAGCAGTAAACACTTCAGAAGTCGTGGCGCAGTATGTCAGTACCTCACCTTTAAGCTGCTCACCACCCAGTACTGCTCTTTGGTGCTCCTCGTATTTGGAATTGTAGAAGTTATTTCTATCCTTCATCTCACGTCAGTTTATCTGGCCATTTTCTGGCACTGCCTTTGCTGATTTTTAATGCTTGGACAGTTTCCACTGTCTGATATTTACCTCTTCTATTTGAAATCAGTAAGGAATTAACTTCTACCGAAGATGGCTGAAACTTAAAATATCTATATCCTTTCTTCACACTGAAGCGATCAGCATTCTGTTCGATTATTTTTTTCTTCAAAAAGGATCTGCCTTATTTCTTTTTTTGCCTTTTTTTTCTTTCTTTCCACGCGTCTGTTCCAGGCAACCTTGTTTGCCACTTCTGAGTCTAGTCTTAAAATCTTGCTTTTTAATCTGCATTGCGTTTATTTGCTCTGTCTTTTCATGATACTCATAAATTCAAGTTTGAGCCTCGCCATTTGCTCAGGTTCAGTTTTGGGGTAACTTCATGACTCTCTTTTAAGTTTTGCATGTAGTCACACATCAATGAAAAAATGTAATGAAATTATGAATGTAGTTAATACCTTCTGATGTTTTATTTGCATGTATGACTCTTCAATGCCTGAAACTGAGTTAGGTGTACGCTCACAGATGGCCTGAAGTGTGCGGTGCTCCCACGCCCAACTGGGTCAAAACACACCAACTAGATTCTGGCTGTCAACTCAGGATCTTACAGGTCCTTAATGACGCATGGTATTCTCCAAATGACAACAGTTTGGGTTTTGTGGGGTTTGTTTGCTTGTTTGTTGTCCAAATCTATGACTGATCTTTTTGCATACATTTTGATTTTTTTAATTTAGTTTGTAAAACAGCCTTAAGATAAAATTATTGACCATCTTAGTTGAGGTAGGGTGTTCATTATTTTTTCTTTAATCCAAGAAATAAGGATTTAAAATTCCACTGTTAGAATGGACTGTCGTTCCAGGAATATCTGTATAGCATGAACCATATGTTCCATACTAAAAATGGTTTGACAGATCTGGAAATGGAATAAAAGCTAGGGTAGGGGTGAGGGTTGAGGAGGGAGACTTTTTCTTAATGCGGTTTCATGCTGAGTGTACTTTACACTGTTGCCTTCCTTTAGGTGGCAGGTGAAATTCAGGGCTCTTCACTTCTAAATCCTGAGTGCTCTGGAAATGGCTTTACATGCCACAATGTAGGACCAAAATGAACCAAACCACTTCAGTAGAACTTTTATTGTCCAAATGAGAGCGAGTTCCTGGCCGAGCATTCTCTTCTGCCTCTGGTGTCAACAATGAATCTCCTCTACTTGAGACTATTTAACAGCTATTGATAGTTTTACTTGTCCATTTTACACAGTCAGAATCCTCAAAACAAGCAAGCTTGTGGTTTTACTTTCTCTGACCAATAGCATTTTTTCCTCAGATGCTATTTGTGCTGCTTGGGTATAGCAACCACAGTGCTTTAAAATGTTAATGGTAGGTGGCAAACTCCTTATGCTTATTAGCTCTCTTCCTTCCTAGCATAATTAAACATGACTGACTACAAAGTAGTGCACAAATAGGAGGAGTGATCTTACTGCATGTGCCTGCATGCCACTTTGGTCGTACACTGGGCTAAGAATTAGAAATGTTACCGTTTTCCTTATCTGTAAAATACATCTCTATAATCTATTTACCATTACTGATTGGAAAAAAAAAATTAATCTACTTTGCCTTATTTTTAAGCAAATAAATATATTTGCTTAAATATATATATCAAAGGTTTTTTGTAGCATCAGCTGCCCTTGCTTCTTGTTGTTGTTGCACATTAGCAAAAATGTATGCTGAATTTTAACAGTAATTTCCAACTGGAGATTGAGGAGTACATATTTTTCAGGGAATCACAAGCAAGATCTTTTGCTAAGATGAGCCTCATATGGAAACAAGACATTTCATTTGGCTGCTTTAGCCAAATGCTGTGTGCCATGCTGAGTGCTGGGCTTCAAGTATGTGTTATAAGAATGACTTGCAAAGACATTCAGAAAATACATTCAAGAAGCAATTTTTAAATCCAGATGTTTCACTGAGAACTAATGGGACATTAGTTGTGTGCTGTGCTATTAAGTGTCTTTGCCAACCAGAGAATTTAGGAGGTTTTGGGGATAACAGACCTTTTTCCTTCTCCAGGTCTTTAGCACTGGTACTGTGTTACAGAAAATGCAGTAACTAGTCTGCAGTTTGGAAGCTGAGAACAAGCAAAACACATCTCAGAGAGAAGCCCTCAGAAGGGAACAACTTTTGTGGCTCTTCTCTAAGAAGTTATTCTGGAATTTCTGATTGGTTTGGCTCACTGTGAGTGCACACTCTGTATTTACATTACCTAGGTGGACGTGTCTTTCTTCAAGTTGTCTCTCTGTTATTTTCATTAGCTTTGGCAATGACAGTTACCCTGGAGTCAGTAGATCCAAAGAGACTGCATTCTGTTCTTCTGAACTTTATTTGTTTACCAGAAAAATTAATTTAGACAAACATGTGCTGTCACTCAAAAGTGAAAAAGCTGTTCTCAAATTCTTACACAACTGTTTTGTTATCAGTGCTGGTTATTACTGGGGCTTGTTATTCAGCAGCTAGCAAAAATTAAGCCAACCTTTGCATCAACTATGTTTTGCAGTCTAAAATCACCTCAAATACTGCTAATTCTCCTTGTACCAATTGCTGGTGCTTTTACCTAGATGTAGGTGACAATTCCTGATAAGCTTTGTAATTACTTGTGTCCTGCATCAGTTACATTCTGTGGGTCAAATCTGTTTGTGCCTCAGTGGCTAGCAATGGTTGCTTAATTACTTCTCAAGTGCATAATTGTACCCATATGCCCTTTGGTACATTGCCTTCTGCTTTTCCTGCTCAAACTTTATTGAGGCTGCAACAAAATGCACTTTCTGCTCAGCCTATATTCATTTTCTAATAGTTATTAATATTCAATTTGCCTAACTGAGCACAGAGCTGATGCTTTCAGACAGCTATCTACAATGATTACAAGAGCTCTTTCCTCCGTAACTACTCAGTATAGACCACATAGAGGATGTAAACTTGGGATTAATTGCTAATCACTTAAAAATCATCAGTGCACCTCTGGTTTAATGGGAAGATACCACTGCCACTAAGGCTTCTACTAGTTTCAATATTGTATCAAGTATTTTAACTACATACAGAGGAATGTGCTATGGAAGTAATTTGCAGCTTTTGCAATGACAGACAAAGCTTGACACGTGGTGCTCTTGTTTTGTCTGTCTTCCAGAAAAGGTGTTTATGATGAAATATTTAGCACTGCTATGTAATAATGGGAGGTGAAGAAGGAAAGGTACATCCACCACTTCAGTTTGCCTTAGTCTGAAATTCAGCAACCCACCAACTTCTGCAGCAAAGTTGTGGCTCAGAAGTTCCCTACCCTTTGCCGTTGTAGGTTCCTATTTTTTTGTCTAGCTGGCTCTGGATCCTACCTCACTAAAAACTGCACATTTTCAGCCTGACTCATTTCAGTGTCTTTACATAGACACAGCTCTGCAGACAGGTAGCTCTGTTAGTTGTAGCAACAAATCAGTGCCTAGCTTCATTTTTGAAACTGCAGCAGCACTGTGCTGTTGGGGCTGAAGGGAAAATTTCTTAAATAACTCAGGAAGTTGGCACAGGCAAGGATCCTCGAACACTGCTGACAACTTGGTTGCTGTGTAGCTTTAAAATGCAAATATTTTCTTGATCTTACAATTTTACCTTAGTTTTGTACCCATATACCATGGGTAGGAATATGGCCACTTAGAAGTCTTTTGGGAAGTGTCCACCAGGGTTAAGATGTGTCAGGAACTATTCTTTGTATAAATGAGTTCTTTGTATAAATGAGTTCTAGGTAATTCAGTCTCTATATAACAAGTTGGAGCAAATCTTCACAGAAATCAGCCTGTGTTATGCTGATAGGTATATCTGACTTTGGGAGAATGAAGTTTTCACCCCTTATTTCTTTAGCTGGTTGTTGAATGGAGTTGAATGCTGCTGCTGGAAAAGGGTCTTTATCTCCTGGGAAGCAGTACAAGAAATGCAGCTAATACACTTTTTAAAATACCAAAATGTATTAGGGGCATTTTACATTCTGTTTTTACATGCTGTATGAAATTAACTGCTGTCTGAGTGAAAGAAGGCTCCCAAGAAGTTTGGCTGTGTGGGATGTTCTTGCTGTTTAATTCAGTTGCCCAACTTTCACTTAATTAGCCAGGTTTTGTGTAAGAGCGTACTGATATGTACGATGGCATCTACTGCTGCACTTTGGGTATAAATGTAATGCCTGTGTGACACCTTTCTGTCTGTGATGTTATGTGTAATCCTTTCTGTGCGTGGCTATGGCTCTTGAAACTTCTGTTAAACACAATGCTGTGGTTACTGTCGGAGAAAAAGTACACAGAAAGATTTAAGGCAAAACGTGGCAAAGCAAACGCTGCAATTATCTGCAGCTGAAAACAAGTAGCTTTTAATATGTCCATTCACCTAAGAAGGGAGGGAGAATTATAGCCCACATGCTCTTTCTTTCCCTTTTTCTATCATTTCTCTTCTTTTTTCCTTTATACAGTTTATCACCCATAATTTCAGGATGTGTTTTGTTTCTTTAAGCTGTTTTATCTATAGGCTTATGAGGTCAGTCATGTGTGAATTCTTTTGTTAGTCACCTCACCTTTTGCCTTGATGATAGAAAATTGATCAGGCCTAAAGTACAAGTTCAATAGACAACCCCCTTGGTCCTTTGTCTAGTAGAATAGCTACCATTGAAGGCCATGAGCAGGTTGCTATTAATATGACAGCCTGCTCTATCTCCCACTGTAATTTATAATGAAATACCTAATCTCCATTATTTTGATCCAAGCAGGCGATCCCATGAAAAAGTCTTTTCATCCAGTTCCCAATGGCAGTTACATGAGAAATGGCAAACCAATAATTTTTGTCAAGTTTTTTAAGCCAACAGAAATGCTTTTCCACTGCTACAGTTTCAAAAGGCACAGATAAAGCTCATTCACTGAGATGAATGAAAAAGCCATCTGGGGTTTTTCTTTTTGACTTCCTTTCCTTTTCTCCATCCTTGTAATCAAATTTGAGCAAAATCAAATGGGGCTTTCTATGAAAGTACCTTTTGTTGATCTGAACGAGCTGGTAATTTACAAAATACCCTTCCTTTGTGAGGAAGGCTAAAGAAAAAAAGAATCAGTAGCTTTTAAAGCTGGGCCTTGGTAGGACTCTAAATGCAGTGAAAGCAGTCTGTGTTGAGAGATTGAAATGCATTTCAAAGCCAGGCCTGAGTCAGGGTACAGGGAAGAAAAAACCTATGTGCATTTTATAAGAAGAAAAACCTGAATGGGAAGGGGAAAAGAGAGAGAGGAAAAAATCTGGATAATACATTAATCATTATTTTGGAAATTGTCTTCCTTACTGGCACATACTGCGTAACTAGTGATTGAGAACTTGGATTTTTGTTCTATTATGGGCACCTCGGCGTTTGTCTGTGCTGCTTTAAAGTTTGAGAGGCAAGGATCCTTGAACACTGCTGGACTGTGTTTTTAAATGTTTATATTTTTTCAACTCTGGGGTTTTTCTGGTTTCTTTTTTTTTTTTTAACGTTACCTGTGAAGTACTGTGGGGAGAAATACTTGCAGGAAAGCTGAGTTTATCCCTTTTTTGGCATGCTAATATTTATTTTCATTGTATTTCTGCTTACCAGATTTCCTAGTGGTAATTATTTCCCACCAACTCAGACGGAAGGACAGCGTGGGTGCCTGACAAACAGTAAGTTTATGCCTTGTTTTTGTTACTTGTATTTCAAGAATAACTGGAGAAGCTGAGAATGTTTGATTAATCATAAATTCTGTATTGTAAGCATTAATGCTGTACAACTGTATGAATCTATTAATGTGAGATACTGCAGATGTAATTTAGCTCTTCTTATCTCTCTGTTACTTACCGTAACTGTTTAGGCAGAGACTGATAACTGTATTGTTCTATCCTGAAGATAATGCAGCCCATTAAATAAACACTGATTTATATGTCGTATTCAAAGATCTGAGCAAGCATAGCCCATTTTATAATATTTTTGTATTTAGAGGCTTGCTTAGAATGCAAAATACTTCTCATTTCTCCACCTGTGTTTTGATTCTGCCTTGAAATGCATCTTAATACCAGCTTCCTGGTTCCACAATATAAAATGGTACTGGTGATTTTACACAAATATGGGCACTCAGAAGAAATTCCAGTTTCTTCTTATTATTTCATATTCTTTTAAAGAAAACTCCTATGTGTTGTGTTTGTCCTGCTTAATCTTGTATCCTGGTAAGAAGAGAGGCGCGAATGTTACTGACTAAGATCTTACTCTTATTTTTAGTGAGGCATGAGTAAAAGCACGTTGGCTTTTAAATTTTGCTTTAAATATAGGGCCATGAAAATAATTTAGAACTGTCAACTTTCCATTGTAAGCTGTTTGGTTTGAGTGAAACAGTACGAGATGTGATTTGTTTTTTATTCCTTACACGTGTGTGGATGGTGTTGGGATAGAAACATAGAATGCATACTGTAGGAATAAAATAAGTGCATTGTATTTTAACATTATCAAGAATCCAAAGTCAACCATATAAAGTTTGAGTGCAGCTTCATTGACGAGATCCCAAATTATTTAACAAATAGCTTCCGAAGTATTTTCTCTGGTCCAGCTTGACATCTGATAGAATTGGAGAACATTAAAAAGTCACTTTTGTATCTAAATTTGTTTCCACTCGTAGTTCCTGGTTTCCTATTCTCTTCCAATTTCTGACAGGATTTGTTTTCCCTCATGGTTCCGAGCCATTTGCTGCCTCCTAATGACTGACTTATAAAACAGCAAACATGGAAAATTCACAAAAAACTTTCTGGAACTGTCACTGCTGTGTATCTTGTAATTGTCTACCATTTTTCATATATGT
Source organism: Tetrao urogallus (assembly GCF_951394365.1). Classification (NCBI taxonomy): domain Eukaryota; kingdom Metazoa; phylum Chordata; class Aves; order Galliformes; family Phasianidae; genus Tetrao; species Tetrao urogallus. The sequence goes on along the minus strand of NC_136822.1, from coordinate 16,484,556 downwards.
AGAACTGATGAAGAAATTTGTGAAAGTAATAGCTTTGCTTTTTGGTGTCCTAGCAGAACATCAGACCTCTCACCCTGACAAATACTGTACAAAGTGCATAATGGAAGACTTTCCTGGTGCTGTGTGGAAACAAAGATACAACTAGTTGACTTTGTTACATAAATCACATGATCCAGCCATAAGAATCCTTTTCAAAGGCTTGCATGCTACTTTTGGTGCTTGCTCTGGCTAAACGATCTTCTCCCACCTCCCCCCCTCCCACTTTATAATAAGCAATCTTTCATCTTTTTCAGTTTTGTGTCTTTCCTCCCACGTACTTTCTTAAACTTTAACTTCTCTTCTTCATTGAATACTGTCAAACCTAATATGTTTTGATTATTTAACAAATGAAACAATAGCAAAGTGAGAAGAATCCTCATATCAAACTTTTCTTAATATATACTATTCCTAGCATTGTGCAGCATCACTTTACTTGAGAACTTTGAGACCTGTCTTAATAGAAATATTAAAAATTATATGGGACATACAGAGAATACAGATTTTTAATTTCTGTATGTTTTTTTTCCTTCTTGTAAATTCTTCTGCATTTTTTAAGGATGTAATCTTGTAATTAAAGCAATCATCTTGAGTTAGGATGAGAGTTTTTACTGAAGTTCTGAATTTGTTCTGAATTTATGTATTTTGGGGTGTATTCTAAACTTTTTCCAGGACTGAGCTGTGCTCAGTAATAGTACTCCATTTGTGGCACAGTGCTTGTAAGCTGCCAATGTTTTCAAACGTGTTGGATCTTAAAGGATGCTGAGTGCCTCCACCTGTACCTGTTTCCAAGTTGCCAAGTCTGGTGCTTGAACCTTTCAAGCTCAAGCACATTGTGTATTAGAGTATGAAGAATTAGCATAATAAATCACTTACTGTATTTCTTCAGTAAATATTCTCCATCATTTCAGTCATCTGTTGAGAAGGGTTTGTAGGAAAGACTCAGCTACACACAGTGACTACTTTTTTTGAGATGTGTGTAATTATGTACTTGTATGTGTAACTAATACAGTCTGTAATACATGAGAGGAGTTCACAGTCATAGAACGATATGTTGGGGAAGTGAAGTTACAGCAAATAAGTTTAGAAGCACTTTCTCTGTTAAGGACGTAATCCAGTACAATACAATTCATGCAAGGAAACGCCTGCAACCCAGTGAGTGAGCTATTGTATGGGTTGAAACCACTGCTGAGCATAAGCAGATAGTTCTAGTGCTCGAGATTAGGTTGTTTTATCTGCCACTTTGGGGGTTTAATCAGACTGACTTGTATTGGAATGGGAAGAGATGTTCAGTGGACAATCGGTGGCATTTATTTTTAAATATGTGAAAACGGCAAGAGATTGGGAACAAAGGATGGTAATTCCTCAATACCAGGTGCCCTATGGTGTTCTTCATTGCCTGCAAGGAAAGCTTTTCCTTTTACCTATGTTTTCCAGTCATCCACTATAGAGTGTATAACATTGTTCAGCTTAATTGGACGAGTAAGCTATACCTGCACAATTTTCCCTTGTTCCATGAAGTCCATCCCTTACCATTTGAGGATGCTTTCTAAATTCTTCAGACTTCCCACCTGGCTTTTAATGAGCATTGTGGTTGTCAGTTAGGGTTGGGACAGTAATGCCAATGCATTATGATACTGCTATTATTCTGGTGTCATTTAGAGTATTATTGTGAACCTTTAGAACTGTTGCATTAGTAACATTCCTGATGCACCATCCATTGCGAATTTGGTGGAGTCAGGCTTATAGTGCAGATGAAATTACTGTACAGCACAAACTGTGATAAAGGACGTTTATTTTTTTATAAGCAGGTTGTTCACTGTGAATTCATAGAACATCTGCAAAATGTTTCAGAAGCTTCTTTTTGTAATTTTGAGCACTGTTTGGGTTTTCATTTAGCCATAAGGAACAAGTAAATGATTTTGACTGTGGATAACGAACTTTTAGCATTATATACAAGATAGTACAGAAAGAGGTGTTCTTGTTGAGTGTTTTTAGGCTTACTTGTAAAACTTTTATTGAAATCTTTTCTCTTATAATTAGTGCATGTAATCAATTTCAGTCTGTCCAGTAAAATCAATTTTAGTCTGTCCAATAAGAATGCTCAGGACTTGAGTCAGTATTTTCATCAAACTAGTCTTTAATCTTTTCAAATTTCTTGTGGTATGCATTGCTATCCAGTGAAATTGTGTAGTCCAGATAGTATTTTAAAGAAACATTTTCTACCATTTTTATTCTTTTCTTTAAAGTAGAACAAAATCTCTGGAGGACCATGTTGAAATTTGTTGTACAGTGTAAGTAATGTGACCATCATCCAGTCATCACTGTCTCAGAAGCTCAACAATTTCATTCTTCCTTCAACATCCAAGGGGAGAAAAACAGGAACAAATGTTGTATTGGTAGTTTTGTTGGTTAAAGGAGGCATTCTAAAAATCATTCATTATCTACCTATTATTTTCATGTTTTACTTGGAGACCATAAAACTCATGGCACTTGGGGACTGTAAGTCACAGTCTTTTGATTTGTGTTTAACAAGGAGGACCTGAGATACACTCACAGATTTTATTTGTTGCCTCGACGACTTCAGAGCCTGCGCTTGTAATGACATACCAACAGCAACATGAAATTAGCTGGTTCTTTCCTCTCTTTGTAGTTTGTCCTTAGGTCTAGAAAGCTGTCAGAACTGTGAGAAAAAGGAGGGGTCTGTTTACTGTCCGTATATCTTTTTTCAATTAGAAGATTAAGGAAGGCTAGTTTTCTGGGTAATGTCAAAATAAAGGCTTTTCATCATGGCTGTTTGAGCCTGTCACATGCTTTGGAAATGTTCTTAGGACACAACAGTATTTTCTTAACCTAGGTACCTTGCAGACCCACAAACTCAATTTAGTAAAGTCAGTGAAACACTTTTGAATCTACTGGGTGGTGGTGTGACTGCATGAAGAGCTCTTGAAATGTGGAGCCACTTCTAAGGTTAATGCTTGCAGTGCGAATAAGATCATCGCTGCCTGCTTTGTGGTTGGCAAGATACTTATTAGGAAATCTCATTCTTCTTTATTTAAAAAAATAGAACTGACTAAAAAAAAATAGACTAAGTTCCATCATGACGCCATGGTTTGATAGAGCTGGTTTGATGGCATCTCTCTGAATGTAAGTAATTGAATATTATTGACTTATGCATGCAGAAAATATAAAGATCCTTGTGCAAATATGCCCCTTTTTAGATAAGGGGAGCAGTGCCTTCTGAGAGCTCTGTCTGATCTATCAGTTATTGTGCTGTAATGCTTCCTGTTTCTTCTGCTCAAATTCTCTTATCGAAGCTCTGCAGCACAATATTGCAGGTGCCTGTCAAGTCTAACAAGTAACGTGACTTTCCTTGTGCGTGCAGGTAATAGTGCAAGTCAGGAGCATCAAGTGAGTGAGCAGCAAGTATGAACTACAGGGAAATTTGGAAATTATTTTGTTGAACAGGCATGCAGATTACTGACTGCAGAATACCTGGGAAATGTTCTGATTTTCCCCTTCTTTCAACATGTTCTGAAATACTTCTAACAGCAGACAGAAGCTGTCCTCAGTGCGAACTTGTCTCACACAATACGTGGGGCAGAGAACTGAGATCTCACGTACATTTTGTATGCATTTGGTAATGTTCATAGCTTAAAGCCATCTTGAAGTTAGCCTTCTTTTGAGGGTTTTTTTTTAGCCAAATATGTGTAGTCTGTTTATTGGAAGACCATAGCCTGCCTGTGGGAGGGAGATGCATGAGGCTGTAGGCAACACGTAAAATGGGCAAAGGGAATTGTCAAGTCAGTGTAAGCTGCAAATTGATTTGTAGCAGTAAAGTTAAAATGCATTTGATTAAAAACAGAATATGCCACATCTTTTTGGCTTGCTTTCAGGAACTTATCTTGTGATATCAGCTTATTATAGATAAATGAAAAAGGGAAATTATGAAAAGTAGCTGAAATACACAGATTGAATGTTTGGGTGGGAGTGAAAGAAGGAGCTGCTGGGTTGGAACAGATTCCTTAAGATCTGTCACATCATACCATTAAAATAAAGAACTAGACATACTAATTTCAAAGGGATATTGTGTAAAAGTTGGAAGATATTAACACAGTACAATGTATTGATGGATTCCAAACTTATGATTCACTGTGTGTATTACACATCCATAATTACCTTAGATACCAAAATATTTGCTTTGTGTGCTGAATTGCTTGTAAAGGGAGTGATTACAATAGTACTAGAAATTTTTGATTTCATCAGCTTGTACGTGTGTCATTTCTTTGGATGTTTCCCAGAATGGATTGATTTCTGATCAGATCTGCATTACCTTTAGAGCTTAAAAACATGTATGTACTTCAACATTGTGGATGAAAGGGAGGGATGTGTAAACTATCAAGGTACTGTTATTTTTACAGCAGCAGGCCATAAAGCTGTGTAGTTCCTTTCCAGAGCTGTGTATTTGGTCCTAGAAATTCAGGTTAATGCCTGGTTCTCCATGCTGTCGTATCAGGCGGCATCATTATTTATACCTGTGCTTGCAATGCAAAGTCCTTCCCATCTTATTGCAAAGTCCTTGAACACTGAAAACGGGGCTTTCTCAAGGTATCACAAACCTGAATTTTCTGCAGTGAAGAATTAGTTTTGGTATATCGGTAAAAGGCATCTTTCACTTGTTCTTCCGTTCCTATAGTATGTTAAAAATTGTGTTGTAGAACAAAACCAAATCTTTAATTTTTGTATTTGTTAAGAAAAGAAGAAATAGGCCTTCTTTTTACTAGTGAGATTCCGATAGATGTTTTACAAAGCCTGTGAATTCCAAAGCTTAGACTGCCATTGTCTACTCTTAACCTGCAGTGCGAGTAAAGGATACAGTGTCAGCCTGAACTCTGCATTTTCCTGGCTTTTGTCACTTGGTCATAATACAGGTAGTTATTTTTGTCTAGAAATGATAGCTAAAAATGAATTTTGACTAGTAAAATTTAGATGACAAGTAAGTCACAAGTTCACTGTGCAATACTAATGTATGTCATCTTTAAAAGAAGCATAATTTTGAGAACTTGTTAGCTACTGTTTAGAGGTACAGAAATATCCTCACCTCTTGCCTTTTGACAAGAAACTATATAGTAAGTTTTATATGTAGGCTAATGAGAGAGGCAAAACTTCTAGTTTTTACAGAGCATGAATTAAATATGACATCACAACAAGGTTGCTTTATGGCAAACATTAAAAAAAAAAAGCAAAGCAACAGAAACTACAGAAGGAAAAACATCTTTCTACTGGTATGCAGTCATTAGAAATGAATGAAGGTTTGTGTAGAAGGTTCACAGACAGCTGATCACACATGATCATATCTTCAATGATCACAGTTGTACCTGGGCAATCTTATTTTGCCCACTTAGACCTGTTTTGCTAACTCTCCCTGATCCTTCTCATTAATCTCATCCTAACTGAGGTTGGGGCAAACTGTAAGAAATCTGAGACTTGAGTTCTGAGAGAAGGATGCAGATGTTACCTTAGCTAACCAAAGGAGTAATTTTGGCTACTGCTTCCGTGAGTCTGTCCACCTTCTGGCCTGTTGGGAAGGTTTGTTTGCTTTCTCCTCTGCAAATTGTAGTTGAATCCTTTGTAAGAAAAGGAAAGGAAGCAGAAGGCGTCTCGCAACTCAGGATGGCTGCTGCCTTCTTCAGCTCTAAGCTGGTCTCTATTGTTTCTTGTCTTTTTACGTTCCTCCTTTGCTCTATAGCTGCCATACAGCTCTGGCAGGAACAAGTATGACTATGGGAAAAAATATGTAGTTCTGGGGCTGGGTAAAAGTAGGTGATTGGGAAAGGCAGAAAGCCTTTGTTTCTGGGCAGGAAGATGGGCATATGTTAATGGATTTACAATGCTTTTTCAATTCCAGAACTAAATAGCCTGCAAGTACAGGCCTCAGTTAGGAGCCTGTGCAGCACACAGTTAAATCAGGATAGTTGAACAGTGGTAATTTTATTTCTATTATGGAAGTACAGCTGCTCTGTGAAAGCAAGTATAACCTGCTATAACCTTGGTTTTGTTTAAGTTGTATTTTTGGATCTTTCTTGTCCAGCTTTAATACAGACAAAATCAAATCCTGCATCGCAGTTCTGTTCCTATCAGCATTTAGCAGAACTTGTAAAATAATGCATGTGTGTAACTGCTTTTCCACTGGGTAATCTGTATAAGTCTAACTCTGAATTGAATTTGTAGTCAGGGAGTAGGTGTGGGTCAGGGCCTGATCTGCACTGTCTCAGGTGAGAGCTTTCTTCTCCCCATGGAAATATGGTCCTCTCTGGTTTGTGGTGCACGGTACAGCCAGTTAGCACGTCTGGGATAAACCACCTCAAACAAAGGAAAATGTTACTTGCACAAAATTGGGACAGCGCCGTAATGGCTGAGATGCTGTGTAAACAGGAGTATTGCCACCTCTAGCACCATCTTGTGTTTTTCCTTTAAATGAAAGGGGAAGAGAGGCTTGCCAGCTGCATCACAGGATGACTTGTCCTACAGGTATGGCAGGCATACTCTGAATGTGCCCCTGGACTGGTCCTTTTGGAGATGTAGCCAGAACGGCTCCTTATCAGGCGTATTGAAGAATAAGAGATGATTTTGTTTAGCCCTCATTTTGTGTCCAGAGAAGAAGAGGAGATTTGCCAAAACCAGGAAAAAATGCTGGCAAATCTGCAGAATTCAGTTGTCTGCCAGTTAAATTCCATGCATTCAGTCTATCAGATTCAATTCTTCTAGTAATCTGGGACATAGTGCTTGGCTACAGTGTGGTTTTGTGGTTGTTCTCTGTTCTTAATTTGTTTTATATTGTTCACTAAGGCCCAGATTCATTGAAGGACTTTTACATTCTCGGCTCACTTTTTAAATATACCTTTAATTTTGTAGGTCTGATATTAGGATCTTCTTCCTGTGGGCATTGTGTCCTGATACTGAAGTCACTGGAGTCTAAGGCTGTCTGTGGAGGAGAATAAGGAAGGTCATATACAATGCAGATAGTCTGTGTATGTGAGATCAAGAATCACCATGGTTACCTAGTTGGCATCCTACTGTCTTTTTTTTTTTTTTTTAATATATTAACAGATGCAGGTCCTAAATCTGTAGCATAAAACAGTTTTCTTTGTGAAGTAATGATAGGAGCCTCTTCTGTATCTATTTCTTTGCAGCAAGCGTATATCCAATAATCTCAGGTAGCACTGGTGAACAGGATATGCCAGAACTGCTACTGGTCTCCCACAGCATGATTTTTCACCTGTACATTGCTGCTAGTAAAATGAGAATTTGTTTGCTATTTTGTTTACTTTTTTTTCATGTGAAATATCTGTTGTCAGCAGCACGTTTTCAACTTTTTTTGTTGGCGGTTGGAGGTTTTGTTTGTTTATTTGTTTTTTAAATGGGAACTTACATTTCATCCCACAGTGGTTAACTGCTGTCTGGTTGTTAAGCCTTTGTAACATTAGGTAGGAGTGACTACTCAGTTCTCTAGAAGGAGGAATATTTCAGGATGAAGTGATAGAGCTCCAACTTTGACGGTTGCACCTGGAGCCTGTTCTGACGTGTCACTCAGCAGTTCATGGCTTTTAGTGACTGCTGAATGCTGAAGGGGAAAGTTTTTCTAGCGCAGTAAGCGTTCTTGTCCATCATGTACTCTGCTCCCAGCCACATCGCAGTGGCAATGTGGTTGTACAAACAGCCACGTGAGTCCTTATCCAGGCTAAATTGCTCAGTTACTGCTAGACCAAATTCTGGAGAAATAATGTAGTTTTTAACTTGTGTTTAAGTACCAAAATGCTGATGTGTATCTATAGAAAGTGGGGCACCAAAATGAGAGGTAAGAGCTGAGCTGCCTTTGTATACGGGAGATATGTGCTACAAGCATTTCTTCCAGCATAAGTGATAAATTTCACTTTTCCAGTGGCAGCATAGCTTAATTTAGTAACTTTATCTGTGACGTGGATTTTAGGTGACCTTTCTTGCCCATAGTTTGGAGGAGCAAAATGATTCAACAGAAGTGGCATATTTTGGAATTTATCCTTCACTGCTTACAAACTGATGTTTTACTGATCCTATTCTGTCTCAGCTAACTTTACTACTTGCTGCAGTTATGCTATTGGTTTTATGCTGTTACACTTATAACAAAGGTGTATCAGTTAAAAAAAAAAAAGTGTCATTTCTTTTAAAAGAAGAAATCTGTGAGATATTGTAGCCATCTAAAAGGTAAGTTAATAGAAGGAAAGTTTTTTTTCAGCTGGAAAGAAGAATCTAAATGCTTTGGATCAGATTTTGAGTAACAATTGCTCAGGAAAGAGGATAGTCATGTAAACTAGAGGGTGAATTTTTAATAGGGAAAATGATGCTGGAAAACAACCAATAAGAATGTGGGCAGGTAATGAATAATTAGTGATCATATTTAAATACCTATTTTTTGCTCTGTTCATATCATTTTATGTTGTGCCTTTTGCCAGGATTTTGCACATTAAGATTGCCATGTATTGCTTAGTATTGTTAATACACAAAATCCTGGCAAAAGGTTGACATTGTAATGGCTCTAAAGGACCCATTTCAATGTAAATCCTGAGAGTCTATCAATGTGCAGGGGATTTATGTGGGTGAGTCCCATTAATGGTAATGGGACTTATGTGCGTAAATCTCTTCTGCATTGATGGGAAAATAGACTCCTTAGTATGCAAAGTCTCATTTGAAATCAAAGAGCATTTGCATAAGATCCATACATAGCATGGGATTCCATCTTAAAAACAGTACGACAGGAAGATAGCACACCTTAACTACCTTCGTGGATAAATATTAAGGCAAAAATGCATAATAGAAATAATGTGGTTTTTCTTTTTTTAATTAAAAAGAAATAGGAATGCTTACACAATTGTCTCCAACTATTAGAAGCCAAATTAGGTGTTCTTTTGCTAATATGGTTGATTGCTTTCTGTATGAGTGTAAAAATAATGATGTGTAGTTGTGGAACTAATCTTCTGAATTTCCTCATGAGATTTTGGATGTCTTAAAGACTACAAGCTTAGCAGTTGTCAAAAGATCTTTGCTGTCCCTGTTTTACTGCAGTTCTCAAAGCCTGCTGTTCTAACCCTCTCAAGTAAGATTCTAAAAATTTTATGCCGATGCTCCTTAGAATATTCCAACCTGTGATACAGAATGATTTCACTTAATGATGAAACCTATCCCTAATGAACGTGTATGTGCAAGCTGGATGGCTTCACAGCGTCGCAAGTTGAGCTGCCATGTGGCACGTCTGAAAACAGAATACGAGAACGCTGCTTTCCAGCAGGTGTCACTGTTGGCAAATGTAAAATTAAAACTACATTTATCACAGCTTGTGTAAAGCTGGAAAGGTTTGGGATGAGGCAGTGCACTTTGCTCTGGTTTAGTCTCCTCCATGCAATGTACAGGTGCTTTATTTGTTACTCTATCTGGTATATATTGGTAACTTCAGGGAGGTTCAAGTGGATGTGAATATGTTATGGCAAAATAATAGTATTGCCTGGAAGATACCTAAAATAGCTTAATTTCTTCTTTGCTGCCTGGCATCCAGATTTGCAGCATTATTTTTAAAACTGCTGTGCATATAAATGCAATTTAATTATTTTGCTATTTATGCTTTTTGGAGAGGATTAAGAGTTTGATGTCCTTTAGAACATGAATGTAGCTACTTAATACCTGTTTAGAGTACTGGGGACTGTGAAGGTTTCATCTGTCCATAAGAGGAAAATCTGTGTTACATCTCATGTGTCACCTCACCTTATGAATTAGAATGAATGATTTCAAGGATACCTCAGAATGAGGAGCCCTCCAAGGGGAAAAGCGAAAGTTGAGTATGTTTGAGAAGTGAGGATATCTGTTTTTAGTGCTCAGAATGAATTTAATTTTTGCCAGTATTGATATAACGTTGTTTAATCAAGGATTTTTTTTTATTTTATGTTAACTGCCGTTGTATAATCTGCAGAAGGGGAGGGCTCATTGCTATCTGCACCTACATGGGGGGAGGCTGCATTGAGGTATGCATCGGCCTCTTTTCTCAGGCAACAAGTGATAGGATGTGTAGCAGCGCTCTTGGGTTGCACTGGGGAGGTTTAGATTGGACATCAGAAAGAATTTCTTCAGGGTGAGCAGTCAGGCATTGGAATGGGCTGCCCAGGGAACTAGCACTTAGAGACACTGTTTGGTGATGGGACTGGGTAGGTTAATTTGAAGGTTGGGCTTGATCTTGCAGGTGTTTTCCTTTTAAATGGTTCTGTGATGGATCAAATTCTCACTGATATCAGCAACAGATTTTTTTAATACTGGATAGTATTTCAGTAACTTTGTAAGTCCTTGTTGGGGATATAAGTACATCACACACAGTACAATCATATTAGTAGTTAATTTCTTTGTTGGTTAAAGGACAACTTTCCTGCTTTTTTTGAGGGTGTGGGGAGGGAGGTGGGAACATGCCATGTAAGTAAAGAGTCTGCAGCTGTAACATGGGAGGGGAAAACAGCATGCATGATTACAGCACCTGGTTGCACAGGTAAACTTAATCAGAGAGCCAGGTATCAGCTGAGCTCTGTTCATCCAGCAGCAATTAGTCCACCTCAGCTGTGAAGAATTTAGCTAAACTCATCAAGAGTATTCTGGGAATAGGAATGATAGGAAAAGCTGTGTTTAGACTTCATGCCTTACAAACTGAAGTGGGGGCTGCTGGCGCTGCCTTCTCTCAACAGGGCCTTTGGGGTGACAATCTGTGCTTGGGAAGCTCTGCCTCGCTAGAGGGTGATGGAGAAGTGCTGCTTCACTGCTACCTATGTCTCCAAAGGTGTTGTTTGGGTAATTTACCTGATGATGGGTTTTATTTATTTATTTATTGAATACTTATACAAATTTTACTCCTTTAAGTAACTTCTGCTCTAGAATCTGACTACAGTTTTATTAAACAGCAATTAGTGAAGAAATAAGGCTGTTATAACAACAGTTAGAGAATACTGTAATAATGCACAATAACATGATTAAGGTTTTCTGGGTATCTAAAGCTAGGAAAAAAATTAGGATGTTTCAGGATCTGATATTTTAGTAACTAAGTTGACCAAAAATCAACAGGTTCTGGTTTCTGAAGTCAAGACTAATTGTGTATGCTAGATTTGCCATATGAATAAGCGTATGCTGGGTGAGCGCAGCTCTAACGCTTTGTTATTAAACATTATTGAATGCATGTGTTCATTTGCTTCCCCTAAAGTAATATTTGCTGTTGTTTAATTTATGGCGTTGCGAATTAAAGAAGTCCCTCACACAAAAACTTTTTTGTTTGTAACGAACTTAAATGAGTCAAAATCTTGCAGCTAAGAAAGCATAATTTTTTAGGTTCTGCAAGTATTAACATTGAGTTTTATCAGTGAACTTTTACTTGTGCCTGTCCTGATGGGAGCAGGATTCTCAGTCTTTGCAGGATCTAGTTCTACATGGTTTTTTAGACTTCTTTTTTCTAGGGCATTCCTTTGTGCTTCTTACAATGTATTGTGTCTTAAGGACAGAGAAGCTGTTGTGTTCAGAATTAAGAGGTAAAGAGGTAGGTAGAGGAGAACTGCTGCTGATTTTGGTGCATTTTGGAATTCTGCACAATACCTATCAAGAAAAATATCAACATTTTTGAAACATCAGAGTCAGCACTGAAACCATTCTGGAAACATAACAGGCCTGAGAAACATGGAGTTCACAGTGTTCTGAAACAGATGCAGTGTGGAAAAGATGCAAGCTTTGGTTAATCAGCATGGAATGATAAAAAGGATGAAGGGGAAAAGGAGTCTCAGCTAACAGTAGAATTACATCTTCAGATGCTGCATAGAAACTGTTGAGTCATGGCCCGAACCACTGATTGAGCACATGGCGAGAGGATTTGGTCAGCCCTAGGAGCACAGGTGAAGGCAATTCATCTGTGCAATTGGAAGGGGGTGGAGGCTGGCCTCATTAGACCTCATTTAAGGGCTGACTGCCACTGGGGGAGAATCTCTTTCTAGAGATCCCTCTTTGGTGAAGCTTTCTCCTGTGAACCTAGAATCTTCTGATGGGGTGAGTGATTTTCTTCCCTTCCTTCATAGCACCCTTCTGTTGTGCCTGTCCTTCTATCATCACACCTCTGTTGTAATGTCTTTCCCATTGTATTGATCTGTCCAGTTGCTACAGATGCCTACCCATGGCCTACCAGGAAGCTGCTGTAGTCCAACAGGAGGAAGTAGTTGGTCAGATTGTATGTGGTGGTTTAAGAAATCAATACAGGAGGTTTAAAATGAATTTTTTTAAAATGAACCACTGTCTGAATGCATTCTGGGATGGCTGAAATTCTGCTAATGGAAAACAATGCAGAATAATACTCTGATGCAGTAGTAACAACCAAATGCATTTCTCCATTCAGTGGAGATGATAATGACACAATTATCTCGCAATGCAAAACAATCAGTGCAGTAAGTAAATATCTGTAAACTTATTTATTTTATGTAAGATTAACTAATTAGGCATTTTTTTTTTTTCCCCTTTCATGAAGTAGAATGATAAATGGATTGAACCTCGGTGCTTATTTCAAAATTAAACTGCTTTTTGACTTCAGTTTGGAACAGTGTACTCGGTATAGTCAGCCCTTTTACGTTTCCTCAGTAAGTAAATTATGTATGTGTGCTCCTATCAGGTATACCACTATACTGGAAAAAGAATTGGGTGTTAACCAAGAGTTTGCTTGGTCCGGTTAGGTCCAATGTCATATAGAGTGCAACTCAAGTAAAGTTTTGGGCCAGCTTGCTTTCTTCCAAACTGCTTTTGTATCCAGATCCTGAGAAAATCTGATGTGTTTTAAAGAAAGGTTTGCTGACTAAATGCTGTATATATAGTTGCATGGAATATCTTCAGTAAGTCCTCTAAGCAAGTTTTATGATGGAGATGAGAACTATTTATCAGAATGGCTCTCAAGCTGTATATAAGAGGTTTCTTAGTACCTGGATTATCTCATTTATTAGTAGTCTAATAGCTTGTGCAGTTTTGGTACATCTCTGGCACACTGTGTGGTTTGACTTCTCAAAACTCTTGACTGTAAAACCAAATCTCTTTGTAACTTTTGGTCCTTAAAAACATTTGTTGTTCTTTCACCTATTCTTACCTATAGCATCAGAATTTAGAATCATAGAAACTCTTTCAACTCTATTAAAAGTAATATTTGGGGGACAAAAAATTAGTAAAGGTGAAGCCTTCCACCTCATCTTCTCCAACTAGAATGACTGCTGTGTTGACAGATTTGCTTTGATGATACAGTTATAATCAGTTTGAATTATGTAAGTATGCATTGGACATAATAAGGTATTGAGGCTACGTAATGTAGGCACTCATCAAAAGATAATGCAGAGATCCAAAACCTGCTGTACTATCTCAGTGCATAAATGCTCATATCAAGTGCCTTGTGCTGTACAGTTTGTAAGTACAGGCATGCCTACTTCTTGTGTCTGAAAACACTGGAGTCATTGGGCTGTGAGAAAATTATGTCCCCATTTGGCCATGTGATTGTGAAAAAAGTTGTACTAACAGCTGCGTCAGTCTTCCTTGTAATAGTTACTTTACAGTTGCTCAACTAAGGATTTAGAATCTTGTTGCTTTACTGCTTTTACATCTTTGGTTCAATGTACTGATAAATTGACTGGCAAGTAAAATTTTCTAATGCTGTTTTTTTGCTTTTGTCGTCAGTTGAAGTGAAGTTGAAATTGGAAAGGAGAGGGAACATGAGAAGTACTCCTGTTGTAACTTCCAAATCAATTAAAACAAGCAGTTTATAGAGAAAGGCCAGTGGGTTTATTAAAAAAAAAAAAAAAAAGCCTTTATATAAACATCTACATATGTTTAAAAGTTTTAAATTAAATTACATATCTTTTCCATTTCTAGGCTCCTGAAGATTTATAAATTCTTTTTCTTCTTTAAATAGTGTAAACAAATTTAGTAGTTAGTGTTCAAAGGCTGTTAAAAAATACTTGAAATAACGTGACAATCTCTTCTTTACAGTATAGTAATAGTAGGTCGTTAATTAGCTACCCAAATACTGAGGTTGTAGTTAGGATGGTTCTGAGTAGGAGGTGATACTGACGCGCTGCCTATTTCACAACAGATGATATGCAGTGCATGTTAATTCCAGTCCTTAAAAGAAAACTTTCCATCATGCTAAAAAGCTCTCATTTTAAAGGGTGAAATCTTTCTTACAAATGCTAGCTTTATGAAACATGTCTATGAAAGATACTACTATATCTGGCAATGAGAAGAATCACAGATGTGTGCTTAATAAGGATCGCTATTTAAAAGTTAAAAAAAAAAAAAAAGTTAAGCATCAGTATAAATTAAACCAAATGCCAATGTCTATAAATTCTCATTAGACTAAAGTAGCTAAAAACTTGATACTCTCTTTCCATCCATCCTCCTCCTTTTTCTTTCTTGAGCATGAGTTACTTAATGAGGTTCATTGGACCTGATGTCCCACATCACATTTGTCAAGAAACCCAAGAGGGAGTTCAGTTTTTGTTTTCCCATGTGGTCTCAGCACAAGAGTCCTTCATATTAAGTTGGACTTCTTTTTTAGTTTTATAGTAAAGTTTAGTTTGGTTTTGTGGGTGGTTTATGAGTTCTGCTGCCTGGGGACCTCTGGTGCTTCTGGGAGAGTCAAAGCTTAGAAATTGATCTAGATGTTTACTTGTCTTAGATTTTTCTCAAACTGCTCATATTGGTTGAGCAGTAAATATATGTTGAATTGCCAAAAAGGTGACAATTTAAGTCCACTGTAGCTGCTATTCAAGTGCCTCCGTCGTCTGGGATTGTCTTTCTTTATCAAAATCATCAAAACAGCTTCTAATTTTGATAAAGTGTCAATAGGCTTTTGATATAAGACTGAAGAAGCTAGGAAATAAATCTGATTGCTACTGCTTTGGTTTTTTGTGCTACTGATTACTGGGAGCATGGTGGGCAAGAAGTCTGCAGGAATAGGTCCTTGATTGGTGAAATTCAGATATGTCCATGCTTAAGGTTTGATGCTGTTGTTTTCTAACTGGTATTTGTATTGGACGTGATGCAGTTAATTAAAAGTGCTTGCTTTAAGTTAAAGTCCCTTTCGGCTGGCAACATCTTCTGTAGAAAGCTGTATCACAATGTAGTTCATTTCTTGCCTTCAGGTATTTGCACTGTATGTAATTGCATCAGAGTGTTTTTTGATTCAGTAGGCAGCACACTGTGATCCAGTTACTGCTATCAAGCTATGGGAGATTAGTGGCATCGTATTGTTGTACTTCTGTTTACATGATCTGCACGCTCTTCACAAGCAACGCTCTAGCAGTATTTGTAGTTGTGTCTGAAATTCTGTATGTGTTAACTGTATATTCCAGTGATGATTAAATGCTTTTAGATGGTTGCGTGTAATATTTACATGTAACAGATTTGGTAAGATCCTCCTATGGGTTGCTGAGTGCTGTAGTGTGTTAGCGAGAGAAACAGTAGTTACTGTCCTGCTGTCTTTTGGCATTGTGTTCTGATTTTTAAATGTCAGATTTCTTTCTTTTTTCTGCTGCTTTTGTTTTTGTAAGTCACTGAATTTGATTTGTTTTAGGGAAGTGTTTGTAGTCATAATTGAGAGATATTAAGCTTGGTGTTAATTAAACAAATTGATGTGAAAATCTGACTAAGTCCTGAGAGGGTTAGATTTTCCCATCTGTGAGAGATCATATTAAAAGAGAAATTTGGATGATGTGCAAGTTAGCTGCATGAGCTAAAGGAAGTCACAATAAAAACGTAATGTATTTCTAAATTCTAATAGCAAACTTTTTATTGGACCTGAGTGGCTTTATCGTACTATGAGTGTTAAAAAAACTAGATACTGAATGTAGTGGAGAGAGACCAGGATCTTCCTTTTCTATGGAGAATGGCAATTTTTTATTTTTGGAAGAATGAAGACGGCCTTTTTGCACACCTTTAGGAAAGTCCTAGAAAGTGGCACTCTCCCTATATAAGTTTAACGTGCCTTTGGAGAAGAGCAAGGAAGGATATACAGGCAATAATTTTGGATATGTGTTGGTGTTTAATCAGAAACTTGTTTTCAAGTGATACTCACTGTAGTGTCTGAACAGATCTGTTCATTTGTAGATTAACTTCCCCATTTTTTTCACTGCCATTTTCAGCACAAATTGGTTCAAGACCAACTCGGATGTTTTGCTTTGGGAAATATTAGCTGACCACCTCCAAAGTTTCTTGTGACCTTGATCATTCAGTGATTTCTGTTCCAAGTCCATCTTTGAGTGTGGTACACTAAAGGCACCTCTGGAACTGGGGTCTGAAATTATTTCTAATATCCTAATCCTTGCTAACAGAGAACTCCTTTATTATGTGAGATTTTGACTTTGAGGCCTCTAAAAAGGAATAGAGAGTTGATTTTCTTTCAGTTGATGATATGGAACAACCAGGTTGTCCTATTTAGATTTATTTTATAGAAAGCATAGAAACTGCTTGTTCTGACAGCTTTGGAATCCTAGGAACAAGAAAGTTTGTTTGTTTGTTTGTTTTACACAGAAAGAACATTTTTTCAGCTAACTGTTCTGTGTGGATTGATACACAGTATGAAGTGAATACTGAGTGTTAGTAACACCTACTCCAGTGACATAAATTCAGATTACAAACTTCTTAGCATGCTTCTCAAGTATATTATGATGTCACGTACTTGAGGAGATGAACACGAAGAGAGCTGTTTGGTAGAAGAACTTAAAGGCGTATAATAGTTGTTATTTTTTTCTTTGACTGTTCTCGTAGTAAAGATAGAATGCTCCCTGGAAAGGTGGACCCCTCAAGAATTTGTCATGACCAAGGCTGTTTACAGAACAGCAAGAATTGTACCCTGCAGCCTCTTAAGTTGTACCAGGTCTACATAAGGTTACCTGTTTCTAGCATTTGTCCTGGGGAGTCAGTGGCACAGACCACCAGGAGAACTCCAGGTGGTTTACTGTTCTTTCATTGGTAGAAACTTCCAATGTAAACAGTAGAGGTGGCAATTTGGTAATTTAGTCAAGGCCTCAGCTGGAATAGCTTAGCTGACATGCTGCTTTCTTATTAATTGTTACTTTTATTTACAGATACTGAGTCTATAATTACAGTGCATTTTAGTTTTTCAACTGCTTCTGCTACTTACAGACCTAAATTATTTGCTTTATTCTTTTCCTCCTCTATAGTTGTTTGAGAAGAAAACTCACAAGAGAAATACTGGTTTTCTTGCAGGAAAATGTTCTTCAAGCGTCTGAATTGCCTGGAAAATCTGGAAGTATAATTTTGAAAATGTAGAGATGAAAAACAAAAATCCTTCCTATCACAAAGGATTTTTCACTTGCTTAGGGAGTATTAAAACGTTTTCTCTGGGAATGTTTATCTTGGTATGTTAGTCAGTCCCTTATATATAGAGCATACAGTTAGTTAATGGAGAAAGTTGCAAGACTTGAACCAGACATAAAGGTCTTAAAGCATAATCTTTTCTATGATAAGCTTAATGTTTTATAAAAAGCAATAACTGTATAATCTCAAGCATATATGGTTAATAAGGTCAGTTTTGATGCTAGGTGTACTAAAGGCATTTACAAGTCTATCAAATATTTTACAGTGTATATTCTTGGCTATATAGAATTTTAAAAGATTGATATTACATCAGTGTCTGTTTGGAGAAGAACCTACGTAAAATTGAAGTACTACAATGAAAATATCCACTATTTCAGTTAATTTCCTCATTTATTTGGAATTAAGTTTAAATATTTTTAAAGAGTCCTTGAATGGTTTGTTGATTAGAAACTAATGTAACTCCTTGTCTAAGATAAAACACCGAACAGGCAGCAGCTGCTGGTAATTGGTGCAAGTAATTGTAGAGCCAATAAGTTGAAGAAGTGCTTATTAAAAGAAACTGCCTTCCTATCTGCCTGCAAGTTCAATTGAGTAATGCACTCTACATGTGGTCTGACGGTAGGTAAATTATACACCTGATTTAAAAACACTCCATCCATAAGAGCTCCTACTTTGCTCATCCATAACATTTTTACTTTCTTCATTGCTAACTACTTGCAGCAGCATATGGCATAATATCTATCAAATTAGGTTTTGAGGACATCTTAGGCTGGCTCCCTGCTGACTTGAAACGTGCTTAATGCATATTGCAGTGGCTTTAACCCGTTGAGTGCCCGTAGGATAGGCTTCGTGCTCTGGATGTGTGAATGCCCACGTGGCCTCACAGATGTGTGGCACACCCTGCTGGTCTGCTGGCATTCCAGCAGCAGTGGTGCATCTGCCCTGAGATGGCTATTGCACAGTCACTGCTTAAAGCTCATCTTAAAGGAGCTTCAAGGCCAGAGCGTGCTGGGTTTAACTGATAAAAGTAGAAGCATCTTGAGAGGATGGGTTGTTACTGAAGCTTAAGAAAATAAATGAATAAATAAGGTATGCTATACCTGTAGCATATAAGTTTGTATGTGACTTGTTCTGAAAAAGATCTGTTAATTTAATGGTGACGAGTAATTACTCAATGTGAAATCTTGACAAAGACAAGTGAGTTTCTGTTCATGTTCATAAAAACCTTGGACTGCCCCTAAAATAACCAAAACTTCTTTCCTCTCCGCTACGAATATTTCTCAGCTTAAAGCAAAGCATTCCTAGTCGTCCTTTCTTTTAAAGAAACTGCAATAAATACAATTGTCTGCAGGCCTGAAAATGTTTTGGTGTGCCTTCAACTGTTGAAGTGATGTACCGTGGCTAAAACCTGTGGAAGAACTACTGTGAGCATCCACTAGGCTGACAGTTGAGTGCTTGGGAAGGAAAAAGTAGAAACGTCTAGTTCAACAGCAGAGTCATTTGCGTGGTTTCCATAGGGGCTTTGTGAAAACATTCAAAGCATTGTTAGTTGGGTGTGTTGGAATGGAGTTGCTGCGTGGTGTTGATGGTGCTTGAATCACAGAACAGCCTGGGTTGAAAGAGACCTGAAAGATCGTGAATCTCCAGCCCCCCCGCCACATGCAGGGTCACCAACCTCCTCATTTAATACCAGACCAGGCTACCCAGGGCCCCATCCACCCTGGCCATGAAAACCTTCAGGAACGGGGCATCTACAACCTCTCTGGGCTGTTCCAGCACCTCACCACTCTCATAGTAAAGAACTTCCCTCTGACATCCAATCTAAATCTTCCCTCCCTCTTAAAGATTGAAAGATGGTGAATAGCAAGAAAGCAGCCTTGCTTGTTCTTGGTCTGTGGGAAGAAATATGCAATTTGGCACATGATTTGTGCTAGAATCTTAGCTTTCTTGATTGCAGAGAAAAAGCAAATGCTAAAGGATCTCAAGAAGTATCAATATTGATAGGACTATGCCCTTTATCAAGTTATTCTTCTATCCATGAGGTTACAAAGAAAAAGCTGTCTGCATATTGCTGGTCAGAATGGTGATGGAAATAAAGTAGCTCAATGAAGTAGTTATACAGCAGAGGGAAGAAAGGACAGAACCTTTTCCATCTTATACTTCGCTGAGGCGAACTGGGATCTAATGTATTTTGGGAGACTGAAGATGAATTAAGGAATGGAAATATTCCTTAGGAATAAAATATAGTAAGCTGTTAATTAAACCATTTTTCTTGTTAAAATTTTAACAACTTCTCTTTGTGTTCACACACACCATAATGGGAAGGAGGGATTCTTTTCAGCCATTTCATTAAGTAAAAAAATCATTAAATATAAAACCCATTTCACTAAGAACCGGGCTCCCTTTGATGGCTCAGTGTCTTACTTCTGACTGTCCAGCAGTGGATGCCCAAGAGGACGCAAGAATGAGGCTCTCTTGCCACTCCACTTCCTCCTGCAACTTCCCCGGCTTTCAGTAGTTTCACTGTGACAGTCTGAAACAGTAATGTTTTTCGTGTAAACTTCAGTGGATTTTTATCATACTTTTTCATGTGTTCTGTAAAATATATATTCAGGTTTGTAACTTTTCAACCTTCCTAATCTCTAGACTCTATTGGGTATTTTCACTGGCTTTACAGCATGCTCTACACCTTTACTGGTTTTATTCAATGTATTTTTTGGAAGGGAAAGGGCAAAAGTGTGTTTTGTATTTAAGCTACAAAAGCACTGTCATTTTCTAACTGCTTTTTCTAGCTTGCTCTGAAAAATTCAGTTTACTGTGAGACTGCTCTTTCCTCACCAGTATTTCATTAACTTTTATCCAGAATAAATTTCATTTGCCCTTTCATTGCTCACTCATTTGGTATTGTAACAGTCTTCTATAAATTAGGGATTTTTTTTCTCATAAATTTTAACTGTCAAGTTTCTTCGAATGTTACAGATAGTTTGGGCCTCACAGCATCTTCATGACCTGCTGTTGCTGACCTCAAACTGCTATGAAAATTATCTGTTCCTTCTTCTCTTTTGTTTTTATTTTACTGCTGTTTCTTTTAGGTTCATTTATTATGCATCTGAGAACCTTTCTTTTTCTCTCATGGCAACTTAGTTTCTTTAAAGGACTTTCATGCTGATCTTCACCAAAAACATTATTGAATTTCAAGACAATATTTAGGGTTTTTTTGTGTATATAATTGTTGACTTCAGAAATTTCTTGTGTTTTTCAAAGTGTTGCTTCCTTTTACAAAAAGCATACTGATTCTTCTTTACCAGATTTTTGTGTATTTACATATGCATTGTTCAGTCCTTTAAACTCCATTTTATGTCCAAATTTTTGTCTGAGTGCAGCCATTTTGTCTTTGATTTGGTGTTTGCTGTGGAAGTTGAGGAGAGTATGATAATCTTCCAATTTTTTTACATGTTCTATAACTGTGAACTTCATAGTAGACGTCCATCTTTATGAGGGAAGTGGTACAAGATTCAAGTCTTTCTGACTAAAAATTATTTGGAGTCCTAAAGATGGCTCAAGAAAATACTCAAATGTTATGCTTATGTTTGCTTTTTAGTATGCTATCTGAGATGATGATAGCTTGATTCAAGCTGATAAAAGATAACAAAACTGAATATTTTTACTCATATTGCTGAATATGAGGAAAAATAATTTACAACTCTTTGATCTCTGACATGTACTTAAGCATTTACCCATATTTATGTTTTTTAAACATGTCCTCAAGCACTCACTGGCATTTGATAATTGCAGCCTACGCTTGGATTTTAAGATCTGTGTCGGAACAGGGCTGGGGCTGTTTTGGCAAGGGAAGTCCATGGGTGGTGACTTCAGTTGTGCATAGTGCCAGGCTGCTGCTGCTGCATGGGTACCAGCAGCAAGAAGGGGAAGAAGCAGTTGTTGTTGTTTTGGGCATGGGAAACTACTCTGCTTGTAGCTTCTGCTAATCAGAACCTTCTCTGCTGTGCTTTAGTTATCAGGGTGTGTTTTGATACCATGTACAGAAGTTGGCGATTGTCCTGAAATGTCTACAGCTAATGTTTCAGCAATGTAGAAGAATAAGGAGATCGTGGAGTGAGGAAAAAAAATGTGGGATGAAAACAAACAAACAAACCCAGTGGGTTTAATATTACAGCTTAGTCAGAATCAAGGTAGACAGTCATAAGAGTACATGACTCTATTTGGGCTGTGATAGTCTGGTGTCTTCAGTGTTTAAACAGTGAACAATGTGCAATTCTAAGGTGATGCCCTGTCTCATAAATGATGCGGGTCAGACTTCCATGATGTAGCTTTAATCAGGTTATTTCACCAAACTTGGCTCCTTCAACGTGGGAGTTTTGCCTGTTTTAACAACATATGTGGTTATGCAGTGAAGCAGACTGCTCTGGTAGAATTACAGGTTCATAACAAAGGTTTAGCAATGTTAATTGAATTATGCAAGTAATAATGTTTAAAAGAGAATGCTTGTTCAGTCATCAGTAAAATTCCTCATTTAAAATTTCAAGTTCAATTTTACCCTTTTTATTTAAGTGTGGAATGTAGATGATGTATATTTAAGTATCAGTGTGTACATGTGCAGCTTTCGTTGATGGTGACTAGACTCCAGTGAGACTGCTGAGTGATTTATGAAGTCAAGAGCTAAAGCACTGTTCAGTATGAGCTGCAACAGAACAATTTAGTTCTTCATTTTATTGTTAGGGCTTGGGCAGAAAATGGAAACATATTAATTATTGTAAGAACTGGAAGTTTACTTTCTGATAGTTTTTGAAATTTGCTTTTTATTATCCTCCAGAAATAGCTTAATATCAGATTCTTCAACTGTTGTAATCCTTCAAAATATTATGTTAAAACAGCCTTAAAAATGTTTCTTTACCTTTAGCAAGGAGTAGATTCTAGGAGGGTGTGGGGGGGGGAATTAAAAGCTGAACTACATATTGAATTTCCTAGGCTGTGTTTCTGCACAGCAATCATCTGAAAAAGTGAGATTTTTTTTCCCCACTCAAACATGCATTTGAGAGAAATGAGTAGATCAGATAAAAAGCTGAGATTCAATTCAGCTCAACCTTGAGTCACTCTCTGACTCTGTCTCTTTAAAAAGGAAAAAAAACCCAAGGTGGCAAAATCAATACAAACCAATAATAACTTCACATTTGTGGAAGCAACATGAATGGCTCTCCAAAATATTGAGACACATCCAAGTACATTTTAGCAGAGCTGATATTTATCAGAAGTCATTTGCCCTCAAGCAGATGCTCTCTTTCATTGTGCTCCTGTCACAAATGACTAAGATTTATGACAGACAATTACAGCATCTGCAGTTAGCAGCCTTATAATCAGCACCATTATTTAACGATTGGTGCAATAAACTGACTCCTGTTACTGTTTATCAGATATCAGTCAGTTCTGGCTATTTTCTTCAGCTCCCCAAATCACAGTATGGTGCAACCACTGCCTTTTAATGGCTAGTAAGAAGCAGGCACATTTTCACGTTTTGTACAGACTGCTGAGGAAAAGAAAAAGCAACCAATTACATGTATGTATGGTGCCCTCTCATTTGAGATGCCTGTGTATGTAACTATCTCTATACAGTCTGAAGCCTCTTGGAAAAAAAAAAAATAACAGCTTTTACTTTTTCAGATAAGAGCTTCTATTTAGGCTTCTGCATGGGGAAAAATGTCTTCTGTTTAAATATTCATGTTTTAAAGAGTGAATAAAATGTTGATATACTGCAGTAGTCATACTCTTACAGCGTGAATTGTTTGCATTTGAGGAAGGGGCAATGTAGTTAATTGTTCAGCCTCCTGAATGCTAGGCAAATAACAGAATTGCATTTTCTATTTAGTAAGGTTCTTATCAAAATGAAAAGCTTGACAAAAATGTTGCAGTTGATGTTTTTAACCGATGTCTACAGTGTATATCATGAGGCTTCTCTTAGGGCTGCGTTGTTTTCATTTCCTGGAAACTGTGAGAGGGAGCTGGGCATGGTTTGAGCTTCAAGTTGATCTGAAAAGTGTAGCAAGATTTGCTTGTGCTCCAAAAGCAAAGATGGAATTACATTCTTGAGTTCTGTTGTACTTAGATCAGTGAAAGTCAACCCTTAAGCAAATGTCATTTGGAGCAATTACTTTATGTAAGTGGGAGAAGAGTGTGTTCCTTGCAGCCGGAATGCAAGATTTTTACTGTGATCTGTGCATCTTGTCTGCATTAGTTCTTGTCAGAGTAGGAATCACTTTATGCTTTCTGACATACAGTTTTGCTTTAAATGGGAATGTTTATTATCCAAAAAGTTTTAAAGGAAAATATTGGTTGTTTAAAGGGACCTAGGAAGACAAGATGGATGAGTTGTTTCTGTCAGTAGAAGGTAAATAGCTTTGTGCAGGTGGTGAGTCAGCTTGTCAGCAGGCAAAATTTACAGTCACTTTAAATGCTGATGTGATTTGAAATTGCCTGGCACAGACATATGTATATTAAGACTACATTTATTGAGTTTTGTCTCAATCATCTATGCACACAGGAATGATTATGCTTCTTGTTCAACAAGTACATAACCTGTTGTTTTATTTGCCTCACCAAACTGGTTGATCATTTCTGAGATATCCCAGATGGAGTCAGAAAATACAGCTATTAGAATTGCCTTTGGGAATTTCACTTGTGGTGATATCTTCGTAATTATTTGAACAGTTGTTTTGTATTTTTTTTAGTATATATTGTAATCTTACCAAATCTCTAAACAAGATTTAGGGATTTTATTTCCCTTCTTTCTACTCTACAGCAGTCACTGTAAATATTGAATTCTAAATTTTTCAATAGATCCTAATTTTGTCTTTTAAAATAATTTTAGATTATTTTTCCAATTTTTCTCTTGTTAATGTCTACTACATAATGCTGTCCCTAATACACTGGCAA
Source organism: Tetrao urogallus (assembly GCF_951394365.1). Taxonomy (NCBI): domain Eukaryota; kingdom Metazoa; phylum Chordata; class Aves; order Galliformes; family Phasianidae; genus Tetrao; species Tetrao urogallus. The sequence continues at coordinate 16,460,157 of NC_136822.1, read as the reverse complement.
AGCCTCCTTTAAAGGAGAACAGCTGGCTTCTGACACTCACACACGGGTCTCTATTTTCTCCGGTTTGAAGTCATTCCTGGACAGCAATTGTCATTAGTATGCAATCACAGAGTTGTTTATGCTGATAAATGTCTGCCAGACTGAAACCATCAAAATTTGTTTTATCTTCTGTCGATGTCGATTAAAAAACGATGTGTAATAAAGGATTTTTCTGAAAGCTGCTTAGTATTGGAATTACACTAATATTCTAATCTGTATTTAGTGTCTAACTTGCACAGTCACTTTAGAATGTCTTCCAAAGTAAAAGTTGTCCTATCTATCATTTTAAAGATACTCACATCCTTTGAATAGAAGAGATCCCTTAGATAAATTAAAGTCATGTCTCATATTTGGTTGTAGGTATACTTCAGCTCATACAGATGGGCTGACTCTGCCCATGTGGCAAGCAATGAATTCTGCAGTGGGTTTAGGTCTGCGTTTTGTTAAATGATCTTCAGTTCATGTAAGAGCAGGGTTTTATCCCTGTTGTTTTCCCTCTGCTCCATGATGGCACACTCTTTGAGATTTTGGCAAAGCAAGTCATGGGTAATGCAATGCTACCCTTACTGAGTGATACAACTTCTAAAAGTGAAAAATTATTTTTGAAGTGGAATTTGGATTTCTGCTTGAAACTTAAGCTAAAATGTCTATCATCTATGTCAGATGTCATAATAGGTGTTCCTGTAGGTATTTATGACTTAAGCTGTGGGATGTACTTGTTCATTAACTTTACCTGACTCACCCCTGGGAAGGACTGTCCTTTGTCATTGTGGTTGTTGAATCAAGTCAACTGTTAATTAGTCACAAGTTAGTTAATTATGGCTACAGGGAAAAGTAAAAAGACCAGTCATGTTGATGAAGCTTCAGGATGTTGTAGTGAAATGTAATGTAAAATCTGTGAAAATTTGTAAGCTCTTTATCTGTATCCCTTGCTGCTTATCTTGGTATTTTTGCTTCAGTTAGTGAAAATGGTCAGAACCTCCTTGTGACGAGCAGGTTTGTCTGGAAAGCTGCGTTTGCTGCAGTAAAGCCACTGCTGTCCATGGTGAAAGGAACAGGAAGGAAGTTTTTGCCTATCAAATGCTGCATTTGATGATAATGGAGCATTGAGTAGATCATGCCTGTTGTGGCAGTAGTTTATGCTACTTTTTTTTTTTTCCTGTGGTATGTGGTGTGCCCTGCTACCTGTACATCATAAATGTACTTATAGTCAAAGCACAAAGCCTAGAGGTAGCTCAGGCTTTATTCTCAGTCTTTTTTTGTCATTACTGACAAAAAAAAAAATCTCATTGAGCTTCATGGCTTCTGTACACAGAATGTACACATAATGACAGAATATGTCTGTTTTCTCTGCAAATCCCCTCTCTGAGAGTGCACTTGCAGTGCTCTTCTCGTTAAAAATCCATTCTTCTCACTAAGAGAAGAACCAAGAAATTCAGGGGAAAATCTGTAAAGCATTCATATTAGAAGTTACTAAACTGGGACGAAAACGTTGATTCTTGAACAGTAGATCACTGTAAAATAATGCATCACTATTTTCTCGAAATAAGTGTTTCTGTGGATAGAAGCCCACGTTGTTGGGTGGTATCACTGGAAGCACTTCCTTCCAAAAACACTGTACGTAAATGTTAAGTGAGCAAGAAGATACAATCTGAGTGCACTGCTGAGGCAAAGGCATTGAGAACAACCTCTTGGTGCAACAGCAAGGAAGTAGAAGTGTCTTGGAGTGTGAAATTCAATTATCTCCTCAATGATCTTTAAAAAAGAAACTGAATCATATTTTTAACTCTCCCCCTCCCCCATAAACTTACAGCATGAACTTTTAAAAAATTCAACCTTTTAGTTTATTCCCTCCTCTGCTCCCCTGAAAGTCAAGTAGGAACTTGGTCGGAAGACAGCCGGCTGTGTGTCTGAAAGCCAAGAGTTAATGTTGGCAAGGGATGCTTAGCAGGTAGAGACTGTTCTTCCAAACGGAGCTGGTCTACAAATAACTTCTGTTTTCAGTAGCATTTTTAAATAAAAATTAAGGTAATGTGTTTTGTACCTTTAATTAAAACATTTTAATGTAATGGCATGTTCTTTATCACACACTTACTTTATAAGAAGCTCCTAGTTCAGGAGCTGCAGGATGAAAACTACTTTTCCTGCAAAGGAACTCAAGTTGCTTTTAGTTGTAGAAATTCTCTGAGTAGTTGGGCAATATAATGCTATCTAGTAGACATTATCAGCATTAGTTCATTCAGCAGTTGGTGGAATTTCGAATTCTATGCAAGCCTCATTTTTCTGGTTCTTTACTTTGTGCTGGAAAAGATCTGAAGTTGTCAGTTTTGCATGTTGTCTGAATACGCGTTACTCGTTCAATAACTACTTCATTCTAGTTGTGAATTATTAGCTGAAAGCTACTTTAATCTTATAGTGAAAGAAAATCTGCTAGGATTTCCTTGATAGATTTGATCAATTGCTATATCTCTGAAAACTGTGAACATTGGCTTTGCGTAGAGTAAGCGCAAGAAAAACAACTGGTCATTCCAGTCAAATATTTGCTTCTCTTCTTTTGGATTATCAACGTGCAATTTACTGTCACAGTTCTGTGCTTGTTAATTTGATAGTGTGCATGTCCAGAGGAGTTTGAGAAATGGTTCTTGTTTAGAGGAGCCAGGGCACAACAGCGAGGAATCTGTAAACTGCGTACACGTTATTTGCTTTATGGATATGGAGGGCATTTGCAGTTTGGGAAAAGTAGTGTTATCTTTTTGACTGAATTTTCAAAAGAACTCAAAGTACTTCATGATGAAACTGTCTGTGACAATCCCTACAGCTTTACTGCCCTGTGGGCCGTGGAGCAATGTCAGCTCGGGGAGCCCTGCTCCAAAGAGTTCTGCAGATTGCTCCTCTAGACTGTTGCCAGTATAATTGTTGTATCAGATTTGCTTCTGGACTGCACAGTTTAGACCAGCTCAATGTTACTATTCATGTGTAAGTTAAATCTTGGTTTACGCTGAAAATGAAGTGCTACAACATGGCTTCTAATCCTTTTGTCTGCTACACGTCCAGTTGTCTCCTCTTTTGCCAATGGTTCTGTCATTGCAGTGGCCAGCCCGGGATGGGCAGACATCTGTCCATGGCCTTCCCCCTCTTTCTCTGTTCCTCCAACATCCTTAAATGATTTTAAGAAGAACTGCCTCTGTTTCAGCTGGAATTTTAACTGGAAATGCTAATCTTGTGCTTTCCAGAAATAGTGTGCAGAGCACTCTTTTCTTCCATATCTGGAAAGGGAAAAAAAGATAATACAATTAATAGAAAATAGGGGGTACAGAAGAAGAAATAGTGATATAATCTGTTTTTTTAAGTTGTTAAGATGTATTTTTATTTCTTTTATATACTAAGACGCATTTATTTAAAAAATAACCTTAAAGAGCTCTTTTCAAATAATTAAGTTTTGCAAAAAGTATTCTAGGAGAGTGCTGTACGCTGAATATTTATAATGGTAAGCAAAGCAAAAGAAAACACAGTGTCCAAATGAAAGAGGTGAATGCTATGAGAAGTCCACGTTCTCAATGTCCTACTTTTAAGAAATGGAGAGATATGCTCGGAACACATCAAACTTCCCCCTCTTCCGATAAATATGATGACAAACAGGATTTGTGCAATGTTGGATTTCCTAGAATGACTAACCGGTTTTCTACTCTGAAGAGATTCTTAGTATTACTTCCAATCTATTTTTCAACAAATTAATTGGTTTCACTTATGGCAAATTAGCATAGTATCAGAGCAGTGTGCTCCTTCTGTTTCAGCATCAGAAATTCAGTTCCTGGCACCTGCTGTCATGGATCCTTTAACCCTTTGTGGGCAGCTCTTTCTTGTTCCAGGAATCCCATTGGCATCTGTGGAACTCTTTCTTCTTTTGGAGGATTGTATTTTTGGGCAGAACTTTACAGGCATGTGTACAAATCTGTCTCTGATTTTGAAACTGGAGCTGAGTGGCAAATTTTCTGTAATATTTGAAAGGAATCAACGATTAAAATAAGGATTTGCCTGTAAGTCTTGTTTTTCTTGAAAGGAAAAAGATTTTTCTTGTTTCATAGAGTAAATAATTTAAGGACTTCAAATCTGAGAAATGTATGAATTAGTGGGCTTTGGAAGACAAAACTTGCGGACATATACTGTGTAAAATTAGAATTACTCCTTTAACTCTGAACAGTGTGTAATTGTGAACAGTAATGCAGAAGAAAAAAAGCAATGTTTCATGCGGCAGCATTGCTGATGTTATTTGGGGTTAGCGTAGTAGCCAGGATTGGAGGTGGTGAATCTGTGTGCAGATCAGCAAGAGCTCTTTTGACTGGTTTTAGGCTGCCCTGAATTCACTAGAGCAGTCTTTGAAATAGCAGAATTAAGAAGAGTGATTTTGATTTAAATAAACCGTAGAATAGTATTTCCTAGTATGTTGTGGGACTTTGGTTTGTGTGTTGTTGAACAGAAATGTGCAGATTTGTCAGCCAGAGAGGTTTATAAGACTGTTTTTAAATGTTTTTCCTTTTTTGAGCAGGGTTAAACTTTCTTCCAGCTAATTGCTCATGTTCATTGTGGAGATCTAGCTCCCCCTAGTGTATTAAAAAATCCCCCAAAGATTTAATCGTGTATTTAATGAAATAATAAAATTGAAATACGTATTTCAGTGAGTAGCTCATCGTTTGCCCAGTTCCATTAGAAAAACATGACTGCAGTTTTTGTAAAGGTGCAAGCATTACCGTGCTTGAAGTACTTCCTGCTACATTTCAATGTTTTTGCAGTGAAATGAAATGTCATGTCTATATTTTGTCCTAAGTTTGTTAATAGGAAATGTAGGTCCTGAAATATTTCTTTGTTTTAGAATGCATTTGTCAGTTCTGATAGCACTGCAATTGATTATCTTTCTACCCTGCTAGGAAAAGACTTGTGACAAGCTGATCTATTTAGAGCAGCTCTTTCTAAAATGCAAGTGTTTAGTGAAATCCTCTTCTTTTTGTAGCTGTAATGCTCTATGCATCTAATGAAATCATAAACAGAAAATTATAGCTTCATTCTCGGGAATGTGAAGACTTACTCCAACAGATGGCATCAAAACACCGGTCTGAACTGTATGATTGCTGATTGTTAATTGCTTCTGTAAAACAATCCTTTTAAACAGAGTAATGCATTTTATCATACAGATTATAGTTGTGCGCATTTTGGTTTTTCAATATGCGTTAACATTTTCTCCTCCAGTGTAAGATTTAGTGTTTGCATAATTATTGGATTAAACAACAGTGACTCAATTTTTTTTAAAGAAATGAGGACAAGGAGATGGAGAATTATGAATCACTGTTTATTCAGAAATGCTAAATTACTGCACGAGTATGAGCTTTTATTACACACACAACAAATCGGCCAAGATGCCCTTAAGTGCAAAAACAATTACCTAGTCCAGCGTTCTTCACTCCAGAAAGTCCCCGTGACATTAGTGCAAGCCTTGGCTGTGTAAGGAAAGCAGAGTGCAAAAATGATAGTGTACAATATCCACTAATTATTAAGAAATCAATAGCCCGATTATCCGTTCATATTGTTCTCGCACAGAAAGGGCTGGATACTTTATGCAAAGCCAAATGAGCGGCAGAACTCTCTTAGATGACTTGGTTAGTCCATCGGTAACGATGTGTGGAATTACACGAGTTTGTTTCGTGGAGATATTCTCTTGTTTCTAATGTAGTCAGCCTGAGAATGTTGCAGAGACAGCGTGCTCATGTTTGAGGAGTTGGGAACCCTGCGTCCTCGTGGGCTCCCGGCCCCTCGGTCAGCAGGTTGCTGTCTGGCTCTGGTGGAGGACCACGTCCTGTTCTCCAGGTGTGAGTCAGGTAGAGGGGAACTCTTTTCTTTTAAAGGACTCTCGTGACCTTCCTTGGGTGAGTGATGTCTTTTACCTCACTGTAACAAAAATAGCCAGGAGTCAGAAAATCAGGCTAGGAAAACAAATTAAAAAATAACCGTGTGTATTTTCAGGACTTCTAGTCTAGACTTTCTTTTGTTGTGATATTACATTATTACATGTTCTAAAATAATTATAATAATGTAACTATATTATAATCACTATGCAGCTGTCTGCTAAATGGATTATCAGGCCTGCAATAATGTGCCATTAATTGGCCTTTGGGCAACCTAATATAAAAAGGAGTTTGGGATGATGCTGTGCTGCATTCTTCTTTCTTATCTTAGCGGATCAAGAAGAGCTGTGCTAGAAAGGAGCACTCCTACATCAAAGTGCTTTTGCTTCGTGCTTCTGGCTTGAGTGCAACGGGAGCCAGATACAGTGAAAAGGATTTTCCTCCTCTATAGTGAAGTTGTTTGAGAGCATACCTAATTCTTGATCGAATGTGATTCTATGAAGGTGGATAAATGCAAGCTTGTCCATGGACATCTACCCCTAATAGCATGTCTTACTGACCTTTATGAAAACTATTAAATAGATAACCAATGATTCCCATAGGGTTTTAGTGTCATTAACTTATTTGATAGTGTTTGTGGCACTGGGAAATATCTAGTTGTATTAATGAGCAAACATGAATTGACCTACAGTGAGGGGTCTGATGATACTCTATCTGAATAGTGTAAGGGCCGCTTGGTACTGAATCCTTGAGTGAAATAGATGTGCCGAGGGCACGGTTTGATCTGCTCCTCATTCCTTCTTTAAATTATTCCTGAAGAGGCACAGGAATTTGCGACCACTTAGAAAGGATCAGTAAGCTGGAAGCAACGTTCTTGTTGACCAGTGTAGGGAGAACTTTATTTGTTCCTAGACTAGATCTGAATGCTCTAGAAAACCTTTTCTTGTAATATGAGGAAAGGAAAGAAAAGAAGGAAATGGGGCATACTTCAAGGTACCCTTGAATGTATTTAGATGCACTTTACTACAACTGGGTAAACTGAGGCGAGGTTTTAGTGGCTTTGTTTTCAGGATTTAATTCCTGCATCTTTCACTGAAATGGGGTTGCTAAGTGAGAGGAGAGCAAAGTGCACATATATGACTGTAAAAACACAGTATCTAATCTGAGCCCTGTGTATGCTGTCATATTCATTGTGAAATGAATGATATTACTTATATTTATACACCTTCTCTTCTGCCATGCAGTGCAGCACAGATGCTTGCTTATCTGGGGTTACATGTTTGCTGGGTAATCTGGGATGAACAACTATCAGCATCATGCCCACAGCACCAAACCTGAACTAGTCAGTGCTGTGGCCCATTATGGAAGCTGCTATGCTTGGCTGCTGGGTTAGAGAGCTGATCTTCTGAATCCTTACATAGGAAATCTGGCTTTCAGAAGGTTCAAAATGAACAGGTACTTCGCATTTCTGAAGTCAGGCCACTTACTGTGGTTAAAAGAATAAGGATTTTAAGGACTTAAAGCATGGTAGGAATAAAAACAAACCCCCCAAAAATTGCACTATGTTCTCACTTTCTAAAGTTTAAAAACAATTTATGTGTTCATACATGGAACCTGCTTTGGGCTGACACTACTTGTATTGCACATATGCAAAGCTAATCTGTATGTATTTGCTATTTGTTGTCGCATCCAGTACCTGTGCATGCTGACCTGGTGCAGACCTAGTTAAGCTGGTGTTGCCTTTTGTCCAGTCAGCCCACAAAGAAATGAATGTCTCAGCCATAGTGTTCCTTATGCTGGTAAAAGAGATGATACCCAAAGCGAAAGCTCTTTCATTGGTTACATGTTTTTAATCAAATTAATTATTTAGGATTTAGAATAGCAGAACTGTCATCTTAAACAAGGTGTTGCTAAATAATTTTAGATGCTCGTTCAAAGCGAAATGATCTATTAGCATCACAGAAAGGATTCATAATTATCAAGGCTGTAGAGGTAGGCCTTCCTGCTGGGCTGTAAGAAATTGTGGAAATAGGCTGTTGCACTGATTGTCCTGAAAAATTATTTTACTTGGGAAATATAATACGAAATCATCGAGGTGGCAAGTTGAAACTAGATTATACTATTTTAAGCAATGAATATTTTATTTATTTTACTGAGTGGTTAAAGTAGAGGAGATCCCTGCTGTATGTAATGATTCTGAGTTATATTTCATGCATTATACACAAATAGTAGTGAGACTTTTATAATTTGGCATTTTTAGCAAATTTGTTAATTTCCAGTTTTGATGAAACTGGTCGCCAAGAGATGTGAATTGGGCAGGGCAGAGGATGAGCGTTGGGGTGTGGGTCTCACGGCAGCTCCTGTCAGGAAGTCCTTGCTTTGTTGAGCAGCCAGGTGAGTGGCCTGGCTTAGGAAGTGAAAGAGGAAAATCCTTCTTAATTAAAATATATATATATTCTTATGTTAAAAATACATTCAGAAGGTATCTGTTAGCAATTGCTATCTTGCGTTCCACAATTGTTAGGAAGTTGCTTTTATTATCTCTAATCTTAAGTGATTTCTGGGAAATATATATATTTTTTAAGTTGTTAAAACCTGTCGGTGTGGTTGTTCTATAGTAGATTCTTAAGCTTTTCTTAAGCAGTTTTGGTTGAACTATTCTCTTCCAATTCCCAATGTGCTAATACAGCTTTTTTTTTTCATTTACCAAATTTTAACAGGACTCCATATCACTGTTATTAGGACATCATACAATGGGAAGAAAAAAAAACCAACAACAAAAAGCCAGAGATGTTTTGAGCATGGATGTTTTATTGTGTTTATTTCTAAATACATTTTATGAGGTTCCCTGGACAGAATCAAATAAATGAATCCTGCAAACATCTTCATTATGGTGTAGCCAGAAAAGAAAGGAATCTGAATTAGGACTGTATTCTTAGCATAGTTCATAATAAGCGTTATCTTTATGACAAGCTTAAAGAACATAAATTGCTGAAACCCTAACAAAAAGCATTTGAAACAATCAGCTAATTAGGAGGGGGGGAGGAGAGAGAGAGCAATATTTGTTTTCCTTTGCAGTCTAGATAAATAACGCTTAACATGAATACATAACTTTGAATGATCTGTTGTGTCAGAATCTGGCACGTCTTTTTCAGTGACAACAATTAAGGATACGTGTAAATGGAAATGCAGACTATCTGTCATTGTCCATTTCCTGGTAGTGAAGCATGCAGTCTGCCTCCCAGCAAGATCGTTTTGCCAGGATGTGAGTGAGCTGGTCACAAAATGCATAGTTGATTATCTCATCGAAACACACTAATCCTGGCAAAGCTGTCCGCTGTAGAAGACCCTTTGTTTGCAATAGGTCAGTTGTTACATGGCTTTCAAACCTGACTTTAGGTATACATTTTGTGTATTTACTTACTGAAGCAAAATGATATGTCACAATGAAAATCAAACTTGGGCAAAGAATAAGATATATTAATCAGGATATTAATGGCAAAAAGGGGAAATATGCTCTCTCCAGAGAGAAGAGATGAGGCAGTCGCAAACGCATTTGGCTCGGTGCAGGAATAACTGAAATTACACAGCCTAGGCTGTAGAAGATTTGATGAGATGATCCTAACATTTTCTAGAGTATTAAACTGAAGACAGAGTTCTGCACAGAACATTTGTTAAGAGCACTAATAAATAGGCTAACATGTAATAATCTTGGATTAGATCATAAGGAAAATGCCACTGTTTTGTATTTCTTGAAATTATCACCACTGAAGAAGCTGTTAAATTTCTGTACAGTCAAGTATTTTCTAAATTAAGTGTCAAAAGAAATGTACATGGGATGATTTTTATTATGATTTTTATAATGCTGAATTGGGTACAACAATTGTACAAAACCAGAAGTTCCAAAATTAACTGTAACTCTTCATATTCCTTCTATCTAGTTAGTGTGCAATATTGGATGGGGGGGAAATGTATTTTTTTTCAATACTTACTTGAAAAAAAAACAACTTTGTCTTAATTCTTCCCTAAGAAATCCTGACAAATCACGTGTCTTCTAATGAGCTGTATTTTATGTGTTTCATAACTTCAGATTTTTGAGTACCTTTCAAAAATTCAGGAGCATGATAAGGGTCAGTTTATGTGGCTGGAGTGGAAGAACCATACAGATGGAAGAAGGAGAGGTATCATCAAATCCAAACGATATTATTAAATATTGTTTGAACATGCTTCCAAGTAACAAAATCAGAAATCTGTTTTTTGTTGCTTTTCACAAAACTATTACAATCTCTAAGAGTAAAGACACTGTGCAACTTCCTTGCTAAGATGCAAGGTGGTAATATTCTTTAACTTCACAGAGAAGCGTGGCCCTAACAACTTCACCCTGCTCCTGTGGAGTTTTCCCTTGAGTTGTCTGCACCTTCTTACAAGTCTGTCTTGCATCTTCACCTAAAGTTCTTTTCCATTTTGGCTTTATCCTGCTGGCTGACCATAGTAAGTTAAGCCAGCAACTCCTGAAGCTGTGTGAACTCATCTTGACCAAATTCTATGCAAGCCAATGAGAGTTGCTAGGGTCTGAAATTAAAGCAAAGTTTGTGTTTGTGAACCTATACAAAAGTAACATCCATCAGAAAAGGTGGGACAAGTCAGTGACTGCTGTTTGAAAGGAGAAATAGGTGCTTTATTACTGGTAGTGAGTTTTGTATCCCTTGAAGTGGCAAGAAGCCTGCTCTGTGAACACCCTGCGTGTTCTTAGCCCTGGGTCTGCTGCATGTCCTGAATTGTGCCTGTCCCAGCATAGAACGGAGTCCTGATTGTCCACGTCACCTTGCTGTAGGTATCACTGTGTGATGCAATTCTGTGCAAGGGACTGGGAATCCCATGCTCATGCCCATAAAGGCCACCGTCACTGCCTGACTTACGTATGCTCTGTTTAGAACAAGAACAGATTAGTGCTTGTACAGCATCTTCTTTCTTAGGGTTTCTCAGTACTTCATGTATTCATATGTCTTAATCTTCACAGTACAAACAACAAAGTAAGAAGTTGGTTCTGCTTCTCTTGATTTGAACCCATTAGGAACTTGTATCCTTTTGCGTTTCGCAGTGATGCAGCTTCTCCCTGTCTCTCTTATATGTATTTCTACCCACTAACTTGGAACTAGATGGGCTTTAAGGTCCCAGCCTAAACTATTCTAAGAAGCCCAAGCTGGTTTCCTTACTTGGGCAAAGTTGTGCAAGTTGTAGCCTGGTGTGTCCTGTGTGACAGCAGAGCGGGCACGTGTTTTGTCATGACCTTGACTCCCAAGAAAGCCCTACAAATGTGGGTATGAGGAAGTCAAAATTATTACAGTGGGAGGAGTCTGTAAGCAAAGGTTTTAAAAATATATATTTTATTGAGGGAGAAAAAAAAATAAATCGCTTTGTAAGCAAGGAAATCAAATTACAGAGTATATGTTGCCTTGGTGCTGAATATAACATGTCCAAATATCTGCTATTTCCAGAAAAGCTGATGTTCCAATATATAGCACCACTGGTCAATGTACGATGTTTTGAATCCATGTAAATTAAAATTTTTATACCATAAACCAATTAAACTCCAGTTTTTGATAACCTAATTGGAAATGTGCATTTTAAAATAAAGTTTCTGTATTAAGACTTTGCCTCTAAAGAGTGAGATACTCTCCTGTGCATAAGAGACAGGTTTCTCTCGGAGTTAATTTATAAGTAAAGTTGGTATAACAAAATCGTTGATTTTGTTCTATGCCAGCGTGTTGCTTCGTGTTTTCAAACCCTCTGTTCTGGAGCAGGCTACCAGAGGAAAAGCCCCTATTCCTGCTTTTGCTGTCCTGGAAACAGACCATGAACGTTCTATTAGTCTGACCTGAAAATCAGCGGGAAACTTGCAGAATGGAAAGAAAGCAGTTCTGTGTTGCTTTAGCAGTAACAAAATAGGCTTGAGCTGTAAATGTTATCTGAACTTTCACTGAACTTCTGTAAGTTTTCAGATTGAAGTATATAGGTCTGATAAAATCCGTGTTCTCATAGTGTGCACATCGGGTGTGGTTTCAGAGTGGCTTTATGAGAGCAGAATTAAACTGAAAAGCACTTTATGTACATGATGAAATATTTTTTGAAAGATCTTGAAAAGAGAGCATGTGCTATATCTCAAAATGTGGGAAGTCACTCATGACCGTAGGACAGCTAGAGGTTTGTTGTGCCAGCTGAGGCACAAAAAAAAAAAAAAGCAGACTCTTCTCTAATAACCCATCCAGATTTGAATATCAAGTTATATTTGTTGGGCCATGTATAATTTTTACCTTGAGGGCTTCTGAAGAGAAGTCTCCCAAAAACTACAGGCACTGTCCTATCTGTGACCAGAGAGATGTGGTTTCAGTGAAAGCTGATTAGGGCAAGAGAAATCTTGCCTTCTCAGATCTTGGTTCCTCCAGGCTGGGAGTCGATTGCAATACCAGTTAATTTGTGTGACCAGTGTTGCTGCTAATTCAGGCAGTGCAGGACTGCTCTCTGTGCTGTCATGCCTTGGAGTTACAGCGATAACTTATGTAATGTTACATGCTGTGTGAGCATGAGAATAGTGCTGTACAAGCAAAGGCTTATAAGCATAAGAACTGTCAACTGTATTGTCATATACTTTCCTAATATAAATGATTGTGGACTTGCAGATTTCCCCTGGAGAAGTTCCCTGCGTTGTTATTTGGGACTGGCAACACAACGCATTTTCCTACAATCACCTTTGTGATTAAGGATGTCAAGCTGAGTAGTTTTGGAAGTTGAACCTATTCCTAATTTCTTGTTTATTAAGTGGCCGACTGCCAGCACAAAACCCACTTTAGAAAAGTATTAGATCTCACCAAAGTTATCTGAGTTCTCTGTCAGCTCCATGATTGTTCTTCACAGCTGGTTGAGCACTCAGGTGTCATGAAAGCAGTCATGTTTTTTTCTCTTTAATTGATTCAAAATTCAGTTCACTGCTTAGAGAAAAAGATGTGCCATTGCCTAAAATAGTACTTGTAATAAACAGAGCTAACAAGATTCCTTTTATGTATTTTATTGTCTTGTGGGTGGGAAACGCTAGTGGAAAGAATCTCATTTATGTGCAAAATGTTAACACCTTCATGCAGATAGAGATTCAGTGGTCATTTTCTGCTGGAATGTGCAGCTTGCTGAATCCTGCAGATTGGGAGCCAAACCACTAAGGCAAAAGTTCTCCAGATTGTCCTATATGCAATCTTCTTGGCATATATTTCTGGTTTGGCTTTGATTGACCATACCTGTAGGCGAACGATGCAATGCTCTCCTGAAAGAGTCAAAGACCAGCATTCCTGAATGGATGTTTTATGTCTGAAAAAGAGTTTCTACTTGTATCTTTTACTGTTTCTTTGACATACAAAGCACATCATTCAATGTTCTAAATGCTTCTTGTATGTGTTTCTGGGAAATGGTAGCGATCTGTAAAACTATTTGGTCCCAAATATCTATACGTGATACTGAAACAGTATCTTTTGCAATAGGTAAACAAGGTTAAGAGCTCTTGCTTTGAGAATTGCTAACTGCCTCGCTGCTTATGCTGAATGTAAGACACTAATTTATTTTGGCTGTCACAGCCGAAACAGTAAATGCTTTCTGGCTATTTGCTGCTTAGACGTCTTGTACAACCTGTGAATTATGGTGCTTGGCCAGTCTCCATGCTGTGTTAGCCCCCGGGGCGCTGGTTGTCCCTGTCAGTCCCTAGGGAGGGTGGTGTGCTTCCTGAGAGCAGTGGGAGCTGCAGCAGATGCCCAGTGGTGATGAGCAGTCCCTGCCGAGCAGTGCTTCTACAGCTATTCTGCAACAGGGAATAACTGTGTACAGCAGTCCGTACGCACTGCTGTTCATTGACTGAAGCTATGAAATTTGTGAACTGGAGGAAGAGAATTCATACATTTATTCCAGAGAAACTGGAATGTTATCCTGTACAGCCCCTCTGTCCATCCAGTGTTTCTTGCCTGTATTGGCTGCCATTGCTGTTGCTGGCACTGCACTTGTTAAAGGAAGGTATCAGTTGAGGAGTACTGATAGCCTGAAAGAAAAATGGATGTGTAAAGTTCTAATCTTTATCAGCAAACTGCTCCTGAAAGTTTCACGGGGCTCAATGACTTCCATAAAAATGATCTAAGATGTAGGCAATACTGCTATCTTGTGTAGTTTGCTGATGGAAGTATACGTATCTATTAACAGCTCTGATCTGAATATAAATTAGTTGCATCTAGAGAATGTTCAAAAGCACAAGAGAAGTTCTGTTGACGAAGGGGAGAAAAAAATACATATGTGCTTAGGTACCAAGAGTGACTGAGATTTGTTTTGGGCTCCAGGTAAGCCCAAGGCCCATCAAGTCCTTTACCGCTGAAGGGGCCTACAGCCGAAAGTACAGGTATGAAGTAGCAGCCAATATTAGGCCAGCCTGGGAGGAGGCTTATTATGTTGTTGCTGGTGTGGATGTTACCGTGAGATTCCAATGTACAGTAGTAGTGGAATGGAAGAACAGCATCAGTGTTTGCGTGGCAGTGATGGCATTGCTGACAAATGTTCTAGCAGCGCATAGTAAATCTGATACTTACAGTGTTCACATACAAGTTGCAGGGCAAAGTTCTCAAGAGTCTATTTTTAGTATCGTTACTTAGTGCTCATTGTGTTTTCTATTGGTTGTTTTCTGTGTACTTTGGTACTTACATGTATATGCTGTGAGCCAGGAAATCCTTCAGATCTGTGGGTGTGTGTCTGTATCAGTGAGTGTGTATCTGAGAATGTTTAATGGGTCTGTAATTGAATATAAGTAGTAAGAGACTTTAAAAAAAAAATTGCATAGTGTTTCTATCCTAATGGGATAAATGTCATATTTTAAATATTGCTCTGTATCAAATCTATTATGCACAGAATTTGATAATTCCCCAAATCTTGATTTACCCAATTGAAAGTGACCCTGGGCATAAATTCTAAGCAGAGGAAGGCTCTGATTCATTGATCTTTGGCACTCTTTTGTTAAGACAGAACATGGTGTCTTAAATCAGCAGAATAATTTAGGAATGGTAGATACTGAAACAACTAATTTTTCTTTCCTGTAATCTGCATAGACTTCAAAATGCCTACAAAGCACAAAGTGCCAGTTCATATAATTTGTTGGCAAGGATAAAAAGAAGAAAGGAAATGATTTCCTAAGCGTGTGAATCAGCCCAGCTTTAACAGATATTTTTCTGTCATGTGCAGCCTGAGGGCTTATGCCTATCTGAGCTTTATTTGACAATTACCACTTGCCAGCATAATTAAATGATAATTTATAAATACTGAGAGAGCATTATGGGGAAGAGCAAATAGGTGCTTATCAGGGCACTGAATAAACTTGATCTGCCTCACTGGCAATTTTCATCTCTTATCTAGGTTGTTAACTGGTCTCCTTCTTTTTTCCTGTTTTGTTTGGTTTAGGTTTGATAGCTTTTGGATTGATTGTATCTAACTAGCTATATGTCTTAGTTTTTTCGTATTCCTGGCGTTATTTTTAGTCCTGTTGCTTTTGTCATCAGTATTTTAGAAGATACGACATAGTGTAAAGAACATCAGGCACTGTCTGCATGTGAATGAAAAGCAAATCCACACGGCTCACGTTTGTGAGATTTTCCTGAGTTTTCTGATCTTCAGTCTTCTGCTTCTTTCCTTACAGCACGTGTGTGTGATGCTTTTTGCGTAAGAGGAAGGCTCTGGTGTTACGGTCAGCGTGGATGACAGCTGTCTGCAGGAAATCTTTTCTGTGACAGCCCTTAGATAAAAACGATATGACGTAGGAAGCACCAGAATTGTGACATGTTGGTGCTGGATATTATGAAGTAGCGAGTAAAGAATTTGAAAGGTTTGAAGGGCTTTTGTACCGTCACGTTTCATTTTGAGGTCCTTGAGCCATTACAAACAGCAGTGCCATTTTCCACAAAGACGTGTTAGAATACGGGTGGAAATGCAGATTGGTGCTGGGCAATCTAGATAAAGAAGTGCAGGAAAAATCCTCTATTTGAATGGGAACAAATCAGTTGAATGGCAAAAAATTGAATTTCCACGCCTTTTGAAAAGCATTACAAGGAAGAGAAGGGGGTGGGGAAAGCAAGACACATTAGTGGATCTCTAGGAGATTGAGTTTTTGAGCCATCATGAAATTAAATAATTTTAGGAACTTCCAGGGGAGTTACAGTTTGAGCCACAGTACAGAACAGTTAAGCCACCTCTGTACCAGAGAATGAAAAAATAAAAGGCTTCTGTGTTTAAGGTTGTCAATTTCTCAAATTATTCAGCATTTAATGCTTATAAATAGCAATTATTTGCTTTTTTCCCCCTCCAGAGCTGAAAATTATCTTTCATATTTAAATATACAGTGCTTTAGTTGGGGCACAAAAATTCATAATGTCAGAACAGATTTTTGTACAAGGAATAATTTGAAAGTGGGGGATTAGTTTCCACCTTTTGAAACACAGTGCTTTCCGTAATCTTCAAACATTATTTAGGATAATGGAAGCCATCATCCTGGTCCTCAAATGTTAGCACTTCCATTAGAATTTGCTGCTACCTCTTATTTTTTTTATATTAAAATACAAGGCTTAAAAGGTATTATCTTACTAAAGGAGGGCAATTGTAGAGATGATTTGATTGAATAAAGGAAAAAGCTGTACAGGCCTTTTAAGATCAAGGATGTATTGACGGAAAGCTATCATTAGAGACAATTAATGTTCTCCAAGGGAAGAAATTGATTATGGACAGAGACGGACCCTAAGGAGCAGATATGTCTTAATGCTCCAGGGCCTTAAGGATTATACATTCCATTCACAGCATCTGTATTTTAACCCTTTGTAAGGGCTGGAGTAGACTGTAACACTTAAGAAAACTCTGCAGATTTTAACAGAGGGAGTCTGTGCGTTTGGTAGGTGACGCGCTGTTCCTTTAAGCGTAGATTTGTTAGGCAAATATCTTTTAACCTAATAAAAGGTCTGGCTTGATATTTGTTACAGGGAGTTTTCAATCATTTTTAAACTTGAGGAACACGGGCCGAGTATGAAAGGGAGCTTGGTATGGAGTAACAATTTTTTGATATTACTGCTGTGGTAAGTGCATGTTACAGCTCAAGATGTTTCTGTTGTCTGACACAACTGTTGAGAAGACCAAGTTTTTCTGATCATCCTTTGTTAAAATTCTGGAAACTTTATTCCAGAATTCTAACTGGACTCCAGTTAGAGATGTTACTGAGGTAGTCTGGCTTCAGAGACTGAGTTCTATCGTTCTGAGTCTGAGGGAAGGCAATGATGAGACCTGAAACTGTTATTCTGTCTGAGTTGCAGAGCCAATTCACAGATGGGCTGTTTTAGCACATGAGTTTTCTTTGGCTTAGCTCTCAATGAAGGCAAATTATTTGGCGTATTTGTTCAAGCTTTGTTTTTAACTGGCTAAAATATGAATGCCTGGAACTGAGCAGCACGTATTTTCCCACCACCTCTGAAGCCTAAGATCAATTGCAGCATACGGTAGCAGTGGTGTGCCAGAATGAAACCTGCCACTTCTTTTATTAGAGTGGGGGACATATGTGAGCTCCCTTCCTGGAGCACGCAAATGCCTGTCAGTGCTGCTGTACAGTCTGGCACATCCACAGAGGGGGAAAATAAGTGGTGTAATTTGTCTTAAATGCTGGAAGCTTACTTAACTTTACTTCCTTACATTTAAATGTTCTTCTCGGGTGTTTCTCATCCTCAAGTAGGGAAACAGTCTTCAGCCTTAACGGCGAGATTTTGCACAAAAAGCAAGGAGGGGCATTGTTCTCCACAAATATTTCAACCTTGATTAAAGCTAAAATAATATGATTAAAGCCTACTGCATCATGTTTGTAGAACAGGCTAAGAAAATACATTTTTTTTTGTGGCTTTCATTTCTTATTAAAAAATTGTTATATGTAGTAAGTTGATAATACATGAAATAGAATGACTTTTAAAATAGTCCATCGCTTCTCTTTTGACGTGCAGGTAATCAGATTTATTTTGACTGATTTCATGATCTAACTTCTTCAACTGACCAAAGATATTCCAGTTTAATGTATAGAACTGCCATATAAAAAATAACCTGATAGATTCTGCTGAATTAGACCACTTTCCCCTGACCTGTGTAGATGTGCTGGTTGGTGTTGTGCTGCCCTGAAGAGCAATGCATAGGTTTCAGTGAAAAATAAAGTGATGCATTAAACAGTCAGAAATAATGATACTGTAATTAATAGGGCAGGTATAACCTTAATACCAATCACTGGGTGAGTCCTATTGTATAACAGTATGTAAAGGAAACGCTCCTTTGGAGACCATCTGCAACGTGCTTGGTGGGACTAAGGAGATTAAAATAAGAAATGGATGTAAACAAAAAGAGAGCTCAGAAGCACAAGTGAGGAGATGGGGGAGAGAAGGGCGATCCCAGGGAGAGTCAGTATTCTCTCCTCATGCTGTTAGTTTCAAAATTTGTTTGATGTTATTTTTGAATAACTGGTATTTGGAAGATGTTCTTCCCCCGCACCCTACCTTGTCTCTGTGGATATCATTAGGAAACAGCTAAATCACAAGGGGGCGAGAGAATGAGAATGAGTGTGTTAAATACTCTGAGCAGAATTGCTTTCACCTGTATTTTTTTTTTTCAAGCTGTAAGCACTTTTTAATTACAAGGCTTATTAAAACAAAAACAAAAAAAAAAAAAAAAAAAGCCCCACGTTTAAGTAACATATGTTGTTGTCAGCATGTATTTAGCACCTGCAGAAAAGAACATGGCAAATGTGACAGCCCAGCAGTAGAACACCCACTGCGCTGACGATGGGGACCGTCAACAAATTTTACTTTGTTAATTTTTTTCGTATTTAAAAAAGATCCAAGTAAAAAACCTGAATAGTGCAGGTGTTCTGAGCATCACGGAAAGAGGATCTGATTGGGAAGAGGCAGAAAATCCTAACGAAAAACATTACAAATGTAAATATGACTCAGATACTGTCTTTGCAGTTATAAATCAAAATAGCCAAGTCCAATCTTACAAATATTTGTTAGTGAATTTGCCAGGAGCGTTGCTGCTGTGGTCCTGTTCATATTCCTGTCTCCTTCTGTATGTCATTTCTTCTCTTTAAGCCCCTTTTTTGCTTTGTTTCTATTTCTCACTTTAATCTTCTTAGAATAGCCAAACGTATTATTGAGATTACCCAGCGAGGAGGCAAGGCACAGCACAGAGCTGTGCAAGATCGAGCCCACAGCAATTGGTTCGGCTTTTTCTTCTCCAGCAAAGTGCAGCTTCTGCAAGGGACGCAGCCGTGTTCTCTGCTGGGTTTGCCAGCAGGTGTTGCTGTGCGGCTTGTCGCTTACCCTGTGCTGTGTTGAGAGCTCGTGCTCCTGAGCTGTGACCCCAACTGCCCTTCAACCTCTTGTGCTGTTCCTCTAGGGTATGCCCAAAAGGGAGGAAAGCACATAGATAGAGTGACTGGGAAAAATGTAGGATTGTTTGCATTTTTGTCTTCATCTGAAAAATTACCATTTTTTTTCCCTGTGTTTGAAAGCATTGACGGAGGGACCAAGCTAATGAGTAGAATTGCTGAAGTGCTATTACAAGCAGCCTGTGTTTTAATAATGCTCTTGTTGATATATTGATTTTATATATATTGCTGCAGTGTTCAGATTCCAGCTGGGAGGGTGCTGTGGGAGTCTCCACTGGTTTATTTGCCTTGTGTCAACTCTGTGACTGGGTGGGTATGGACAGTCCCTGGGCTGAACGTTTGCAGTTACTGATGGAAGCCAGATCAAATGAACAAGTCCTAGAAGGGTTAAAATGAAACTGATGGTATCAGAACTCTCTCTGACACTATTACTACACAAACAGCTGTGTAACCTGTCAAATAAACCACAGGTTGGTGTCAGTGGGACCATCTGTCCAAGTTGCACAGCTTGCTCAGCCTGCCTGCTGCTGGTCTCTGCATGAATTGCCAAAAAGTAATTGTTCTATTCACTTGTTGGCTTGAGTGGATATTTGTACACTAGGCTCCATATACCAAGTTAGGCTGTTGCAATGTCAGCAGAGGATGACAATTTCTAAGCATACAGTCAGTTAACACCCTTTTTTAATAAAGAAAAGTGCCTATAATACAGCGTTTTATATGTCACTCTGCACGTGATATGAGAGTTCTCCTTCCTGTAGCTGTTGTTTGTTCATTTATTCAAGTGTTAGGGTTTTACATACTAAAACATCTTGCATGGGACAGGCTGTCCAGAGAAGCTGTGAATTCTCCCATCCCTGGAAGTGTCCAAGGCCAGGTTGGATGGGTCCATGGGCAAACTGGAATGAGATAATCTTTACGGTTTCTTTCCAACTCAAACCATTCTATGAATCTGTGCAGACTGGGATGAAGGTGGGGGGGTGTAGAAAGAATGTAATTGGGGTCAAGGAGAAGCTCCTTCCTCTCCACTGCAGTGTGTGATCTTAGAGTCTCAGTGCGTTTCTTGAATGCTGCACTTCTTGAGAGAGTCAAATAGTTTCACCTTGCTTTGGGGAAGAGAAGCATATCCCATTTGCTGCTCTAAGACTTCAGCCTTGATGGAGATCTGAGTGCTCATAACTTCTGTGACTCAGGAGTCCTGTACTTCATGTGTTCCTACAAGAGCTCAAAAATTGCAGGATTGTATAGCAAGAAAGATCCAAGATATTAAGATCCCCGATGTTCCTAACGGAGTAGCATTGCCTTGAGCTTGTCACTGGCATGAAAGGATACCCAGAGACAAACCCAGTGAGAGCCTCAGTGAGTAAGGGAGCCCCTCACAGGGCTTTGTTTGATGAAGCCTTGACAAGCTGCTCTGTGCAAACCCTAGCTCAGGGACAGGGCAGAAAGTTTGTGGTAGGGTCTATGTTTCTCAGGCCAATTTTTTCATCCCTGATTCTAAAGTCATATTAATCCTTTTTGGAGCAGTTAATTACTTTGTAGAATGACTTCCACATGGGAACATGAATTGAACTTTTTTTTTCCTGTTACCAATACATACAGTGGTGTTCAGTAGCAAATATGACACAAGAGCTGCCTTAACTTTGCTCCAAGCTTCTTCTAGAAGAAAAGTAGAAACTTTAAACTCAGATCTGATTTACAATGCTGGAAAGAAACCAAACCATACGGTAGCAAATCCATAATGACCAGGTGGTATTTATTGGTAGCTGGTGAAATACTCTGAATAACGTACAGCTAATGTGAGACAGCATTTTAAGACTCTGGAGTAAGTTTGTAGGAGCTTCTTCTGGTGGTGTTAACTGTGATTTCAGTCTGACTCATCTATTTAGAAAGTGCAGAAGATGTTGCTAATGAATATGTAATACGTAAGCTCCTGTTTCATGGATTCAAAATAGGCTATGAATGTACGAAGTGTTTTGCCAGTGAGTGGGCAGACAGGAATGCTGAAGCTGCACGAGGGACTGACGGTGCTTTCACACAGAGGCGTAAATCCAAAAAAAGAAAGGGTGTTTAAACCGTCTCCACCTGCAAGACTGTGAAGACTGGAGTACAAATGGAACAAACTAAAAGCCACTGCTACTGAGTGGCTGCTGGCTGTGACACGGCGGTGCGAGGTACTGCCGGCCAGTTCTGCAGGTGTGTGTGTGTCTTTGTGGTGCAGACGAGGCCCTGGGAAGGGCCCATTACACCTCGGAGCGAGGTCAGCCAGCAGCAGGCTGGTCCCGGGGGGGCTATCAGTGTAACGAGGCTGTTTGCGGTAATCGGTGGCAGCCTGACAGAATGCTCCAAACCATCTGCTCGAGGGGACGGCGTTAACTTTATCAAATCCTCATATTTTAAGAACGCTGATCTCTGGACCCAGGAGGACTGGTTACAGGGAGTTCTTGCCAGGCTTGCATTAGGCTGCCTTCATCTCATCACCACATATACTAATGCTCCTAGACAAGATGCTAAGTATGTGTGAAATTGGAGAAACACAACTGTGGGGTGGAAGAATAACAGAAGATTTCTTCCTTTCTGATTTTCTTGAAGTTACAATACAAATATTTTCTGTGTTTTGCGAAACATCCTTTCCAATAATAGTAAGATCACTGTGGAGATTTGGAAGATACTGTGTTTTCCCTGTCCTTGTAAAGTGAGCAAGTAATTGAAAGTACCTGCTGTCTTTCAGTGACTCTGTCGCATCTCTGACTTTATAGATGTATACAGAAGTTGCTGGCTTTGGGAAAGCTGTCTCATTTTTAGCAAATGATGAGCTGGTTATCACCTTGTGCAGAACATACTGATATTTTTAACATCATATTGAAAAGGGACTAATATTTTGCTCTGAGTGCGAAGAACACAGAGCATTACTTTGTGTATGTCCTAAAACTTCACACTCATGTTTCTTTCATTCAGCATATTCTGCAGCTTGTGAAGACAAGCATCCTTCTGGGGTTGCTCACAAAGGTTGAATAAAAGCAATTCCCCAGCTTCTTGTGTGGCCAGGAGAGAAAGAAGGGCCTTCTGAAGTTTCTTCAGGCAGGCTGTCTTTTGCCCATTCTCACTGCGTGCATATAGGGAGATCTGTCTGGTTATGCTATCGTGAATACCTCCTTCACCTTAATGCATGTCAGTCATCCTCCCAAAACTGTTAGCAGTACCCTTTTCATCTTTGTATTATTTGGGTTTTGGTAAGAGAGGTCTCTATGAGAAGAGACACTGGGCTGCCTCCATGTCAGATACAGATAGTTCCGTAATAGTTTTGGCCAAAGGTGGCCCCAGAAGTGGTGCTGATGGTGCTTCTATGAATATGTCTTTGAGAAAGGGTTTAAAAACAGAACAACAACAAAACACAATAGCAGCTTTGTGAGACAGGAGTGAAAAAATGTGAGAGCAACAGCCCTGCAAATACCAGTGTCAGAGAATAATGAGGACAGGAGGTGCTCCAAACGTGGAGCAGAAGATCCCTGCAGCTTGGTGGAACAGGCTGTCCCACCCCTCCCATGGGCACGGTGTGGAGCAGATCTCTTCGTGCAGTCATGTTGTTTTGTGTTGTTTTTTTTTCTTTTGTCACATAGGGGAGCAGGGAGTAAAAGAGCAGTTTGGCAGATATCGGTAACCAAAGTGAACCCCAGCATTTGTACAACTTTTCAGTAATGTGGTGGGTCAGACCAAAGCTCTGTTTAGTCCATTGCATTCTTGTTTGTGCTTGGTAGCTTATAGGAAAAGAGTGTAAGAACTAGGTTATGCTTAAATGAGAGTATGCAGTGGTAGTAAATTACTGAAGTTTTCTCCTTGACACCTGCATATGTACTTTTAAGTTTCCTTTTGATTCAAACCTGTAAGGCGTAGCAGTTCTGTTTGTTAGCATAACCATGTCAAAGATCTAGCAAAATACTGTTGTTTGTTCTTTTCCACTTTCTTGGGTTAATCTGAGAAGGCTTTTCTTTGTTGGAGCATGTGCAATTGCTGCTGGCATGCACAAGGTAGGACTTGTGTCTTCATTCAAGCAGTGGATAGGGAAAGTGCTGTAAAAGTAGATGAACTTATATTATCTGAATTCCATGGCATTGGTGTATTAAATGTTTCTTGTGACATGCAAGTTGTCATTCTAGCATATTGTGATCAAGTATGTCAGAATAAGGCTCATTATAATCTCTTAAACATGTTTTTTATCTTGATATGAACAGTAGTGAAAAATAGGGAGAACTAATGCCAAATACATTTAATTTTTTTTTTAATGTTCAGAGGGAAACAAAATGGAAGGGACCTGTGTGTCTTAATGAAGGAAGCACTTGAGGGCTTTTCCTTGTTCCTTTAAAGCATCCCATCTCTTGCCGTTGCTTCATTCAATACAGTCCCTTGTAGCTCTTTTTTTTTTTTTTTTTTTTTTTCAGCTGCTTCAGTGAGAACAAGCATTGTATTTCATACCCAAGGCAGCTTCATTGACTTCTCTTAGTGTGTTTCTTCTATTCTTGTTAATCTTCTAGTCTGTTCTACCCACTCCTTTGGCTCAGTAATGGATAAAGGAAGTGATTCTAGCATTATGAATGACTTTTCTATAATAAAGCTATGTAATGTTTGCACTTGTTTGATTATGACTCCATTCCTGTTTTTGTATTAAAGATGTACAGAATGACAGAATTTAGGTGTTGAAAGGGACCTTTAGGTATGTAGTTCACTCCCTGCTAAAGCAGGCTCCCTATGACAGGTTGCACAGGCAGGCATCCAGACAGGTCTTGAACGTCTCCAGGGAAGGAGACCCCCTTTGTATTCAGGGGAAGTTGCACACCTTCATCATTTGGTCTTGGTATGTGAGGTTGTAGTGTGCTGAATTTGCTTGTGCTTAGAACTAGACTTCCTTCCCCAGCTCATAGATCATCTTTCCTGTAGTGGTTTCACATGTGAAACTTTTCTGTAATTCCAGCAGACTGTGAAGTAACCACACAGCTGTTGCTTTATGTCCTGAGTGAATTGAATGCAAACGTTTTCAGTAACTCTCCTATCAGCAAAGGAATGTTCACTTAGTGCTTCTTATGCTTCTTACCATCCATTAGCTTCATTTACCCAGACATCTTTTACCTTCATTTATACTGTTGTGTATTCAGGTAGGGGATATAAAAGACTTCAGAAATAGTTATAGTAACGGATAAAGATGTTGCTAACTTTTTTCTAGAAGGTTCTTTTGGGAATGCATGCAATGAAAAGCACAGTTGCACAGGCAGCTTGTCAAGTAACAGTATTAGAAGTGTAAGTAGTAGAGATCATACTTGAAAGTAAAATATATTTTCATGAATGACAGCTTTGGCCTTATTTCTATGCTTTTCACCTTAACGTGGGTTTTACTTGCACGATTCCTTGAAAAAAAATATATGAAATTCCACATTTTTCCCCCAAAAATGTAGATTGAAACCCATTAAATGCTTACACTGAAAACCTGTGCATGGGAGTAAAAGGAACAAACTGTCTGAACAAAGTATGCCATTGAAATAGCCCTTTTTCAAACGTTAAATATAGTAAACGGTGGGAATAAAAGTCTCTGCATAAAAATTTTCTAAGCTGAATAAGAAATAGATGTAAGAGAAATTCATGCGATTCACAAACAGAGTCAGAAGTCATCAAAACATTTTGGGAACTAATCATTTGGCTTTATTTCATATTATGATGCAAATTCAGTAGTATTTATCCAAGTAAAATGTGTTTAAAAGAGTTGTTCACTGAAGTCATTCATTAGGAATGCTATTTTTGTTACCTTATATTTATACATTTATATGTACTTTGTATTTTCAAAAGGCCTGAAACATTGAACTTTTTGCTCATTTTGCTTTGTAATCTTAATTTCTATTCTTCACCAAACTTACAGTGGAAAAAATGCAAGTAATGTTTATTGTATGCAGATTTTGCTCTCCTACCATATTTTGGGGTTTCTATATTTTCATTTGTTTTACAATGTCTGTTGTGGAAACAGTTCTCTGAATCTAGATTTCTGGGGCCTTAAACTAAACATCCATCACGTTTATCAAGGCTAACATTGACCTCTACTGTGAGATGTCTTCAATTTAGTTCTGATTCCATTGAAGTTTGGCAAAACCTAGTGGGAAAGAGAGAACCAAAGTGATTAATAGGACAAATCCCTTGGGTTTGTTGAAGAATTGTCACAGACTGAATTGTCAATCTTTCAAAGTACATCAAACTTTCAAGTATACTGGAAGTGTTGTGTGATACTTGTGTAGGTACACAAATAATTGTTTAATATTCATTTACCTGTATATTTTCAGTACGAGATCATCTGTATTTACTGCAGAGGATTCTTAGGTTATTTTTTTGAATTAGTTGCACTGATATTTTGTGAAGCAGATTATTTATAGAGCCAACATGTTGACATACTATCAACCATTAAAAAAAAAAAAAAAAAGACTAATAAGGTTAATTGTCATATGAACCCTCCTCTGTAGTCTGCAATCTGTAGGCTTTGATTGTTTCTCTGGGGGAAACTCTGCCCAGATGGCATTTTCCTCAAGGCCCTGACCCACAAGAGGCCTGTGGAGATGGAGAACAAGGTGCATCTCCACAGACTAATTAATTTACTATTATAGCACCTGTTCCAGAATAGATAGGGCTGGAAAGGAAAACAGTCCCTGGGCACAGTGGTAGGCTCACTGGTAAATGGATTTGAGCTGATTATATTAAGCTGATGCTTTGATCATCTGAAGGCGTTAAAATGGAAATATGTTTTTGCTGGCTGTTGGCCTCCATGTGAGTGCAGTTCGTATGAGAAGTGAGCAGTAAGGAAAAAGCTGTTTTGGACTCGAGCAAATAGCTTTTAGAAGTGCATGAGAAAAGTGCTCTCCCCTGCATTTCAAATTCAGGAATATTGACACAGGGGATCTGTTTGCACTCAAAGCCTTTCCTTAGATATTTCTGTTTCTTGCTCATATTCCACGAAGCCATCAGTACGAAACCCTGGGATCTCATCTGCTTTTTCATCATCTGTCAGATGTCAGTGCATATTCTTGTCCTTGATTAAAGCACATTTTTAGTCTTTAAGGAACTGAATGATATTTGTAGGAAATAAAGTAACCTCTTCAGTAGAATCTTGGCAAACTGTGCAATTAAACACTGATCGAATGGTAACAGGCAATGGCAAATCCTTGTGTAAACATTGCTGGGTAGTAAGTGGATTTACAATGTGCTAATCTGTACTCACTTTCACTTTATTGCCATTTGGATTCCCAGAAGGATTAGCTGTAATTTTATTGGCCCTATGAGGCTCTGCTGTTATTTCCCTTTTCATTTCAACTCAGGGTTTTTTTTCTATTTTATTTATTTAACAATCTTGCATCCTATAAACATCAGGGTAAAATTAATTGACCCTTGCCACTGTAAGGTTAAAAGTGTGTAATTAAGGTCTTACTAAATAATGTTCTTTAAAGCAGCAGCAAAATGACAGGAAGCTATATCAAAACTGAATAGCATCTGTAGTGTTAATGGAGGTGACCATACCATTCACTCTATTAAAATTAAAGAAAATTCTAGAAATGTTCCCACATGCATATATTATTTTAAAATGAAATTTTGCATAGTAATTTATTGTGAGTAAATTTGTTTTTAACAGTAGCATTGTTATTTATTTACAATTTGATTTAATAGCAAGATGATAATCAAACTGACAGATTAAGTTACAGTGCAACTGCTGTTGCACAGCTTTCTTTTGAGGAAAATCTTTTCCCGAAGCCCTTTGTGGAGTCGGTTGATGTTATTTGTGAGAAATAAATGCAACAGTAGTCTTAGTGCTTTTTGAGAATTAGTAGGATGAAATAAGATGGGAAAGCTATTTAATGTTATTATGGGGGAAGAACCTTTCACCAGTCACCACGATGCTGGATCAAGGGATGAAGGGAATGCGTTTTGTAAGGGAATGGGCTCTGGGTCGGTGTGTGCAGCTGCTGTACAGCAGATCAGAGCAGTATTGCTGGAAATCAGCCTGCAGTGAACTTGGTAGTTAAAATGTTAAATGCTGCTCTGAGCTGTGGTAGGTGGTGCTCTGCCTAAGGTAAAAACAAACCCAGAGGTGGTTGGTGTGGGCTGGTTGGTAAGACTGAAGGCCAGGATTTGAGATGCATCTTGATGCTTTTCTTCTGACTTGTTGAACCTGGGTAATGCTAAGTTGATTGCAAAACTTCTTTAAAATCAAGGGGAGGGGAAAGCTTGCAGTATTCAAGATCATGTATTTAAAAAAAAAAAAAAAAAAAAGTATTAAACGTTTTCAGTTTTCCAGGTGCAAGGATATTTTCAGTAACTTCTTCCTAAAAACAGAGATGAAAACTAACCCCTAACTAATTAAGTTTTGAAAGGATGTATTTTCCTTTTTAATTTTTCATTTGTTTCTTTCTTGAGGGATAGAGGGGGATAAAGAATATCTACAAACACCTTTCTGTAAATGCTTGTCCCAAAGAGAAGTATCAGGGCAATTATTTAATTCTGCAAGACAAACCCTAAAACCTTCCCAGAGTGTCAGCAGTTGCTTGGCTGTAGAACAGATGACAACTCCAGACTGTAAACTTGTCTTTGTGAGCTCCAAGTGTACTGTGAGTGGGAACACCTGGGAAACTGATGAAGCCTGAGAAGCTCCTGGAATTCAGAAAAGTTCTGAGTATAGAACAGGGTACAGTGGACTTGTTTAGGATGAAAGATAGTATATTGTATGAGTTTCATCAAGCAAAACCAAAGCTGTTGTCCATATGATATTTTCATTTTGCTGTGCTTTTCTGCAACTTTGAGCTGACAAGATGCTGCAGAAGAACAATTATGAGTAACTTTAAAACAAAGATAAAGGAAGGAAAATGCCTGATTAATGTGCTTGGGAAGAATCTATCAAATGTGGAGCCTGACTTCTCATTTGAAAGAACTCATAATCATTGAAATGGCTGAAACTCTCAGGACTTTGACAACAAAATTGCTTCTTGTACCTGTCAATCTGGTTAAATTGGATTCTAGGAAATGCACATGGGTGCGTATTTGTATATCCTTCTCAAGCATGCACCACTTAACTGACCCAACACCTATTCCTCTCATTCTTCTTTGTTTGCTTCCCTTTTTCCTTCTTTTTTTCCTTCTGTTTCCTTTCTCAAGTTTGATATTATCATTTTTTTAAATTGTTTATTCTCTTTTTTCCTGAGATGCAGCGTCTCCTTTTCTCCAAAATCGGAAGTTGATCTGTAAGTACTTCCTCTTTGCTACAGATGACTTCCAACCCCCCACTGCCTTGCACCTCAGATTTTCTTGTTTCTACTGTGGCTGTCTCTGCATTTCTTCTTTTTGCTGAGCAGCTCAGTGGGTAAGGAAGAGGGAATGTCCCTGTCAGTGTGAAACACGTGATACGCTTTTTGGACTCCTAAAAATAGCAGGAGATGGAGCTGCATTTTAAGCACGCACAAGTAGGCTCTTGAGATCATCAATCTTCCGAAGAAATGGGGATTTATCAGATATGTGAAGCTTGGAACAAGCCAGTTGAGAAACTGCCAAAACATTAAATCATAGAGAACTAGAAATAGGCTGACTCCAGGCTAGAGGATTTCCTCTGTTATGATGAAAAATATTTACACATTTAAAGTTTCTGTTTTCATAAAGAGAAGAATTTTTTTTACTGTGAAGTCTGCACAGCTGTACGTATACCTGAGATTTGAAAAAAGAGCAGTTTGGGAAAGAGAAAACAAACAAGATGAGGAGAATGACTGACAGAGACTTGGCAAGTAAAGGAACATCTGCTGAAGTTAATGCATTGCTTTGGAGGCTGTGTTTTTTTTTTTTTTTCTAAACTTAACTGCTGTGGTGTTGTGAAATCAGCAGGTATTATGCTGTAACCACCATTTTAAAGAATTCAGGTTATGCTTCGATTAGAACAAGAAGAGCGACTGGTGGGTGAGCGGAGAGAGCTGCTATTTAAGATTTCCAGTGGATTGGTTCAAAGGTGGGGAAGCCAAATGCCAGTAAAATAAACTCAAAACTTTGTGATGGTTGTAGCTTTTTTATTATTAATACCAAGCCTGTAGGAACTTTGTGGCCCTTGCATACAAAAGCAGTGCAGTGCTTTCAAAAGTATCCAATGATATACATAAATTTAAATTATGTCTCTCATTTCCTCTGTTGCGAAGCATTCCTGATGTAGGAGAAGCAATTTGTCTGAAAATGCTGATGAGCAATGGCTAGGCATGTGAAAAGTACTGATCTATCATGGTTTGTCAAAGAAACCTGCCTGGTGATTATTTTCAGTTACTCATGCACCGAAGAATGATGCACAGGAACAGCACACTGCAGCCACTGCATCGCAGCAGCTAGTTAGGAGACTTGGTGTGTATTTGTCTATTCATTTTATATGGGTGCCTCCCAATCACCTCAATAGGCAGAAATAGGAATATTGTACAGTTCAAACTGATAGATACAATGCTTGCTTATTTTGTGTATCAGAAGCTGTTCACTGAATGATATTAGGCCAAGTTCTTGCTTTACTGTATCTTATTACAGTCTCTGAAGTTAAAGCAGACTTCACAAATTGGTACTTAAGAGGTTGTTTGCGGTTTTCTATTGAAGTGAATGTACGAGTTAGCAAGTTTCATTAAAAAGGGATTCAAATTCAACCAGTGTTCTACAACACATGCATTTTTGAAACGTAACACTGGCTGCATCTTCTTCCACTTTATGTATTACTTGAGTAGTTTGTAACAGTGTACTGCTGTGTGGTATTTTTTACATTAATATTCTTAGTGAGATTATTTTCTGCTGATTATAAGCACTATTCAAAGTTGAAAAAGGAGATTTGATGCCTTTTTTTTCATGTGAACTTGGAGTTGTGGAAGTGCTACTCATTTGGAATCTGTATTTGGAGGTGAAAAAATGAACGTGGCCAACAAGCAGAAGTGTGGACACCCAGCTCATCAGCCTTGTTGGGATAAGGACAATACTTGTCTGTTGTCTAATAAAGGCATTTATATCAATATTAGAATGGAGGGAGAAAGGAAAAGCAGGGCATAATACGTGTCTGTTTGTACAGATATGGAAGAGGAAAGAAAGAACGGGAGCTGAGTTGTGGCCTCCCACTGAAAGGAGATGGGAAGGAGAGGGGCAGCTGGAATGGGCTTTTTGGGGTGTATTAGGGAAAAAATGATGCAGAAAAGGAGTGCTTGAAATGTTATAGTGATTTGAATATTGCCTTCAGTATCTGACCTCTCCAGTTCCCAAGTGATGCCTGACTGATGCCTCTTTTTCTTTCCAGATAATACTTAACCTGTTCTATATACTTCATGCAGTTATTTAACTGTCTGTTCTATGTCTGTTTGTATATTCACTTCAAATCCTCTAACATATGTCTATGAGTGTAGTGAAAAGACATTTTATTAAAACTTCCTCTTGTAAAAATTTGATAAAGGCCAGGGGCAGTTCCTCACTATAGATCTACAGATCTGAGGGATGCTTTTACCAGACAGCACTGTGTAAAAGGAAATGGCAACCAACCACTGGGCAGCCCCAAACCAGAAATGAATATGGAAGTTTAATGTTCCCATATAGACTGATGGCACAGAGTAAATTGCATCTGTTGTGCACGAAGGCTGATACAGAAGTACTACCCGTAAAATGCTGCCACTTAGAAGTATGGCTAGTAAGCAGGAATGTGCTGTTGACATGGCTCCAGTTCTGCTTGCTAAGAGTTGTAAAAATGTATAATTAATTCTCTGACACAATGAGAAGCAAAACAGTTGGATTTTGTATAGTTCTGTTAGTAGTAGAATAAGCATCAAACAAAAACCATCTTTTCAGAAGTATGAGCTGTGGGAATTACATTAATCTCCTGAACTGGAACTGTGGAAGCTTAGAAAGCTTAAATCAAGGGCATCCAAGTTTTGCCCAACTGAGGGCTGTGTTGGCATCTAGTCTGGGGCTCGAGGGTTGCATCTAATTGATTCTGGACTGCCTCATCTCTAATGCAGCTCTGCAGCTAAACGTGATAAGCACAAAATTAGAGTAAAGCATTCCTGATACCTGCACTTCAGATTCATTTTCGTATTGAAATGACTATGTGTGTATATCACAAAGCATCATTAGTTTTCTTTTCAACCTTTGATGGGTTTAATGTCTACTGATTTCAGGAAATATGAGCTCCGAGTCCACGATTCAAGCTTGTTTCAGTGTCAACAGTCTCTGCAGTCAAAAATGATGTGATTTAATCAACTTGTGCCTGTCAGTTCACTAACAGAGCCCACTTCGAAATGTGAAGGGTTGGTTTCTTATGGTCAGCACTGGCAATGCATAGAATCATAAATTTGCTCAGGTTGGAAAAGACCTTAAGGATCATCAGATCCAACCACAACTTGACCATGCTACCCTAACTAACAACCCTCCGCTAAATCCTGTCCCTGAGCACCACAGCCAAATGGTTTCTAAACACATCCAGAGATGGTGACTCAACCACCACCCTGGGGAAGCCTATTCCAGTGCTTAACAACCCTTTCAGTAAAAGAATCATGTCACAGATAACTAATAACAAATTAATAGAGAAACTAGCTTTAGTTTTCAGCTTTGCCTTTAGTAAGTTCCTTTTTTACTACTTGCTAAAGAAGTAGATTGTAATGGTAAAATCCTATGGGATAATCTTGGGATTGCAATATAGTAGCATGCATTGAACCCACTCTAGGACTCCTGTGTTGAAACCTGAGCTTTCACAAAGAAACATTCACTGAAAAAAAAAAAAAAGTATCCTTTTCTTCCTGGGATGATTTTCCTGCCGTTTACTCATTCAGATCTATGCGACCATTTGAATAATTTCCAAATTGTTGTGTTCAAAGAAGAGCTATAGTAACAAATTCAGACAGTAGGATGAGCTTCTGTTTCCCATCTTTATACAATCGTCTGTGCCTTAACCTTATTTGAAGATTAAAATGTATTTCTTAATAACTTAGGTATGAATTTGTAAGTAAAGGTTAGACTTTGGGTACTCTAGTCTCCAGAAGTCATACATGCCACTTATACACATCTCAGAAAATGCCTGTTAACTGCATTATCAAGTAAACCAGTAAATAAACCTGTTTGGCTTATAAGAATACTTTGGATTCTTCAGGTTCCAACTGGAATTTTATTGCAGGTTTCTAGGGAGCCTGTTTTGTTCAAATATTAGAATGTGTCTGTGTCGGTATTTACACCATCCACCGTTCTACCTGTTGCATGTGCACACATGTTGATGGTTGTTTTCACTGATGCAACATTTTTGCTATAGCTTTTATATTAAGTGGAAAATATAGCTACAATTAATACTACAGTGAAACCTGGCTGAAAAGTAGGAGAGCAGTAAAGATAAATTTACTGAAGTAATCCCACAGACAATAAGTTGTTATTGCTACAGGATTGTTGTCTTTGGTTTTGGGTTGGGTTTTTTTGGGGAGGAAGGGGAATGGTGGTGGTGGTGGTGAAGGAGGTATGCATCAAATTGCCATTTTAAATAAAGGGATTACTTGGATGGATGGCTGAAGGAACGTTTATGTTTTTTTTTAATAGAAGAAAGTTACTGTATGTGCAGGTGGATTACCAAAGGTATCCCTCTTCTGAAGGCCATCTGGGAAGTTAGTTTAGCTCTATTGAGGTTTAAGACTCCTTCTTTCATCACAACCACATGCCAAGACAATAAGTAATTGAACTGCATGTTTTGCCTTTTTAAAAAGGTGTAATCGTCTTCTGAAGTGTAGAAAGATGTTTAGCAGGATCTTTCTAATTTATCTGTCGTCACACCATGCAGGCGAGGTTCCAAGGCGAGACGGCAGTCTCTCTTTATCATCTCCTTTTGATGAACACCTGTTTCTGGTGTATGGATGTGTATCTGCTGAGATGCAAAATTGAAATAATTTTAACGGTATAAGAATAATTATAAATATTTTCTTAAGGTCCACCTGTTCAAAATAATGTTTTATATAAGGTAGAAAAAAAATTAGCAATTATGACTGCATCTATGTGTCTTTTTTTCTGTGGCATTGTAATGCAAAAATTATTTAAAATTTAAAAAATAATTCACAGCTCTGAAAATAATTAAAAGTTGTATTCAGGCATACGTTACAATTTATGTACTGCTCTATAACACAGTATTAAAAGAATCAGTGCCGTCTGTTAAATTAATACGATTGCTTCATTTTTAAGCTGAGAACATGAAAATAGATGAGTGCCACTTTATTCACTATATGTAAATTATCTTGAGAATGGGATCATTTTATTCATGAGATTAAAATCTTCCTCAAAATTTATTTAGTTATTTGCTAAGCCCGCTGTAGACACAAGCAATAGCACTTACGTATATCTTAAACGTGGATTCTTCTTTAATTTTATAGCTTAAAATGTGAAGAATTGTCATTTCTGATTCTATTTATAATCAAAATATGATTTGCTGCTTCTGATTTGTTGTTGAGAGCAAGTGAGCATTATTTCATTATTTGAAATTTCAGTTTTTGCATATATGGATGCCAAAATATCTCTGTTAATGCCTATGCTGCTTTTACTTCATTATAGACCCTTATCTCTATATCAGAAGGAGACATTTTGAAGGCTGGTGTCATCCTAAAGACTGTTGTCACTGGTCTACCTGCTACTACAAAATAGGGATGTATATTTACAGTTACAGGGTCATCCCTGCACTGTTACTGTTTACGTATCCTAACTTTCCAGTGCAAACTGAGGGATATCCAACCAGATAGGTGTAAACTTTTGCGTAAAAAAAATGCATCTCTTAAAATACAGTAAGTGGACAAAATATGCAAATCCGAGGAGGGGTAAAATCTCCAATATCCATGTAGTTTTATTCTCACTTGTAAGGTTTTTCATTCACTGAGGATATTGGAGAGTAACGTTCCCTGCTTGGAGTTACCAAGCTACTTGTCGATTCTTCACCTCTTTCAGTTTTTTAGATCAATTCTCTAGCACTTCAGGAAATTTCCAATTAATTTCCGCTCATCTCTCATATTTTTATTGCCATTGATCTCACTGATCTCAACCTTTCATAGAAGGTTATTCAGTTGTTTTTGAGAACAATGGAATATAAGATTCACTATTAACTGTAATGAACACCATGGGATGTCGGTAAGAGGTAACACGGAAGCGTACGCCTTTCTTCCACTTGCCAAGCTCACACAACTTCAGCTGTTTGAGAGATTTTGCTCGACTGGTTTTGCTCTAAGCCTATGATGTGTTCTGTATTTTATTTGGAAGTTGAAACAAAATCTCTCCTGCTGCATTGTAGTTCAAGGCAGTGGATGCAAAATGCTTCTTAACTTTTCAGAGTGTTGAGGTTGGCTGGGTTATAAGGGAGAAGATTGAGTCACAACTACAATCCTCTGTAAATGAGCATTTTTGATTAATTCAGGGAAATAACTTAAAATAGTTGGGGGGGGAAGGGAAGGAAGTTTGAAAGGTGGATTTGGAAAATGGTCCTTTTCTGCGTGCTAAGATTTTATTATGGCTTTAAGGGACGCTGTTTGAAATGGAAAGCAAAATTCTTTGTGTGTTGAATTTTCAACACTTCCTTCTTTTGGGACATCCTTTTTAGTCCAAATGTTCTCCATTTTTATCGTATTTTTCTAAAATTTTTGATGTAAACAAATTCATGTCAAATGAGAGAACCATACCTAAACTGACTATTTCATCTTTCACGATCTGTATCTCACGTATCTGATGCTCCTGTTGCCATAGGAAGTTAATGTTCTTTTTTCACTTTTGTTCCTATTCCATCCTAGCTGAAGTCTTTTGGCAGCCTTTGCCATTGTTCACTTAGCTCTTATAACTATTATCTCCATTTTTCCTTAATGCTTTGAAATTCTTCTGGTTGTTTACGGTATCTGTATGGTATTAAAAGAAGAAATATATTTAGGAGCTGCCCTGGAAGGAAAATAACTGGTAGCTAATTTTAAGAAAAAATGAAATACCTTGAATACATATTAGAAATTGGAATGTATACTGAAGCCGTTTGGTTTTCTCTTTGAAATGACTAGACTACCTTTAAATGTGCATACATTTTCAGCATCTCAGGAACAAAATAAATTGTATGATATGCAATCAAATGTTAAGATTTTATATTCATACTAACAAAAGCAGTGAAGCTGAATAAGAAACCGTTTGTCTACCACAGAACAAAAATACTGTAGAATAGAATAAAATTACTGAATTAATGGGAAAACAGTTTGGGTATAACATGTTCTACAGAAACATGCAGAAAAATGTATATATTTTTCTTGATATGTCTGTATTCCTTCATGCTATTCTACACATTTTAAGCTTTCATTTAAAAATGAATTTCTGTGTTTTTTTCCCTTTTGTAGTGATACAGATGTCACAGTGCAGACAGACACCTTGTCATGTTGAATTTAGTCTTGTGGAAAGCTTTCTCTAGACAAACAATAACAGCAGCAAAAGTGGGGCTGCCATGTTCCTACATCACATTCAGCACTTCACAGTCTACTTGCAACCATTTACTGTCAAACCTAATTAAACATAGGATTCTTCTACTTTCTACTAAAAGCAAACAACCTGTGTATATTGTTAACTTCAGTAATGGGACAAAGTGTGGAGGATGAGGTTCCAACAACAGTTAAGTCAGGGCTGTTGTATGTATAAGTTTTGGGTTTGGTTTGTTTAGCAGTTCAGCTAGAAATTGAAAAGAAAGGCTTTGAAAATGTTAGGATTTTATATTGAATCCCTTTCTAGATCTTTTCATATGTGTTTCCTTTACAAATGCTAAAACTTGGAATTTTTTTGTGCCTTTCCTTTGCCTTGTTTCCATTTTTTCCATTTATACTTTCCTGCAGAGATCTGGCTTGTTTGAAACAGTGTATGCGTGTGCCTTAATTGTGTTTGTGTGCATGTATAAATTGTGCACACAACATGTGTCCCTTAAATAAAGAGATGATGCTGAAATGTTGATGCTTCCCTTCTGGATAGATGAAGAAAAGTCTCAGAAAATGTGATACGAGTATATAGTTTCAGTCAAGACTTCAGTTGTGTATTAAAACTTGATGGTAGAAGCTATACTATAATATCTAAACCTGAAGCAGATTTGATCAGTGCTATTGAGGAGAACTTCATTTGGCCCTTGTGATTATAAGCACGCACTCTCTGCTTCATGTAAGGGTACACAAAGTAAGTACACAGATGAAGATGTTTGTTCCACTGAATTTATCTCCAAGGTGAGCGAGTGGAGTTAAAATGAAGAGTGAAAATTGACACTGCCTTTGAGTCTACCTTATTGTTTTTGGACTCTTCTGCTCCATAGTATTTGGTACTCTCTTCTTTAGCCTTATATTTGTTTCCTTCTCTAATCTTTTTGTTGTAATTGTCATTTCATCAGACATACCTGTAAAATGTGCTCTAATTTATTAGAGCAACTAAGGTAATGTTCTGTTTCCAACCCACAAGGCTAAGCTTCATAACAAATTCTGTAAAGCTGTAGATCTAAATATAATATGCTCTTGAAACAGTTTCAATTCAGAAGTGTGAAGATCATTAGAAAGCTTATAAATGCTGCTAAAATCTAAAACTCCTTATAAGAAAATTATTATGATAACTATTAGTATTCTATGATATGGGAAGCTCTAGTTGTTGGTCCAGATCCCCATTTTATAAAACATAAGGTCTTTTCCAATCTTAATGATTCTATGATTCTATAAGGTACATAGAGAAGAGAAAGATAGACCCTGACCTGAAGAACTTATAGTCAAAGTAGAATCATGAACAGAGGGAGAATGAGGGAGTCAGAAGTCTTTCATTAGAGTGATTGAGAAAAATGATGCATTTGGGGAGGTGTCAAAGGGGAGGCATTAAGAGATATTAGAGATACCCGGTGGAGTTAGAAGAGCGGTTTAAAGTAGGGAGAAAATGGCAACCTTGAACTTATTTCTGAGAAGAGCTTTTATAGTAAACCTTTGAGCACAGTGAAATTGAGTGGACGCTAAGTCTAAGCAGTTGAACTAAGGACATTGTCTTTCAAAGGAGTCATCTGCTCATTATTCTTGCTGAATTGTTTATTACAAGGCCAAGATTGCAGAGTAGATGAACATTTTCATTCTGTCATGATAGTGACAAAACTATGAAATATGTTTATACGCATATATATACACACACATGATCCCTCCGCTTTCGGTGAGCCTAAATATTCTGTTTGGAGTTGTATATATCTACAGATACCCTGTGTGCATGCTGATGGATCCTGATTTGGATTTTCTGCAGTTCTTTTGTATTGATTCATAGAAGATGCTTA
Organism: Tetrao urogallus; assembly: GCF_951394365.1. NCBI lineage: Eukaryota > Metazoa > Chordata > Aves > Galliformes > Phasianidae > Tetrao > Tetrao urogallus. The sequence continues at coordinate 16,422,428 of NC_136822.1, read as the reverse complement.
TAATGTATCATTATTTGTGGGTTTTGGTGTTTCTGTAGTTTTTATGATACTGTATAGATGTTCAAGTGGAAAGAGAGAAATCCTGTAAATTCTGTTTTTGAGTTATAAAATCCCAAACCATCAACAAAACGTATGCACGTATTAAAGGAAGTATACTTGCTTTTCACAAACCTTTGGGAAAAGATGTAATTGGGAAGAAGCTTAATGACTGAGAACTTTGGATTAGTACATTGGATTGTATATCATGTTTTAGTATGGAGACACCTCTAGGCGGCTGTCCAAAAAATGTGTGATTTTCCTGGTTCTTTCCACCTTCTCTTGAGAGAATATTGCAGAAATCTATTACATGTGAAGATATTCAAAACAAGTGGACGTTTACAAAAGAAAGGAGATGTGTAACCACAGTGTTACCCCATCCTGCAGAGGGTGGACTGCAGGCATTCCCAGAGGTTGAGAGCTCCTCAACCCCCTCGCAGAACTGACTTGCTCAGTTTGCTCTTTTCTCTGATACGGCCACTGCAGCGTGCGTGAGGGCCTAACAGGATCAAAAAAATATTTTGGAACTGAGGCCATACAAGAATTTTCCTACTATTTAAAATCACTTGACTGAATAAGTGTGGATTATTCAGTGTGTGAGATCCAAAATGCTGCAAACTGACAGGTATCTTTATTACTGGAACGGGCTACATGTTTTCTCCAGTCAGGAGTATGAAAACCACCCAGCTTTCAGTTAAATGCTGTCAGAAAATAATTACATACCGCATTGTGTGGTATAGTAGTATGGAAGTATTTACTTCTGTTCAATGGGATAATATCCAGTGATTTGAAACTCTCCATCTGATTATTTGTTTAGACTTTTCTAGACTAAAATGTGTAGATCCACACTCTTCTTCACTGAGATTACAGGATGACATATGAACTGTATTTTCAGTTACCCTTTTTTAGAGTAGCCAGTAGAATTGTAGGTTCCTTTTATTACCAGCCCTTCTGAAATTGCAGAGGAATTGTACAGATAAGACAAAGCACTTAACCCAGCCATGTGAGATCTATCTAGCTTGTTCTTACGTGTCTCTAACATATAAAAAATCTATATCAAACCATCTCCAGCATTGAAATGCAGATCTGGGACTGCTTAACTTGTTATTGGTATTTCTCCTAGATTTTTGGACATTCCTACATTAATACTTGCTGAGTTGTTTAGGGCTAATGCTCTAAGTAGAGCTTGTTGCAATCCCAGAAGCGCTCTGGGTTACTGAACTTCGCCAGGCTTTGTAGTGTATCTTTTGGATGCTACTGAGACTTAGTAATTGTGTTGATATTTTGTAGTTTGAACTCATGGTGAAGTGTAATCTGAAACTGTCAGAAAGATCCCAAGACTCAGGAGGACGTGGTGGATTTGGTCATAGTGTTGTGGGAAACAATTCCAGTTTAAACAAAGCAAATCCTCTAAAGCTAGAGAAATAATCATTAACTCTTTTATGGTACAGGATTTCTTTGGTTCAGAAAATGTCATCTCCTGTCGTCCCTTCTTTAGAGTTTCAAGAGGGCAGAAATGTGCACGGTGCGTGCTCTGCCACCTTAAACTTTGACTGAGGGAGGCAAGGGAAATGCTTAGAGCGGAGTCATGGGAGGGCAAAGTTTTAAATAAAAATTGCATTGCAGCACAATGCAACCCTTCAGGAGTATGTATCCTGTATAATACAATTGCTGTCCCTGAGATCTTCAAGGTGACCTCCCACTTGTGCTGGAAAAAAATAGTTGGGAAGGACCACCCGGCTGGGAACTGGAGCTGTAAGTGTTGCCTTGTAGGTCTACAGAGTTCAGGAATGTCCCTGTTTAGATGGCTTTGTATTTTTTGTTTTAATTGTTCTCTCAGCTCTGAATTTAAAAATGAACAATAATAGAGCTGTGTGAGATTGAAATATATGAATCCATAATAATTTCCCTCGGCTTTCAGGAAAGCAAAAGAGTAAATATCAAACCGCTCAGAATTGGAGATCTCTAAGTCTTCTGTCTCTTCTGACCCTTTTTAATTCTAGTCTTACAATGTAGGTGCCACGTTGCTACAAAGCAGCATTTAAAGTGATCTGAGAACTATTGTGGAGGTTGTGGGTCATCAGCTACAGAGAGCCAGCAATTGTTCACTCTCCCTTTCTGTCTCCTAATTTTCTTCTATTTTTTTCACATATTTTGGTGTCTTTTGTACAGTAAGTTTGCTCAAGGTCTACAGCTGTAAGTTTTCTCATTTGCTCTCATTATTTTAAATTTAAATAAAAATACAGAACACCAGGTTAAACAAAACTTTAAGAATTCTGCTGTGAAAGTATTTCAGGGAAAGTTGTTTCACGAGTTCATATTTCAATAGAGAGTCTAATATACTGATCTTATTAATGGCCAATCTAAAGTACTTCGTGGTAATTTTTTGCATGTGTAAGGTAAGGAGGAGGAGAACTTAAGGCTGAACACTTCCTGCAGTCACATTGCTGTCAGACTTCCTGTTACAGTTCACAGTGCTTTCAGTACAAACTGAGTAACACAGACATGCTTGTTGAAATCCAAGCTCTCTTCTGAAATGTGTTAGCTCTGGTGTTTCCTCAGTTTAAATACTACGTACCTCACTATACTTTCTGCATTTAAAGAAAGTCAGATTCTCTTCCCTCTGCCTTCAGTGCAGTCAGCATCTCTTTAATTTTTTTCTGATAATATTGCAGTACTTCAGTACTCATTTTAAAGATGGATGGATTTTTTTCTCATAAAGAAGAACATTGTGGGGTAAAAAAAACCTGCTGGATGTGATTTCAAAAAATGTCAAAATATGTCAAACGCAGAAACCACTCAAGGGTTTCATTAACTGAAGCTTTGGTGATAAGTGTCATCTTGTCAAAGACCCACCCATCTCTCCCAATACATTACCAAATGTACTAATTTCCTTGCTGAGCTTGATGTTTATTGTATAGCTGAAATTGAAAATGGTCGGTAATGGAGTGAGCTTCAATCCAAGACCAATTCTGAATCTAAATTACTTGCTTCTTTCAATAGCATTGACAGAGGAGAGCTTTGTGCACCTTGTACCTAATCAACCCTTACTGTGACCCTAAATTCAGCAGTCTTCAGAGATTAATAATAAAATCCTCAGTTCAAACAAGTATTTGCCCTGAACAAGTTGGCCATTTCTTATGCTGAAAATGAAAGGAAGTGACATTTTTTAAAGCTCTGCATGTTGTGGACCCTCGCTAATTTTTGATCTTTGACCTATAGAGGCAGTTTTATTAACAGAAATCCCGTGTAGACTTTTGAAGTATGTTTTCTTAAAGAAAACATGTTTTTGAAGGAATATTTTTAGTCTTATCCTATTTTAAAATACAAATTGATGGCTTCTGTTTACAGGTATACAGTATGTACTGGAGGGCTGGGGTTTTGGGTCTGAAACCAGCTTTGCATCTGTAGGAGTCCAAATAATTAAAGGTAGCAAAATAAGAAAAGGATAGGTAATGTCATTATAATTCTTTCCTAGATTGTAAAATCCCTTACAAACCAGTATTGTACCCCGCTTCAAAAATTTTCACCACAGTGTAAATGTTTGAGAGCTTCTGATCTTGGGTTTTGCTTTGTCTCCCTGGTTCAGGTGGTTCAGATCACTGTACATGGTTGCGAATTTGGAATCTGAATCTAAATATTTTGAGACAAATGGGAAAAAATGGTTCTACTAAAATCACAGGATAGACTCTTACGTGGAAAACGATGATCCAAACTGACGGGAGACAGAAATTTCCTTTGGTTTAGGAACATTCAGTTTTAGTGCGGGAGACCACGGCGTGGTCTTTTTGTAGCTGCAGAACGCAGGTAGTGGCCAAGATAGGAGAATTTTCTGGCTCATTTAGGTGAATACCAGGAGTATGAGGAAAGGGATACTGAATAGTAGCTTTATGTTGCTCCAATGCAATTAAGTACACTGTTTCTTTCAGTAGAGGGCGTCAGTGAGATACGTGATGTAACTCTGGAATGTGTCTGCTAATTGGGTGGCAAAAGTAAGTGAAATTTGAGAGACTGTTCATCTGTTTGCGTCAGCTGGTGGGTTTGCCAATGAAGCTGTACAGAAGGACATTGCTCACCTTGGATGTTGCAAAACTCTTCATTTTCCCCACTGCTGCTTTGCCTGTGGCCCTTGGCTATGCATCCTTCCAGCCACAAGTCCTGCCCGTCTCTCTTGGGGTGGTTGATTGGAGCTGTATTATGAAGCACAGTTCCAATTCCTTTAGAGATCAGAAAGAGCTGTTTTCAGTGTAATCAAGCTATGGACCCAATGAACCATGTAACCATGGTAAACAAATTTTTGCTGTAAAAACAATGCAATGAGAGTAACCTTGTAGCTAGAGCAAGGTAGAATGGCTGGCTTGTGCTAATGTTCTTTCTCTGTAAAAATCAGTGATTGTGGATTCTGTCCATGTTCGGATAGCAAAGGTAAATGCACACAGAGTAGCCCCTGCATCGTGGAATGTCCTCTTTACTGCCAGTCTTGTCAAGACCTTGGAAAAACTCAGAGGCTTTTGTTCCCCAACTTCTGTGTCAGGATGCAATTGGTGGAAGGTTTGTTTGTCCAAGGCTTGGAGACATCACTGAGCTGACACCGAGAAATTTGTATTTGTTTTATGTTAATGATCTGTGTCTTTGCTGCCTTGAAATGCACAGTTTTTGGAGCTGTTTTTTACGTTTATATTGATATAAACTAAGTGCTAGTCTGTCCATTGTCATTTTACCACTGATAGATCTAATGTTAACAAAGGGATGTTGAGTAATGCTAAACTTTGTCACTGTCAAATGCTGCAGTGCAAAAAACTGCCAAGTTTTTTCTTCAGGGCTTATTTGCTGAATATTTAGTGTACTGCTGCCACATGTCGTCTTCATGAAGCTATGCTGATTTATCTTATCACGTAGGGGAATCCCCCTGATCACCCAGCCTTTTTTCTCAAGGAATATTCATGATTCATTCACTCTCTGCATTCCTATTGCTCTTTTAAATGATAGATACTTAAGAAATCCATTCCTTTCTCAAATCACTTCTGGATGTCAGACATATCTCTTTTAAAAATGCTCTGCACTGCAACAAAAAATTTATTGCAAGATCCTTTGGGAGTAGTCTTGAGAAGTGGTAGTTCTCACACCAATTTCACTGCTGACATTTGATCAACCACAGTATGTTAGCAGGTGGCCTATGGACTGTTGGAACCTAGGTGAAATACTTCAAATGATCTTTCTGATACAGGGATCGATTTCTTTGCCATGTGTGCCAGTCAGAACTTCTTTCTGTTCTAGAGCTGAACTTGTGCTGGGATTTTTCTTACGTTTTGTTATCTTTGAGCCAATTTACTGAAAATATGCCTTGATTCCCATCCTGATGCACTTACAGACCCTCTTATGGCAGCGTGTTGCTAAAATGTTAATGCTTATTGAACCTTGGATGAGATGCAGCCACGAAATTACCAGATATCTTCCTTCTACACAAATTAGTTGTAACTTCTTTCAGTGCACTATAATAACACTTAAATGCAGCTTGGCCCTGGAAATAGTATGCATTTTATTAAAATCTTCAGTGAGTGTCCTATATATCAGTTCATAGGCTACAACAGGTAGTAATAATGGAGCTAATTTTCATGACGTGAAATCGGTTACCAGACCATCAGAATGGATTTTGCTATCCAAAAACTGCTTGTTTCATCAATCATTTGTCTGATTAAAAGTTGTAACTGGGTAATAGATGACAGAGTCAATTTCTAGCATAAAGTTCATAACAAAGATGTGTTAGCATTCAAGAGGCACTATTTCATTAAACAGATTCATTAAACAGATGTAAAGAGACTGAAAAGCTCACAAGATTTACTAACATTTCTTTTCCTCAAATGTTATAGGGTAATTCAGATTAATAATGTCCCCAGGTTTGGGGACAATAAACCTTTAGTCAGTAGCTGGTTGTCATTTGAGCAAGTTGGCTGCACTTCTGCAGTGTATTTTGGGGTTTTTTTTAAGTGGGGAATGCTAATTTAATGGTAGGCAGATGTGATGGGCAGGTATAAAAGCTTCAGGGAACCCTGTTATTAAAAACAACAACAACAACAAAAAGGACAACTTCATGCCACACTTATGGATTTGAGTAACTTTGCTTAACTTGTTGCGTATTTTTTTATTTTCAAAATGAACTTGTTTTAATTCTTGTAGTTTTTATTTACAGTTCAATTTTTACCCATTATATTTCATCACATGTCAAGAAACCAAAAATGTAGTAGAAAAGAATGAACACAATGTGTGTATTCTTAAAATTCTGAATCTAGAAAGTCAAGCAGTGTGCTTCCTGTTAAAAGCAGTTGGTCATCCCTAGAGTCCATGGCTATCTATAAAATGAAGTGCTTAGCAGCTCCTCAGTTTCTGTAGAGGTTTAGTTACCACCTTAAATTTCCTTGCCACTGTGTGTTCAGTTTCAATACCAACAAAATGATGAAGCTGTACAAAGAGGGGAAGTGAGGAGAAAACGTAAGAAGTTACTGAAACAGAGCAGAACTTCAGCTGCTTCTACAAGCTGCAGAGATGCTAGGTGGGTTAAAAGTCTGGAAAGACCTCCAGAAATGGTTTATAGTTTTCAGCTGTTTTTATGACAGTTACTGAGATGTCTGTGCTGTGTGGTTGGAGCCTGATTATACTGCCCACTGTACAAAGAGATGCCCCACTCCTAGGAGTTTATAATCTCAGTAAGTGTGGAAGAACAGAGGAGGTGATTTGGCAAAATCATACTAGAGGTCAGAAACAAAATTGGAGTCACAATGGAAAATGTATTTAATAGCAATATTGTTTTACTTGACTGACCAGGTGAATATAGTCAATTTAATCTGTGCGAGTTTCAAAAGAAACCTTCACTATGACTGCCATCAAGAGTGATGTAGGGATAATACTGTGAATGCCAAAGTACCGTTAGGTAAAGGTAGAAGCTCTTTTAAGGAAACAACTACTGAAGTTCTCTTAAATTGTATCAGATGTTCCTGCTCCTAATTTTCAGATGAATTAAAAATAACTTTATTGCATTCAAAGAGATGGTTTTATTTCTTACCAGAAGAAATTGAGACAAAGCTGTGCGTCATTCTCTTGCTAGAGGAATATTATCTGTTGTTCCAGATGCGGGGAGAAAAAGGGTTTAAATCTTGGAGTTTTCTTGTTTTGTTTTGTTTTGTTTTTTCCTCTCTGCTGAGCTCCTAATATATTGAATATATTTATTTTTGAGGCATAAAATGAAAATTTCATGATTAAATAGAAACAGTCATAATGTACATCTTTCTGGTATTTATTGATATTTAGAGCTGTTTGCTTAATAGCAGTGTTTACTGGTACTATCAGATGCTTTACTTATTGAAAGTTCTGAGTATTTTAACAAAAAGTCACAAAATAAAAAGTAACTTGGAATATGCTTTTATGACGGTATGCATGTGCAGCCTTGTGACAATGCTTTGGTGGGGAATAATTCAAAGTAATGAGTTTAGGGATCTGACTAGTAAGGTTCTATCTATGTTATGGTTAGCTTATCTCTGAAAGGTTCTTACTAAATGCTTGAAGAAGGAAGTTGTTGGGTATTTTTGATGTCATACCTGCCCTTGTTTTGTCAAATATTGTTAAACACTCTGCAGATAAGAACTGACATCACTCTACGAAAACAAAATGACAATGATGACATATGCCAACTGTGGATCACCATTTAGATTTCAATTAAGCCTTTTTAGTTTTGCGTATTTTATCCTTTAAATGCTGTCATGTAACAGATTTAAAAAAAAAAAAGATAGCATTAAGGTGAATTTGCAGGTAGGTATGTTTATAGCCTTGTGTGTATGGCCTTACATGAGTGTTTGCATATTTTCCATTCTACTTCCTCTTGCCTTTTCCTGATGATACCAAGAAGGATGGAGTGCGTTTAGCTCGGTTGGGTAGATATTGTTTCCAAGAAGATCTTCCGGAGCAGTTGTCATGTGTTCTTCACTGTCCTCTTCATGGAGTGATAGAGGAATAATATATGCTTCTGTGTGCATAGTATATATTAATTTTAGTTGTCATAATTTTGTACAAAGCCATGGTAGAGGACATCCATGGAGTTCCAGAAGAACCTGAAGTTTTCAGAGGTAATGTGGGAACACTGAAAATCATGAACTGAACTTAGTGCCAGCAGACTTGAACCTGGGAGAATTCACATTCATTTTTGGAAATATCTAAGTGGGATTTCCTACCACAAATCACAAAGGATATTGCTTAATTACAAGAGTAACAAAATAAAGGTAATGGAAAATGCATTCTGTGATAAACAGCTGGGAACAACTGAGTCCTCGAAGACATTCTTCATTGCCTTATCCCCAGTAAAGCTTTGCTTCTGTCCTTCATGTTCTCTTTATAACAAAACTGCAAAATCAAAATTAGATTCGATAGGCCAACACCTTATCTGGGATCAATATTTAGATGCTAAAAAATGAAGCGAAATCTAGAAATTAATTTTTCTTACTCTTCATCACACTGTACTTGGAGGTATGTTAGTATTTTTCCTCAGACCATGGTAGAAACTACAAATACTGCTTGGATTCCCTTGGATACCTCTGACCTCTTCTAAAGACACAGGTTATCCAAAGAGTGGGAAGACAGGAATGTTTTAAAACAAACCAAAAGCTGCTGTTAGGGGAATCTGTCAAACTCACTTCCGGAGTAAAGGTGATGTCAGGGGACACAGATGTGGCGCTGCAGCACCCAGGTGGTTGTCGCCAATTGTATTCCTCTTCTGCAGGTGCTATAGCACAGCACTTCTGAATCTGTTATAAAACATATTTTCTGGTTCTTTCGATTGAATGATCTCTCATGACATTTCTAACACTATTTCCATGGAAGTGCTTTACTGTAGTTTTGTCAGAAGAGGTGAGACTTCATACGTGTGTGTTGCACTGTAAAATCCGTGTGTAGAAAGTTAATTGTCTTTAGATACTCATTACCAAATGTCAGAGAGGAAGTGCTGCAAATCAAACAGCATGAGGGAGTTTGAATCAGATCTTTGTATGCAGGGAATATCCAGGAGCTCTATTGACAGGAACTAATCTTTATTCCAGCAGACATTATTAGAGGGAACCGAAAATATTATACTCACGAGAAAATTGGCTTCCGGTGCTTCGTGGCCACACTCAGTCTCACTGAGGCACTATCTGAAAATTTAATGCTCTTGTCCTATTAGGACCTTTTCCTTTGTCAGAGGTCAGACCCACACCTCCTGCAATTATAGATGTTGTTGAGGAATAAAGTCCACTCCCTGAATCTGCTTTTAAATGTGCTGCTGTAGAAAGTACCAGTAGGAGCTCCCAAGCATCAGGAGGATGAGAAGCGACCGATCGGATGCATGCTGACTACATACTCCCAAAGAGTATGTAACCTGTCTGTCCATTGGTTCAGCAGAAATGCCAGCTCTTTCATCCAGCCCTTTTGCTCAATTCATCTGATAGAATCGACCAGAAAAACTTGTTAATTCAGGAGAAACGTACCATGTCAGGATAACTTCTGGTAGCATCCAAGTAGGGAATCTTAGACGCAACCAGGAATTACTAGCAATTAGTTAGCATCCATTTGCTCTTATCTCTATGCGATTTGCAAGTGTTGAAACATTTCTTGCAGTTATATTCATCACTGTGTGTCCGTATTTCAACAGAACTATTAGAATATATTAATATAGCTTCCCTCCACTATAGGTGAGAGTTTTCTTATGGCTTTAATGACAGTGACATTCAAAGCAGCTTTTTTCAACTTGAAGTGACTTGCGCTTGATGAATTCCTGAAAGCTAAGTGCTAAATACACACCAGGTTATGATTGACTTTTACCTGAATTAGTTTTCTGTATGGACTTTCCAGACTTTGTTAACATTAAACAAAGCAAATTTTCATTGGTTACTGCTGCAAAACCTTACCTAATTACTAAAAATGGCAGAGAATTTGAAAGTAACAATTTTCTTGTGTGTTGTGTAATGGCTCACAGAGATTGCTTAGGCTCAATGTGCAGAAGTATGAACTAATAATGTCTCTTCTGTTTTGGGATTAATTCATTTTCAGGCTAAAGATGACCTACTTGGTATGATGTAGACTGATTTTTGTTATAGAATATTTTTAAAGTTTGAACTCTGCTCTCACATTCACAAAACATTACATAGCAGGCGTAGCACACCATTCAGCTGCTCAGTTTGGCAAATCAGGGCTCTGCTTGCTGATTAAATAGAATGCTATTGTCAGCTTGCTTAGATGTGAGGGACTCTCATGGAATGCTTTTGCACTGTTTGGTAGGTAGGACTGCTAGGAAGGTGTTCAGAAAAAATATGAAAGATTTCCTGTAACTACAATTTTTTTTTTTTTTTTTCCGAAATGGATACTTCACAGTCACGCTCCTATCAATCTTCCCTTCTTCAGATTCTTGACTTCCTCCTTGTACTTGGGCAGGCAGCACAATTGAAGTCAGTGAGTGTCACGTTCCCTGTATGCTCTTGCATTCAGGAGACTCAGGGTTGAGGAGAAGAGCAGAACTTCAAGGCACTGCAGTATGTGCTTCTAGGGGAAGAAGTCAGTGTCACAGAATCAGCTGTCACAGGTGATACCATGAATGTTGCTGAGAGCAGCGACTAATCCTAACAAGCCTCATTTTTGTAAAATAATGTTAAGATAGCTAATATGTTTCACCTAAATTTTTCTCTATTTTATAGTCACCTTGATTTAACAAATGTTGCAGTGATGAAGTTCTGGATAGTTAAGGATTCTAAGTTTGTAGAGTCAGGCTCAAACAAGCAATAATGTTTTGACAAATATTGGAAATGGCTGCTCAGTTTTTAGAAGTTACATTTCACAGTGTTGCAAGTTGAGTATCAATAAATGGACTGTATAAAAATGTATTAAATGTACAGGGTGTGTTTACCATGAACGTGTTAACCTTATTGTTACTGGAGCTACTGATTAATTCTCTTATCAGGTAGATATTCATACACAGCTGCCTGCTAATTTTGTGAGGTTAGTGCTCAGCCATTGTTATGCCATACATCAATCTCAGTGCTGGAAAGCACAAAAAGAAGTTGTGGGGCAGGGGGCAGGAAGCAGGTTAAGAACCCATAAAGCCTGCATTCACAATGTTGCACATTGACAGTTGTGAGACCTGTGACATTTTCATATCCCAATTTAGATAGTGTTGTCTCTATTCTATCAGAATGCTATGTTACCCCATAAAGGTATAGAGTGAAAATAGAAAATGTGAGTTGTGGAGTAAGTTCACTTATGATGAAAATAATGAAAAGTGACTTAAGTCACGCTATTGCTCCTCTGGCCCTATGACTAATGTGTGCTGGTCCGCTGTTAGAACCTCTTTGACTCACACTTATTTCATGGTTCAGAAGGGCTCCAGTCTATTTGTGGAGATGCTCCTTTTTATCAGCTCATTTTATGTTGTTATCTGGCTAAAGGGATCATGTATGGTATTAATTCCATCAGTTTTATGCTCTTGGGGTTGATGTTGGGTTGATGTTTATACTAACCTGATACTTCTGGGGATAGACGTGCCTTAGTGTAAAGCCATATTTTGTTGTCTGTGCTTTGCAAAGTGCTCACGGTCAAGGAAAATTCAGCCTAGTGAGGCAGTATGCTCTGATGTTTATAGCTACCCAAAATGTGTTACTGTCAATGAGTGCATTAAGTGTATTTTGTTGTTCTTTTTTATCTTCTTGCTTTTTGTTTTATACAAATTTGCAGAATGCAGTAACTAATCAAAATCTTAAGTTCTAAATTTCTTACCCTGGAGTTTATTTTTTATAGGAATGTGATAGCATGGAACAACCGCTTAGGCTTTAGCTTCTGAAATCCTTAAACTAGACCCTTACACATGCATGCTACTGCAGCCCCTCTGATTTAAGTAGAATTAATATGCTGCAGCTATACATGTAACAATATTCAAATTACTAAGTGAAATGCTTTCTTGTTTAAAAACTATGGCATCTCTTAAGAAACTAGCATTTTGATTAAATGATGCAAACTACAGCATCTCACCATACAAATTTCTTTTTTTCTTTTTTTCTTTTTTTTTCTCTTACGTATGTTTTAACACTGCCCCATTGCGGGGGCAGGGAGGAGGAAAGAAAGAAAAATTTGGAAGTAAAAATAGAATGACCATAGTGAGTGCTGTATGCGTACAGCATATGTATTTTTTCTTTTTAGCACTGCTTTTGTAAACATTACTGGTTGGGAATTAATTTTATGCTTCTTAATGCTGGTCGACAGTGCTTCAATTCTAACAACAATTTGAATGAGATTTTTATGGGAAAAAGAAGGAAGATTTACCCAGTTCCCATCTTGGAGGTTACAGTATGTTTAAACAGATATATTTTCTTTTAGTCTAACCTTGTCTGGAAGATATAGGAAAACTAATTTGCCTTATTTACATATGGCACAATCTATCCAGTATTCAAGGGTTTGTCAGAAACAGGAACATTGTGCATTTCCATGGTAACAGATGGCATGCTGACAGTATCTGGCTCGTTGCAGCTTCGTCTAGGCAGGCCAGCAATTAATCAGCCATCTACATGCACAAAATTCTTTGTGAGTGAATGGCACTGCTCCTCTGTAGTGCTGCCTGTGCTTTTACAATTTTTGTATTCCTGCAGGGCAAAGTACTTTTTTGTCTCTTACGCTCATTTTCAGTAGCTTCCAAAAAAAAACAAAACAAAACCAAAAAAACCCACAGTAAAGAATATGAAAATGGAAACAAGTCTGCATGTAATTTAGAAAATACATTTCTTCAGCATATAAAATGTGTGGTGCTCTTGTTTTTATTCCATTGCTTTCCTTGTTTCCCCTCTCTCCCTACTATTCATAGGCTTTCTGTGCCATGTACTTCATTCAACCTATTTGACAGTTGAGGTTTTTGCAAGCAGGTAATTCTCCAAAGGTGTGCAGAAATGGAGCGATCTGGATGGCTGGGCTAGGAGCACTGGGATTAAGGGCAGCCTTGAGCAACACTCATCTCATCTTTTGTAGAATGGCATCTTATATCTCACCATGCTGCCCTGCCGGCAGCTGCGTTGCACCAGCAGGGTTGGGGAACTAGCTGTGTCCTTACATTGTGACTGATCTTCTCCATAATTAGTGCAAGATTTATTTTATCAGAGATAATCTGTCAGTGTTTGAATGTGCTGTGGGAGAAAAGAAACTCCTTGGGGTGTTTTCTTGCTCCTCATGTATCTGCCTAAGGCAGAGCTGGGTTGGAGCTTTGCTACTGCTGTTCACAGATGTAGTTTCTATTGACAGTGCTTCATATCCAGCTGCATAAGAGCATCCTTCTCCCTTCATCTTTAGAGAGATCCTTCATCCTTCCTTTGCAAATGATATTGCCACAACTGCTGCTTTACGGAGTTCTCGAGGGGAGTATCAGCGGTCCTATTTTGGATGTCAGAGTCATGGGATGTGAGACTTCAGGGTTTCTATTGGTAAAACCAGGATCTGGTGGTTGAAAAAGTACCGAGGTCAAAACATTGGTAGGATAGCGGGGTCTGTGGATGTGCTAGTTTTTTCTTAAATCTCTGAAAAAAAGCAAAAGGTTTCTCTCTTGAGATGAGGCTGTATGTTGAATAGGATTAGTATTCTTTTCATGGTAGCCTGTAGGCAACCAAAGAAATTGTGAGCTTTGTTTTTGATGGAGAACTCATTTATCCAGATGGAGCAGTATTAAGAAGAAATTTGTTTCTTAAGTATTTACTTCATAGTGTAGCTGGATCTCTTACTGCCAATGAGACAAATACCAGTTAGCAAAAATGCTGACCTTAGTTGCAGCAAAGTTCTGGTTATGTGACCTGAAATGATCAGAAGGAATATTCCAGGCAAGTTTTGCTTCCACATCCATTATTTTTTGGGTGAGTTACTGATGCCCAAGCTCAGTTCTAAAGAACTCACAATGCATGTTATTTTAATGGTGAGGTTGTCAACTTTTCTTTAATCTTTGTTAATCTTTTGTACCTGTTTGTTATGTTATGTCAAGGGGGCTTTATGTTTGTTATGGGCTTAGTCACTGCATGTTTCTGTTCTCTGCTCTAACTGGTTTCTGAATTCAAGGAAAATTTATAAGAGATGTACTTATCAAGACTTCGTGAACGTTTCATCCTAGGCATTTCTTGCTTCAAACTTGTAACTGTCATTTGTGCTAAATTCGGATGTCATTTTTTAGGATGAAGGATAAATTTGGCTGCCATCTTTTTGGGTTCTTTACATTTTTAAATCTAAAATTTCCAAGACTCCTGCTCCTTCTGCTTTAGACTTCATTTATCCCAGTAGGAAGAAAGGGTTTCCTTGGCAGTCGACTTGGCTAGGGGAAGACACGGGGGTTGATTTTGCTGTATGTGGCCAATTATGTTGACCTTTGTGATGGCAGGCCTGGAATCTCGAGTTTTCCTCCTATTTAGGACTCCTTCACAGCAGCATAATGCATTGCTGCCATGTCAGTTTGTGGTCTAATATTTTTACAACCCAGCAATGCACATTTGGAGATTGTGATTAGCATCCTTAATTCCTAGAAAAAAAAATGTAAAAGCCTTGTTAGAACTAGAAAGCTGAAGTCTAAAATAGTCCACCTGCTGTTCTAAAGAGTATTATTTTAGTGCCCTGGGGACATGCAAAGTTGTAGCCTACTGATGTCAGGATTAGATTTTACAGAGCTTTTTTAATATAAGTGGTTTTGATAACTTGGCTGAGCTTTTTCTGTTCATTTCTGTTTGCCATTTCTTAAAAACAGCATCCTAAGATCCTTGGAGATGGTAGTTGATAACATGAATGATGCCCAATTTCTTTTTCATCACTGGAGATAGAGATTGTTTGATAGTTAGTAGATTAAGACAATTAACAACTTGTCACAAGAGGAAAATATTTTTCCTGGAATTATTGTTTTAAGTTGAATTTTATTCTCTTTCCAGTTCTGTTAGTGAATGTGGTGGAGTTGGTTTTCTCATACGACTAACTTTAATAGTGACTTAGCCATAAACAACAATAACAGAAGCATTCACAAATTTGTTTCCAATAATAAGAATATTTATGCTACTTGTTTTAATGTGCTTGATTGGCAGTATTGAAGCAGAGGTGATTGTTCAGCGTTCACTGATGCTTAGATTCACAACTGCTATTGCAACAAAAATCCCACCATCATCCTGAAATGAATCAGTGTTCAGATCAGATCTCTAAAGGTGTGAACTACATTCCCCCTGCAGTGTGTGTTAGAACTGAACTGGGTGGCACGAGCATCTGTGGGGTTAGCAGGGAACCATTCCCAGCCTTAGTGATGGTAAACTGCCAGTGTTGTTCTGTTCAGCAAGAAATTTAAATTGAACTTCCTTTCCTTACTTGTGGTTATTAAAGTCTCTGTAGCTAACCATGTCTTACCTAAAATATTCCTTCTCCCCTCACCTTTAATCTCTCTGTAATAATTTTTCTCATTTTCTGCAAAAAGATTCTTTTTTCTTAAATTTGGGGTACAAAGCGTTGGCTTTGTGGACAGACACAGATGGCTGCTGCTAGGAAGAACTTACGGGTTAAGATGGGACCTGTCTGTATGGAGTGTTATTTTCTTGTGGCTATGCTTTTTTTGTTGATGCTGAGAAAGCTGCTCATGTATATGGTCCCTAGGCTTGCTGCTGCGTGCTGAGGGCACGCATGCTGCCCTGGGGTGAGCCGCTGGCAGCCCTTCCAGCCATCCCTCCAACTGCCGGCTTGCGGGAAGAGACAAGGTTCCTCCTGCAGGCCTTAGCAGAAGGGAGACATTTTAGAGGATGCCTCCCAGCTTTTGAAACTTGCATCTCAGAAGATTTGTTTTCTGCTAGAAAAGAAGAGTGCTGTTTTGTGCTACCATTCTTCACTGATTTAAAATTGTTACCTCTGCTTTCGGTCATACAAAGGTGAGCCTGTCATTTTGCCTGCCCCCTAAAAGTAGTCACAGGAAACAGACACCATGTGTTGAATCCTGGCGAAACCAAATTTGCTTACCATGTCCCTCAGTCACGTACCTCACTGCCAGTAGGGGCTCAGCTGATGTTCTTTTTCCTCATGCAGAACAGGTAATAAAATAATACACAGTTCTAGGGAAGAATCTCAATGATCTCAATTTGGCAGAGTGCTTAATTGAGAGCCTGTGAATTTGACCTGTTGTTGGATATGAGGAAGCTTCTCAGGGCATCCCTATTAAGACTGAAATTCTTTAATGTTTTCTTAATCAATTATCAATGCAGATAATGCTGCTATGGATGATCAATTGATAAATATGTATTAAATCCGTGAAAAAAAATTTTCTAAGTGTTGAAAAATGACTGATTAATAGCAGACTCCTACTAAATGCTAAGAAAACGTACGTCTTTTTTGGCACTAAAAGGAAATTACAAGTAACTCGGGATGAAATGATAATTAGAACAGCAAGTGGTACTGGGATGGAGCAAATTAAATCCTTTAGGTATCTTGCAGTTATTTTGGATGAATCTCTACTTTCTCTAATCACTTGGATTATATTGTTCGGAGAGTAAACTTGTGATTGGGGGATTAATACACGTATAATTTGACTCTGGATGCCAAGAGAATAGTAGCTCTCAATAGTAAATACTGTCAATTACTTATTCTGGTTTTATAATTTGTATTGCAGCCTCCTGATAAATTCTGATTTTAATCCTGTCAATATATGGTATTTTTTTGTGTTTATTTGTTTAGCTTGGTATGAAGAACCATTGTATTTTCTCTTTTGAGAGAAAGGGGAGCAGGACTCCCAAAGATACCTGCTGTTCAGCTCATGGCCCCTGCAGACTGCATTGGGAGTTTTTTAGGGTTCTTCCCTAATCTCTGTGGTGCTATATTCTTTCTCATCCCTCTTTACAATAGTGAAGAAAAATTAGATTTTCCATCACAGGGATCACAACCACCTGCAAAGGCTTAAGAGGCTGTGCCAGTGCTGTCTAATACATGCTCTTCTATCTGCCACTAGATGAGGAGGTGAGAAAACCAGTGGTCAGTGAAATACCTATCTTTGTTTTCTTACAAGGCAAGGTACTTAAGAATGAGTCTGGCTTTAGATATATGTTTAATCCCATTTTAATCAATGTGATTTAAGGCAGATATATGCTGAAGTGCGTAGTTGATTATCAGGGTGGAGAGTGATACACAGATTTTGGAATAGATACATATAATGGATCTGTTTGTGGGGTTTTTATTATTGCTTTCTTTCTCTGTTGCCTTAAAGGTTACTCAGTGATGGTAATAAAAAGGCAAAATAGGAAGATAGTGCAACAAACAAAAGCTCAGGAATATATTAAACACCATTGAGTCTGTCAAGAGTTTGGAGGCATTTTGGTGCCGTTTGTATTTGCTCAGTAAAATGTTTTGCAATGATAATTTTGTAGAAAAATGCTGGGAATAATGGTGGGCTAAAAAAATAGCCACACAACAAGCAATGGAATGCAGTCTACCTCTCCAAATCCTGGGGTGGTTCTAATGGGTCAGGTAATGCTGAGTACTCTTGAATTAAATGGATGGGTCAGTAGGGGGAACATTGGCAAGCTGTTGACATAAAAACCAAAGCAGAACAAAGGCGTGGGGCAGGGGCCACAGTCTGACAGATTTTACATGACTTTCAGTTACTTAACAGGTAATGGCTCTAATCACAGTGCAGACCAGACTCATTCCAAAAAAGCCACTATTGCAAATGTAGGATTATTCCATATCCGGACTGCGGAGATTTTCACGTCTATGTTTCATTTCATCCTATGAAAGAGAAAGGGGGAAAAAAAACAAAAACAAAAACAAACCTCTAAACATTTATATAGTTCTTTTTTCTTAAATGAATCAGTCTTGCCAAGGCTGAGTTTTGTATTTGTTTATGCATATTTTCAAGGCTTAGATAAAAGAGCACTTATTCAGTCTACCATCAACACATTGCTGTGGTGTAAGGGGGAGGGAAGGGAACCCTCAGCATATATGGAGAATATATAAAGATCTGAATCACATGGGTGTTCTTTTATTTGCAACCATCATTTATTTTCTATTTAAAAACAAATTAAATAGGAAATGAAAGAAAACATAATACAGATCTGGTTTTCTCTGGTTGAGAAAATGGTGATTAAAATAGTGAACATCTGCATGACAGGATATTTCTAAAAAAGGAACTGTTCCTTGATTGTTACATATTTTGATTTTTAAAGAAATGCAAGGAATTTAGGACCTCAGCAACCACTGAATCTGTGTAAGATCTGGATGCCTAATTCTCTTCTGTGCCTCCCTGGAAATTACCTACGTGGCCTCCATGTTTCTGGTGGTGCTGCTGCCATTCAAGGAGCCCAAGCTCACCAGTACGAAAGCTGTTGATATTCCCCATTGCAGCAAAAAACTGCCAGTGCGTTCTGGCTTTGACAAAACATTTTGCTATGTAACACACTGCTGGGTGGGATGTGCATTTTTTATTCCTGCACAGAATCTGTTACAATAAGCACTATTTGCAACTCTGTGATTAATGACTTCTGCCTCCAGTGCTCTGTACAGCAGCACAACTTGCGAGAGAGTCCCATAATTTCCTGAAGACACGTTGTCACCATGAGACACTTTTTCAGTTATTATGTGGCTTTTTGCACTCTGTTTTGGTATGAACA
Organism: Tetrao urogallus; assembly: GCF_951394365.1. Lineage (NCBI taxonomy): Eukaryota > Metazoa > Chordata > Aves > Galliformes > Phasianidae > Tetrao > Tetrao urogallus. The sequence goes on along the minus strand of NC_136822.1, from coordinate 16,403,739 downwards.
GACAAATGTTTATTCCTTTTGTACAGATTTTGTGCACACACCTCATTATTCTAACTTACAGCTGCAGGTATAGTTTTGCCCACAGAAAAACCGAACTCATAAATACTGATAAAATAAGGTAAAACAAAGGCACCCCAAACTCTCTGGATGGGAACTGTTAAAATAGAAGCTGAATTGCACCAAATTCACATTTTTTTATTATTTTAAAATTTACAGTTTGCGTGTGTGTGTGTAGGGGAGGATAGTTTTGCAAAAGGCAACTATTATCAAGGTGCTGAAATTAATTGGTTGCTTTAATTGAGGTAGATTACTAGCTAATGCTTTCTTGAATACAGTAATTCTCCTATTAAATTATCTTCGAATAATTACCTGAAATTTCTCAGCTGCAGGGACTGATGGCTATTTAATTGCACAGTGATGTTGCTATATAATTACTTAACAAGGTGTCCTTTAATAGTTTAATTCCCCTTTTCCAAGGGAAAAAAAAAAACCTACAGATAAAACTTACATTTTTTAAGTGTTGTGATTTTACTTGGGTTTGGTTTTGAGGTGTTTGGGGTTTTGGTTTGTTTTTGTTTTTTGAGATAACTAAAGCTGAATCAGTAAAAGAAAGCTATTTGTTGGCTTGCTTTTAAAACTAAGCCCTTTTCTCAAGTATAGATTTGGAATGAGAAGTGTTTTGAAACTCAGGAGTGTTGAGGCATCCCTTTGCTTTCATTGGATTTATTTTGGGTTTCTATAGCATGTTTTACATTATGCTTGGAAAGAGACGTTAGAAGCTTAGGTCTGATATGGGAAGACTTAACTATGTTTTTGCAGAGTTTTGTGGATAAGGAGTTATCCAGTTAATGGTGTATCCTGTGCTGAAGCAAAGCACATTGACCAGGATTTTAGGCCTTTATTTATTTGTCCTGGACACAAAGTGTAAGTCTTGCTGCTGGGTCCTATCAGCTGAAGAAAGCGACTGGAGAAAACAGCCATTTGTTGAAAGATTTTCTTTTTAATCTGTGTGTGTACAGATCTGCTGGACCTGTAGATTATCCCAAAAGATGAAGTTCTGAACAATACCCGTGGTCTATTTAAAAAGCGGGGGCTTTTAAATTTCTCTTTTTAAACAGTAGATGCACTGACCAGTGACCTCTAGATGTGTTCCACTCAGCTTCCATGCTGAGACACAGAGGGAGCCATCCACAAACATCCCCACCCAGAGCCTGGCACTGCTTTTCAGAGGCTTGAGGCTTTCAGTCTGGATCTGCCAAGTTCCATCCTAAATATCTTTCAGTGTAGGCAGAGGTCTTTACAAACAGGTCGATGAGACTATGCAGAATACATACCATGTGGTCAGTAACATGCATTGTGAACCACTTCAAAGAATTCCAAAATGCCTCTTTGTATATGCCACCTTAGGGCTAGCAGAAAACAATCAAACCAGTATTGTAGAACTATTGATCTGTCCACAGGGATGGGTTTTTGGACATGTCTCCGAAGGATGAAAGCAACGTACCAGTGACGGCAGATTACAGTGCACGTAGCCCAGGCTGCCAGGGATGAGGGGTCTCATACTACAGGTGTTATCCCATGAACGTACAGTTCTTGATTCAGTCATCTAGGGTTATCTCCATCTTATCAGAAATAAATAGCAAAAATTTTTTTTCTATGTCCATCAGTCTGGAAAGCCTGATATGTAATATTCATTGCCTGAATTTTCAGCAGTGTTCAAATTCACAAGATGGCCAATGGAGTGTTCAGATCAGACACTTAAGGCCTAAAAAGGATTTTTTAATTACTGTAAACTGATGCAGAGCTGTTGACTGGATGCAGTTTCTGTCAATTTGCATAAATAAGGTTGAAAATTACAAGACACTCCTGAGATATTTTTCCCTTATGCTTCAGTTAGGGCATAAGAAAACCGTGAAAAGGAAAGAAATGTTTCAGCACTCATTGCTTGTGTCGGCATGAATCCATCCTCCTCCTTCTAACTTCTTAGCAGTTAATGTGGAACAGACAATCTTTCTTTCTTGGCCATGAGAAGGTTGGGGCCTTTGTCTTCTACGATCTAAAAAACGTGTTATCTTTGCAAAGTGCCGCTTGTGCCAGAGGATGGTGGCCCAGGCCACAGGTGAGCCTAGAAGAATCCATGCAGGAGATGAGCATGAGCTGAGCACATGGCTGCTGCTCGCAGGCGAACAGCTCTGGTTCTCTGTTACCAGGGAGCCCTGCGTGGTCCTGGATGCTCATCCTATCATCGGGGGGTTTGCAGTAATACAGGGGAACAAAATGTGTTTGCAAAGGCTTGGTAATGGGACTAGAGCCCAGCTCTGGTAGATTCCGTACAGTGGTTTATTGTCCTGTCTAGACATGAGGATATAAATAAAAGTTCCTGAGGTGAAATACTGCTATCCTGAAGCACCTTCAGCCTACTGGAGGTGCATATAAAGGTGCTGTAAATGGAAAGACTAAGGGATGTATTACTAGTCACTTCTCCAGAACATTTCCAAGTCTCCCAGAAGTCACTTCTTGCTTTTTCACTTCTTCTCCTGCTTTCTTCCTTTGCTTTGACCTCCACTTGTTCTTCATATCTTTCTTCCTCCATCCAAACCCTCCCTTTTCATTCCCCACCCTTTTGACTTCACTCCTCCCCTCACTTATTCTCTTCAGTGTCGCAGCAGTGGTAGTCAAAAGGAGAAAGGCATGGAATTGTGTGTTACTAAATGGGTGGTGCTGATGAAAATCAGGAAGGAGGAAAAGAAGAATTAATTATCCTTAACATAAGGGTTAAGAAATTTTTCCAACTAACACTAATATCTGAAGATATCCTAAATTTGTGAGAAATGTGAACTTTCCTTCTTCCTTCATCAGATGACTGTAGCTAAAGTGTCAGAAAAGGAAAGAGAGGGCCAAACCTTGTATCTTTATCCCTTCATTCTGTAAGTAACCTGTAAAGAGGTTTTTTTCCAAGGTTGCTGAGCATCTGCTGATTCACTGCTACTTAGGAAGGATGAGGTGTAACTGTAATCTGTTACTTTGAGACCCTTCTATGAAAGATATGAAACAAGCACAATTTGTTGTTGCAAGGAGGCAGTTTGTATAACCATTCTCTGACCAGAAGACCAGCCATTAATTTTTGGTTTCTCTGTTTCTTGCAGCTGATAAGGAGAATATGCCAAGTCAACCAGATAAGTCAGCACAGGCAACATAAAGTGAGTTTGTTTGCTTTTTTTTTTTTTTAAATGTTCATGCTCCATGAAAACTTACTGCAATATTGCTTACAATTATAAACACAGAAAAGGGCTATTAAGATTTTCTTACATTTCTATTTTAAGCATGGCTGCGTATCCACTTAGTGAAGGAGTGGATGGTTAAGATACTGAGTTTGCTCTTAAACAAACAAAATAGTTTCTATGTCTTTTATTTTTATCAAAGGCTGATAACATACATTAACAATGGAGAATACTGATAAAATCTTATCAGCAGTGATAGCCAAAATCATTTCCTCGTATTAGCAGAATGTTTATGTCTGCACTGGGGTGAAGACACCCTGACCACTCATCAATGCAAGCAAGATTTTGAAAGTTAATTCTTTCTGCCCTGGAGTCGAAACACATCAAACATTGTCTCAGTGTGTATGGGCAGGTAGTGTTTCTGTGAGGTTGCCGGCTTTTAATTTTAAATCAGGAAGAGTACTGATAATATCCCAGCAACCTATTAGAGAATTAAAAATGTCAATTTCAATTGCAAATTCATTTTACTTGGAGGGATATGCAGACACCTAGACCTTCTGTAACCCTATGCAGTGCTTGGCATCTGGAGAATGATTTTCTGAAATACGAGGGGGGAGTCACAAAAGGGCATAAAGTTGGTAAGAGTGATTTTGTGTTCCCTCATTTTGTATTATTTCATACAAAAAAAATAACTAGAGAAAAAGATTGTGGTATTTTTTCTCATATTTTGTCGTTACAGCTGTGAGATTTGATGTAATATTTACAGAAATAGTTATGTTTGAGTTGCAAGAGGTGGATTTTGTGCTAGGACCCTAGAGTAATCATGTGGCTGCTCTGAACCATGCGATAATGAGGAGGGGAGCAGTGGTTTATCTTCTCTACTGCTTTAATACCTAATTTCCATTTCTCCAGGAAAAAAAAAAAAAGAGTTCTTGAATCTAAACTTTGCAGCTCTTGACCTTTTCCTGTCTCCATAACATTATACAGGAATTCATGTGTGGATTGTGTGTCGTGTCTGGGTTTTAGACCAAGCTATCACATACCATGTAAGGGGTGCACCCAGTGCTACGTGCTGGCTTTGCTGGTCTCCTCACCTAGCACATCTGTGCTGTGCAGGCACAGCTGGGGGGCCATAATGAGGTGGCTTCTAGGCACAAATTGCTCTGCTGAATACCTCGTCCCTCTACTGTTGTTCAACACAAGGCCTCTTCCCTGTCAGGCATCTCAAATACCAGTGTGGTGGTTCATAGGATCAGCTCTAGCATCTGGGATCCTGAAGCTGCTCCATCACAAAATGTAGTCAGTTGTGTGTAACATGGAGTGTAGAGTGAGCATGAATTCATCAATTCATAGCTCATGAGTCTGGAAATCATGCTAGTGTTTCTTCAAAAGGGTGTGTTTGTTGCTGTGCTTTGTCTAGATTAATCTGCGAATGTGAATAAATGTCAAGATATGAGGTCACTGATGAAGGAGAAGTTTTACAGTTCAAGTTTGGCAAAAAAATATTATTCATAAAGCTTGGCTTCAGAGTAAAGCATTTCAGCTGTATTCTCTTCATCCTTCTTGTCATGCTGTAGAAAAAAAAAAAAGTAGATCTTGATTAGCTGGTTGTATGTGTGGGTGCTGTTAATCATGAGCAACCAAGACTTTTGGGATAGTGGCAATCTTTCAATGTGCCAGGTATCACATCACAAAAGTTATCTTTGACAAATAGGTACATAAGTTAATAATATTTATGATGATGGCACTGTTTTCATAAGGAGTTTTTATTCATACTTTGTGTGTAAGTCTGCAGTTTTGGATATTTTATGTCTCTTTGAGTAGCTAGAAGTCAGTTTGTTTTGGTCTAGAAAACTGTGTGGAGTGCTAGTACTTGTTCCTCTGGTGGCACTTGGGTGAGAGGAAAACAAACATGGGTCATCAGAAAGGTCAAGAATTAAATATTTTCTAGCAAGACCCCTGTATACAAGGGATTTAAACATTGTGGCGATTATATCTGATATCAAATTCAAAGGTATGCACATATCCCTTACTGCTAAAACCAGTTAGAAGGATTGCTCATTAGGTCTAGACTTCAGCAATAGAAAAAGGCTCAGAGCAAAATTACAGTTGCAAATAAAATAATTTCAATTAATTACATTGGATTTAACTCTCATCCTTTGGATTACACAGGTTGAACTGGGTTTTCTTTTATGGAGGTCAAGAAAAAGAGAAAATATACTCTTCCATTCCATATCAAGGTGTACACAAGTCTCCTTCCCTTTCTCAGCCTTTTGTGATTCTACTTCATGTCCTCTTCTTTTCTTTTCCTCAATCCTATAGCTTTCTTCTGTTTCACTTTCCGGATGCTGGGTATCCACTTCCCAGTAGCAAAGGAATAGTAACCTTGTTTCTGACTGTATGGTGAACTTTCAAGTTCTCTTTATCTAAATAAGAAGAGAGATTTTTCTCAAAGTAGTCATAAAATATTCTGGCTTTAGTCTAGATTTGCCTCATCTATTTAAAGAATAAAGATGAAAACGCAAGCTATGCATGTGAAGTTTACATTTTCATGTGAAACTATTGTATCTCAAATATACAGTCATTACGAAAAAGAGCAATGTAATTATTGTCCTTGAGCCATTACCCCCGAAGTTTCCTATGATATTAGACTTACTGCTTCCATCTAATGACTCTCAGATGTCTACATTAGATTGTGCTTCTAAATGCTGCTGTTTATTAATAACAATGGGAGCTTTTTTCTTTTGTAGTTGGGTAGAATTGGTACTGATGACAATGTGTCCTGCATTGAGTCTAACTGCTAATATGATGCAAGTGAAAACAGTCCTTTAAAATTTATCAAGCGTTAGTAGATCTTTCCATGAGAAGTTCCACTTACCTTTATTTTAATGCATTCCTTCTGAAACCATGAACATCGACGTTTTTGTTCTGAAAATCGTTTTGGCTGATGTTATTGTGAGTACACTGAAAATGGTGGTGGCCATCCTTGCCCCTGGTTGGAGGCTGCAGTGGGGCCACAGCCAGGAGGGGGCACACGGAGCAGCTCTTCCTCTAGCCCTGCAGAAGCAAATGGCATCATCAGGAAAAAATTATGCAGGGCTTCAAACAGTACCTTTTTATAGCACTTCAAATGCATCAGTGAGATAGTGGCAAGGAGGGAGAGCTGCACTGTTACATAATCAAAGAAAGACATTTTAATTTTTTTTTCCCTCACGTCTTTTTTTGCGTTTTATGCATCATAAGTCTACAAATGGTACTTAAGACATAAAAAAGCCAAATTAGTTTTCCTGTGAGTATAATAGAAATCATTTTTGCTAGACTTTTATTAAAAACAAAAAACCCCTTTGTTTCTTCGGTATTGCGCACCTGCATTAATGCAAAAGGTTGTTCTGAATGCTGCTGGTAGGCTCGCCTTGCTGGTAGGTGGAAACTCATCTATGGGTCCTGAGGATCTAGATCACGGCAACTGCTAGGTATGACATGTTTAATCTTGGGTAAGACTTGCAGCACTCTGGGCAATTAAGTGTCTGTGTGCACCAAGTGTGTACTCAACTGCTTGTATAATTTGCATGAATAGCTGGTTGCGCGCATAAGTACATAATTAATTAGCTGCCTGTGCTATTAACTGCTGTGGACGTACAGCTATGTCTGTTTTCTTTTTTAGGAGCATTTGTGAGGGATTTTCAGTGCTTGTAGAATACACAAATAGATAAGGAATCATAAATACAGCATTTTGTATGTGCAAGTAGGATCCATACAGAGTTGCTTTCCTAAACCAGTAACTGCTATTTAAAAATAGTAATTGCAAAAGATGTGAGAATGGTTTTCAGTAAATTTATCTTCATTCTGACTTGTCCATCCAGCCATGCACCTTCAGCTCGGGTCTTTATGCTGTTTAACCCTCGGTACCAGTTTTAAAGTGCAGTTGTGTATCGCGTGTTCCAACTTGGTCACACAGCCCGTGCTTCAATACATGACGTGTTTGGGGGGGTAAACAAGAGTCGGTGCAAGTTAGGCCCATGCCCTTGCTGCTTTTTGGATCGGGTTCATCAAACCCAGCAGGGCAGGTCGCTCGCACTGCGCTCATAGAGGCTCTTCCCTGCGAATGAATAAACCATTTATAATTGTATTTTCTAAAGTGCACAGACGCCATAGATGGCATGAGATTTTTTTTTTCTCTGAATTGGGTTCTTTGTGCTGAAATGTGTAGTTAGCACAAATATTCATCCTGTTCTGCTGTATAAGCTGAAAGGGTCCAGAGGAAGCAATGAATGCGCAAGTCACACTGACATTTCACTCCTCAGTCCTTTGCCCTGATATTGTAACTTCCCTGTTTCTCAGCAAAGGCGTAAGGGGAACATATCCAGCTAATATGTGAAAAAATTTCAACTTTCAGAAGTGATGAAATTCAGGGCTTAAGATGGTGGTGTTTTGTCAGTTGAATTCGCTGTTTCTTTTTGATATTGGTGAGTTTTAGGAGCGTGAACCTCACACAGCTATGAAGCAGTAAAGATGTGTGTAGGCTGCTTATTTGTTGAAAACCAACAGCGAGTGCTACAGCACTTAGAAGGGAACTGTAATTGCTCTAAGCTTTTCTCTTCTGGGGTGTGTAGAACTCTGATCTTCATAATCCTGGGCATTGAGAAACTGAATAACAGTCGTCTTGTTTAAAGTACAGTGAAAAACATCAATTGCATCTCTCCTCCCTGACTCTTACCCTGGCAGTTTTGCCTTGAAAAGCAATTTTCTTGCAGAACCACTGACATATTAGTATCCTTAAAATTAAGATGCTGATTCATTAGCCCTTGAAATTCTGGAAGAGATTAGCTACAAATTCTCTTCTTTGAATAGGTTCTATGAATATATGAATTGTGGCAGAATGCTTCTTGTATCAAAATTTAGCTTCAGATTAATGTAATTCTAAAAATCAACATCTCTGTGAAAATCTGCGTACTGCTCATAAGAGATACTTCTTTCTCTGGTCAGGATCTCCCTGGATGGTTTACTGCAATGTCTTCCCATTGGTATTTTACTTCAGAGTTGCAACAGAAATAACTAATGGACAGAATCCTCGTATGCATGCTTTAAAGTAACAGAAACAAACAAACAACCTCCCAGTAATTGTCAGCCCATGTCAGCAATTCAGTTATTAGGATCGCATAAACCCATGTCTCATGTATTCCACCCAGAATTGTTTTAAGGTCCTTGTATGCATAGAATTTTGAAATATATTATTTGAATATAAAAGTAGATTATGTATTTCCCCTGTGGCTGGCCAAATGTCTTTCCAACAAAGGGTAAAATAAGAAGGCTATTTTTTTGTGTAAAAGAGTGATCTTTTTAGTCATGCTTGATTGCTTTTTCAGGACTGTCTCCATTTATAATGAGATATTCTTGGACTCATGTGAACCAGAAAGTTTAGCAAAACTGTTACATTTTCACATAAAATAGCTGGGATTATTTAAAATGTTTCCAGCTCAGTATTTTTCACATATATGTGATATATATTGGAATTTTATATCACAGACTGAACGTGATATGAAACGGAAACATGTGGAGCTTATTTACAGAGATATTTGTTTTAATCTTTCATACTTGTCGGCACTTCACACTAATTTAGTCTTATCTGCTTCTAAGGAGTTACACAGTAAAGGAGGAACTTGCATTCAAATCCCTGTTAATGTTCCATATCACAGTCTGGCAAGAAAGCTCTTACTGTACTGGGCTATGATACAGGAAAGTTGTAATTATTCGTACTTTTCTAAGAACTTGGCCTAGGCTATCTGTGCTGAGAACAATGGGGAGAATTTACTTTATCAGCTCTTTAAAATGGCATCACCAAATCTGATCTGCGATACTGATTTTAAAGGATGGTGTGTGATTAAATGTGCATGGCCTTAGCAAAAATGCAGAGCGCTCAGATGAAACGGCGAGTGTGCTGTGATTTATGAACATTATTTTTAGTTAGAGATATACTTCACAATACCAAACTTTATTTTACATTCCAAAAGTGTGCAACTTTATTCCATGTTTAGCCTGATTCTTGCATTACTCTGTATTTTGTGTTTTCAATATATTTTGTAAAGTACATAATTTTAATATTAATAGAGCCTTGTTAAGCGTTTCTGTACTTTAGAGGCAAAATATTAGTTGTAAACCAAGTAGCTATATCCAAAGCCAGTTCTTCTTGAAGTGAACAAATCATTCGATATTCACAATTTTATTTACAGCGCATTCTTCAGGCAGCACGAGAAGCAGCTCTTTAATTCTGAACCCACAGCAAAAGCTGTGTCTCATATCTCCTGTAATTGTCCATTCTTTTTATAAGATTTATTTTTGCCTGCAGTGCTGATCTGAAAAAGTCACCCAGCTAAAATGTAGTTACTTCATTTCCAAGTAAAAACAATAGTGTTTTCATGTCCATGCTTATTATTATTCTGAGAATGTACTAATTTGTTACATCCAAGATGACGATTAGTTTGGTCCATGAAAGGGGCACTGTGCCAACTACTGCAGTCAAGTAAAAGGACTTCTTTCATGGAAAGTAGTGGGACAGAAAGTAGCCTGCAGTGCATGTGGGTACGGGGAGGCAGGCTGCCAGCAGAGTCATCCTGGTATCAGGCTTCGCTGTGTTGGGTTCTGAATGAAGCTAAAACTATGATTTCACTAAATGTCGGCATGGGCAGCCAAATTTTCAAGCCACTAGTGCTCTAAGGAGCAACTGATAAATGTTTTATCCCTGCGGGCTGTAGTTGATGTTGCACAAGGATTTTGCATGTGCTCAATGCATTATCATTCTTGGCATTAAGCTTAGATAATTGTCTACTTATATTGAGCCTGTAATAGCAAAATACAAGTGAAGAGGCATGTTTTACAAAGTAAAACTATGAAATAGGTTTAGCTATATTACTATGGATTTTTTTTTTTTTTTGTTCTATCCTACTAAATTTGAATGAGAATGAAGTATGATTCTATACCTTAATTCTGCTCAAACCAGGGTGGTCTCATAATTTTGTTTTACATGCATGACATTGCTTAAGGTCATTAGTTGTAAATCTTAGTATAAAAAGACTGAAAATATATTCAGGACTTTGTAGTTACCGAATACATATTTAAAAGCTTCTATGAAAAGTCGGGACCTACATGGCAGATTTTCAGTTACTGAATGGTCAATTTAATGATGTAGATTAGCTGTATCTAAACAGTAAATGGAGATAGGCTGTTGCAAGGCTTTGATGAATATCTCTGATGCATATCCCAGTTGATCAGTCTTCTAATTTTGGAGATTAGTATTCTGCTTTTCAGTGCTAATATACTCTCCGGTTGCATTTTATTCGACGTTCAACTTAGATGAGGTGTAACTTTATTTACATTTTTCTTTTGTTTTGCTGTAGCTAATCTAACAAAAATTGAATTTCAATTTGCCCATTCTCTCTTCAGTGAGTAATGTAATGGTCTCATTTTTTACTTTGTGTTACCTGCCTTGTAATTAATTATTTAAATCATTACCATATATTTAAAAATAGCCTTCCCTACTGCCTTAAATGCTTTAAAGAAAAGCAGATTGTGTAGACAGATTTTCTTAGCACAGTTAAATTCAATCGTGAGGAGTTTTGCAGTTACAGCTTAGAGAAAAAATGCTTCTTCACCATACAGATAATTACTGCAAACAGTAACACTGCGTATAATTTGACCAACTTTATTATGAATGTAAATTCGCTTTATGCAATATCTGTTGAAAATATATGGGGAACTGTGTGTTGAAATTTTAAGGGATATTTCCTTAATTTTGGGAAAAAAATCCTTTTCATTTTTTATTATTCCTCTTGTTGGAGTTGAAGTAGTTTGGCAAAAGAATGATTTTTCTGGTAACGCTTTCGACATGAAGGCTGTTGGTGTCAGTCTGTTTATTAAAATGCCCTCTGATGCACATGCAGATGCAAAAGATTATCAAGCAGACTATTTATTTTGTCTTATGAAGGTAGGATCTTTAACGTACAGAATAATTAAATATTTGTAATAAAGCAGTTAACTTGAGCACTGTATTGCTGTGATTTGCAAAACTGCATTGAGCTGCTTTCTTTTCATTTCAGTGATGGAGGAACAAACATTTCTTTAATAAGGCTACAACACATTCTAATTTTGTTGCAAAAGCTTAGATAAGGATCAGGCCCTCTCTGAATCACTGCCTTGACCTATGACACTGAAAGTGCTGAAGCGCTTCGGCAAAAGAAGAGTTAGTCATTCATTATTATGCACAGGACTTTCCAGTTCTAAAGGAGCTCTGTGCTTTCTCTCAGATAGACTTTGTTTGTTGGAAATGAGAACTGTATTTTGGCAGTAAAGGACAAGAACTGAAACAACTCTGCAGGCAGACTCATTATGACATAATCCTTCATTAATCCTTATTCTCTATTAATAGATCATGACAGAAGTTTTGCTTTGGTTGACCATCTTCACGGGCAAGCAGTGAGAAAGCATTAGTAGACAAAGGTTCAAACTCAGCTTTTAGGGCTCTTGTTTTATTTATGATTTTAAGAAAGCATGTATGATTACTTTTGACAAGGTAGTATACTACGTGAGTTGTTCAAGTGCCATCAAGCTATGTATCTTACAGATGTGTTTTATCTACCTGAAAATGGGCGACTTATATCGCTCCATTGGCAGATACATAAAATGTGCATTTTAGATATTGACTGCAGTCTTGCTGCAGGAAAAGTGTAAGAATGCAGGATTCCATCAGTAGTGGGGATGGCAGTGAAAAAGCAAAGGGACTGAAGGAAGGGAGTATTAACTGGCATGTGTAAATGTGACCGAGAAAAGGAAAATGTGTTTTTTATTCAGACAAAGATCAGAAAATAAACTTGGAACTCAAGTATGGATTGTTTTAGAATATCCTTTTATAAATATATATATACACAGTATTATTATTATTTATTTTTATGATTTTTTAGAAATCAAAATCAAGAATACTGAGGTTCATATTAGCTGTTTGTAGCAGCGTATTGCCTTCAGCCATTCTTAAGTCATCATAGAGAGACAGTGATGAAGAATAAGTATGTGGAAAAATAAAAACAAACATTTTTGTCTATCATTGACCGCTGACAAGGTTATACATGGTTCTTGTTAGAGCTGGATTTATTTTCATTAAATGAAAAGGAGTGTGCCAGCATGTACAGAACTTCAAGAACAGTTTGTTTAGCTGCGGAGGTATTCCTGTAAGGCTGCTCTGCTGACAGAATAGGCTAGTGGGTGTTGTTAAGCAGGTTAGGCTATGTAATAGGTCTTAGTATTTTCAAGTATAATTTGAATGTAAGCTGAAACATTTCTGAAATAGCTGCCTGCGTTCTGTGAAAAGTTGTATGGCAGCATTTGTTCAACTGTGCTTTTAAATTGTAATCATCTGCGAGATATTAATTGTTCAATGGAGTAAATCAGACTACTTCCATTGCCTTATGTGGAACTATGCTGATTCACATCCATTGTGAATGGATGGGAGGAAGAGGATGTTCCTTATCAAAATTGGGGGGGAAATGACATTTTGCTGTGTTTTATTTTCAAATTCCAAAGAAGAAGGAGCATGGTGATTCAGCTTGGCTCTAAGGGAACGTAATTTGTTCATCCAGAAGCAGAAGTTCAAGATGGTGATGCTGGTCACCAAAACCACCACCTGGCCTTCAAAATATTGTTTTCTGCATCTCAGAAGTTGCTTTGAGATACTCATTCATACTACGTGCATTTAGTAGATTGCTGATCTGTGAAAGAGATTTCTTACTCTGCAGTAGCTGGAGTATTTCAAGGTGTTGTGTACATGAAATTCCATACCTTGTTTTGTTTTTTGTTTGTTTGTTTTTCATTTAGTATATCTACAGCTTCTTGACTCAAGGGAAATAGAGGCATGGCAAATGTATTTTGTCATTTATATGCTATCATAGTTAGTATGAGTTCCAGCAGAGAGTGCCACTTCGTCTGGTTATGTTGCTCTGCATTCCTCTTTGGTTGGCCGTAGATGGTAGCTCCTTGTTGTATGTACTGAAGTGGTCTTTGTTGCAATGTCAGCTAGGGTTCAAAACCCACGTGTGCTAAGCTTCTTAAAAAATGCATTTGTTATTGTGATGGTCAGTGTTGTTAATTACCATTAAAAAATTTGCTTTCCAACTCTGAATCTTATTTAATGTCTTTCCACTGTAATTTTTAGTCCTAGCTCTTTTATTTATGACCATATGTAGAATTAAGGCCATAAGAATGCAGTAGCGAACCAAAGTAAACACATCACGTGTAAGCTGTGTATATGTGACTGGGCCACTGATCAGTGAGCCAGTAATTAATGGTCTGATGGCAGAAAGTAGAGATTTTTGTGTGCAGCAAGAATTTGTTTGGCATGAGAAGGAACGATTCTCAATCATTTTAGGCTCCGGGGCTGTATGAGTGATCCAATATGTAGAATATGGCAAATCTAGATACTGAAAGGAGAGTAAATGGAAATTGCCATTTTTCATGATAGGAATTTGTCATGGTTCCAAGCAAAAAACAAACACGCACAGATTTGTTCTAAAGATCTGCCAATGGCACTGAAACTTACGGTGAACAAGGATGAATTTCAGATTCTGAAAGAAAACAAACAGCCAGAAAAACAGAATAGAATAAATGTAATTGAAAACATGTGATCTCAAGTCTTGTGAACAGATTTAATTAAGATCTCTACCTTCAAATGGTTTTGCCAAGCAGTTTTTGTAAATCTTAGGCAAAATAGGTTGGCCAGGCCACATTTGGAAGCACAGGCATTAATTTTCATGGTACAAAGAGAATCCCTTTGTTCAGAACTATGTTACTTCAAGCAACCATTTCATTAGGGTGAATATTTATGTAAATTTTGGATACGCTCTGTGTACTGGAAAAACTCTTCCCGAAAATATGTAGCACATCGGTAATGAGTTGGTTTTTTTTTCCCCATTCCTTGTACTGTTCTTAGAGATGTAAAGCAACACATCTTAGGTTTCCTCCCCTTTTTTGCACACAGAATAGAAATTACAGCTACAGCTTAGCTTGTTTGCCTATGGATCAATGCCAGAAAGCAGTTTTGAAGGTGTTTTAAAATGAAGACATCTGGCAGCTGGCGTACTTACAATTCATTTGCCGAAGACAAGTTGCATGCTGTTGGAATTTTCAATTGAAGGTCACGCACCAGGTAAAAATCAGTCAGGTGGAGCTCATGTGTGGTGAACCCACACACTTGAGGAATTGTTGGCTCAGGGATGTGTGGGTGGGCTGAATTGTGAAGCATGCTTGTCTAATTCTCACTCCTTAAAATGTGAAACTCAAAGCTAAAAAGAGGTCAGTAAAGCTGACAAGAAATCACAAGGCTATGACATTTCAGCGGAAGCACCATCAATTAGTTTGAGCAAAGGGTGCCAAAAAAAAAAAAAAAAAAAAAAGACAAATAACAGAATCTGACATCATGTTGGACAAACGCTCTGCTGTCAACTGAGTGGTCACACAGTTTTTACTCTCATTTTTTGCGATAAGAAACAGCCTAGAGGATTATTTGTATACAGCTTTGCTACTGACAGTGAATTAGTAGCAGTGTGTCATTGTGCATTCACTTACTAGGTGACAGCTCTGAGGCTAAGCTGTTTACATTAATTAATATTGTATGTATTAATGTGGTATGGTTTACTGTTACAAACTTCCTGCCAGTATGGTTAGTTAGTAAGGTACCAGCAGTTTCAAAATCAAGGGGCACAGAATAGCATTATATATGTTTATGTGGCAAATGCTTGTATTTCTTGTGATGTATGGAAATAGTGTTCAGTTTTATTACTGCAATAATGAAAGCACAACTTTTCTTCTTCAAGCTTCTTTCCATAAAAGAAGCTCCTTTTTATTTTAGTAGAAACACTACAACTCACATCAACATAACAAAACAAAACAAAAAAACAAAAAACAGGCATAGTGTTCATAGATACTGCAACCTGTAAAAGTAGAAATGTAGCAGATTTCTGTGCTTCTCTACATGGAAATTCTAATGTGACAATTCAGGTTTTGCATTCAGAAGTTTGTTAGATTCCAAAAGAAAACAGTTTGAACAGTAGTGGGTTTGCTGAAGTGTGAGAACAGGGAAAAACTCTCTATCTTACTGCTTTGATAAAGGAAGTTCAGAAATTCATTGAGCTTGGTAAGGTCTGTACTGCGTCTCCTATCAGAATTGGTGGTTTCCTCTTCTTTCTCAGTCAATAAAAAGATCTTTTTGTTATATTTTACTCAAGGCCCTAAAGTAAAGGGACCAGGGATCCCAACTGTTCTCTATAGGAATTTCTCTTGAAGCTTAGCAGCCCTAACTCTTAGATTAACTGAAAAGATAATGTTGTTGTTCAGACTGTGACCTTTCTGCACATCCCAAATGAGGAGCAGAATAAATAAGAGGATGTATGCTAGGGATATGCAGTGCAGGCATGTGAACTTTTTTTCTTTTAAGAGAGTTATTTGCTGCTGTTAGATTGCACTGCAGTGTGGACTTGTGGCTGAAACACTGAAGTCATTGGAGCCAGAAATCCCTAAGTCCCAGCAGAATGTTTTTTGAGGCAGTGTGGATTATAGAGGCAAAGCATCTCTTTCAGTGATTTTTTTTTTTGTCAACAGGAACTAAAATTACACGAAAAAGAAAATTAACATTTAATACCCCCAAGCTTGGTGTCTTACTAGGTAAAGCTGAAGCTGTACCCTCTCTGCCCTTAAGGAGCTCGTGTTCTATATATTTCCACTTTACAACAGTCCCTGTGGATCCTTCTATTACGTCCTTTTTCAGTTTCCAGGTCAACAGCAGTGTAACGTGGCTGAAGTTTTGAGAAGTACTGTTAATTAAAATAATGGTAATAAAAAATATGTTATTATGAACTGCTTTGAACCAAAGACTGTGACTGGTGTCAACATGAGGTGTAAAAAAAGGTGAAGCTGTTTCACTTATTCTTGAGGTGCTCCATAAGCTGTGCAAAGGTAGCGTAGTGCAAAATACTGGATAAGTTTTGTTTCACGTAAGAGGGAATGCAGTGTCTGAAGATGAAATATGAAACTGCTTTGAGATGAGGATTTAGAGAAAATGCTGATGATTTGTCACAACTGTTCATCACTGTGCTAAGCCTGTTTTGTTTTCCTGCTCAAATTCCTGACAGATAATGGCAATCTGACATTCTTACTGTTTTCATTTTACTGCAGAAAAGATCTACAGATAAGGGGCTGAAACCAAGTAGTGTTATTACATTACGAGGCTCTTAGTCTCTAAAGATTGATTTCTTGAGTAACATAAGCATTTCTACTGAAGTCATGTGATTATTTTCAAGTTATTCTTTCTTAATGCGAAATTCCATTACTGGCTGAAAGGAACCTAAACTTTTGTTTACCCTGCCAAAGCTGTCTACAGGCACATGAAATAGTATACTTTGCCCCCACTGGCCTGCAAATACAAGTATTGTATGGAACATCTTCAAAGTAATGCATCTAAAGAAGTATTCCAATTTGATTCTTTGTTAGTTTACTTTTGGCTTCTAAGTGCCTGTAGCAATGAGAAGTGCCTTTTCCCAGTTTTGGCTGCAGGTATGATGTTAGCCTGGCTGATGCTCAACTGTGGCATGACATGCACATCTTTTTGACGTAGATTTGCTACTGCATGATTTCATGTTTTCTTGGAGCCCTAAGCTGTTGCAGAAGGACACAGCTGAGGTCTCGGGATATTTTACAAGTGTGCCAAAGGACTTCAGTGTTAACTGTTTGAGCCAAGCGTTTGCTTATTTCTTAATATGATTTAGGGACCTGGTACTCTATCTGATCATGTCCCAGGCATGTTAAAGTAGTGTCTTTCCTCATGGATTTTTGTGGGAATCAATCCCTAAGCCACTTTGCTAATAGACTTCTGTTTTGCTGGCAAATTGTTAACAGCATGAAAACTCTTGATATTCTGAGGATCACTTCTCTGTGGGTGCCAGCAGAGCTGAAGTTTTACCTCCCAGAGCATCTTTAAAAGCTCTTTGTAGCAGAGACTTTAATTCAAGTGGTGTATCCATAAGGAATGTGATTCCTGAGGCTTTAGGGATGATGATGTTAGTCTCACGGCTGTGTTTAGGTTATGGTGAAAGGCTAGCTGTAATTTCAGCATCCTTACTGCAGCCTTTCCTTCCCATAATGAGGTATTTGGCTTAGTTATTGTTTCTGTTAATTCTAATGCCCCCTGCTGCTGAGTTAACGACATGTGCTTTATAAAAGGAATTACAAATGTTAAAGCATAACTTCCAGTCTTTTGTGATTGCAAGTGGATATTATTGTATTTGTACACATCTTCGGGATGAAGTAGACACAGACACTGAAAGGATAGTAAGACATAGCTTCAACTGCACAACTGCTGTGGGAAGATTCTCTCTATATATGAAGCACTTTGCACTTCTCTGACGACATAGAATGGGGTAGAAGGGCTGATGTGGAACGATTTTAGAAAAAGACAAAGGGTCATCTGTGGAAATGAGGCTACAGGGAAGAACTTCCAGAGACTTTTCTTACTTTTTTAATTTATTTGCTTTGTCTGCATACCAGTGTTTTGTTTTCTTGTCTTGCCTTCTTTGAGATAAGAATTGCTCATCTTTGGTAGCAGTATGCTACTTTAAAGGGAATGAAAAGTTGAAGTTATGTAATTGATGTGTGACAGATTTTATGCAGAAAACTTTTAGTCACAGGACATATTTTTTTCTGAATTTAGTAATCTGGACACTCTCACGAGGATTGAAAAATACTTGACAAATAGAAAGAAAATAAGAAGCATTATCATAAGGAAATAAGGAGTTAGAAATGACTTTGAGTAAGACTGGATTTACTTAAAGACCTGAAGAAGTACTTCACTGTTACCTGAAGATAGGTAAAATGGAATTATATTGTACAAAATCAAAAAAAGGCTGTAGGTCATAGAATCACAAGGTTGGAAATAACCTGCAGGATCATCTAATTCAACCGTCCTTCCATAGCCACTGCTATCACAAACCATACTGAATCATAGAAAATATAAGGTATAATGAACCATTAAAAATCCAGTACGTAGATATGATGTAGATGTGATGTAGATCTAAATAAAACCCAAGAATAATGAAACTTGCTGGGAAAAAAAAAAAAAAAAAAAAAAAAGAGAAAGATGATTCATTAATGAATATTCATTGGGAGAGAGAACCTTGGAAGTGATACCAAGGAAAATTATATATGGTTAGCAAAGAAACATAATGGTCAACAATAATGATTAGATATTGTAGTGCTGTAGTCATATATAGCAGTCATCTGAAGAAACCTCTTGACTCAGTGTGTGTAAGATTCTGTTCTGTATAAAGCTCTCAAAATTATAAAGAGAGAAGTAATCTAGTATTTCTCAGAGAAAAAGATCTAATGTCCTTAGGAGAATTTCCTATTAGGCCTTTGTTACTTCTGTCACGGGTGCAGAGCTCTGTATGTGTGTATCTGAACATGTGTATATATTTCTGCTTATCTGATGTGGTCAACAGTTTGTTTACTGTTTGTATGAAGCCTTATGTAGATGCATTCATTTTAGCATGGCTGCATCCAGCATAAATCAGTACAGAGTTTGGCCCTTTGCATCTAAATAGTGCCCAGAAAACTGTGTGTTTTACTAAATTCTCTTTTATTTTCATACTGTGATCTATTTTAACACAAGTTCTTTTATTCTTGAATCTCATTTGTTTTTCTGTATGAACTGCGTTATTTTGTGTGAGGTTGTTTTATTCTAGTCTTCATAGAAATAATCATCATAGAAATCTGATACCATTTATTTCTCTTGTGAGTAAGAGAAAGAAGCCTCACTGCCCGTGACAATGTCAGTATTGACACGAGGACACCCTTCTCATGTGCATAAAGTTTGCTAATTTTGTAACTGTCATTTAGTGTATGCATCTCAAGCACACAGTTTCTTCCCATTTAAATTCCTCATATTTTCAGTCTTTCTTGCAGTCTTGTTCAGGAGGAAACTAGTATATATGTTATAGTAGAATTATTAAATTAAAAATTATTTGACATTGATGACATGAAAATAGCAAATTAAGTAATAAAGAAAGTGGGATTAAAGTCTGGAGGCAATAAAATGTGACCAGGAGAAATAATATTACTTCTCTGATGTAGGTATTCTAGCAAAGAGACAAGAAGAGCATTCTTTCTAACACCCAAATGGTGACTGTGTGCATACAGTCAACAACAGCCGTAAAGATGGGCTGCCCACTTGCCAGAGAATGAGCTCACCTTATACCAGTCACATGCAACTGTGGAGGAATTCAGCCCTTCAGCTGTAGATATGCCCAAGAAAGAGCTGAGGAGCCTCTTAAAACCAAAGTTACCTTTTTGTTGAGTTTGTGTTACTTCTCTGTTTTGGAAAATGCACAGTATGTGTTTCCTGAATTGTATACATTAATAGGAAATGATTTTTTTTCCTGGCCTCCTTTAGTCTTTTGCATTCCAATGAAATATCAGTTCAATTCCTTCAGTTGCCTAGTGATAGTAAAGAGGCTTAACTGAGCTTGGTAACATGTGAGTACTTGTATCTTTACTCGTCTGGAAATTGTAGTTTTTTTCTTATGAGTGGCTCCAATGGGTCATTTAGTACTCTCAGAAGTGAGCGTTTTCAGCTGCCAGTGAGCTCATGGAGCTGTGGTTAGCTGTGCGCTCCTGGCCAGCACCTTCAGTTTAACGGTGATCCTGAGCAGCCTGGCAGAAGCCTGGTGTTCATGTTGAACACCTTAGCATATACAAAAAAACTTCCAGTACGCACCTGAGGGCATGAGCTGGCTCGGTGTGCTTAATGCACATTGCTTATTCAGAGAACCTGCTAGAAAATTTCCATAATCGGTATCAGAAAGTTTGGATCTTCAGTATCTTGACTACAGAAATTTTCTGTCACAAGCTACCACGTTCAAGTGTACATTTCTTTTATGAATGAAGGTCTTTTGTGCATGAAGATTAAAATCCTCTGCCTCTCTGCTAGGAAGAGAAAAAAATCTCTTTGAGAGTGCAGTTGGTGTAAACCATTTCTTTAAAAACAGAGCCCTTAAATAGCTCCAAGTACATTTCTGTGTATGACACATAAATGTCCACTAATTGCATGAAGGGAGAACTGAGATTCCAATAGCAAATTCTGTTTAAAAAAAAAAAAAAAAAAAAAAAAAAAGTAGATATACAAAGAAAAGTGGAAGCATCTGTTTAATATATACGACATTAGAATTTAATTTTACCTCTGTGATGCTTTTGTGTAGCTGCAGTGTTACAGAGGAGCACATAAGCATAGTAGTGCAGTGTCAGCAGGTGCATGCCACCAAATTACTGCTTTTAATTTGCATATTCATCTGCTAAGAAGCATGTCATTATCATATCAAAGGGATACTAAGCAACATCTAGCTTCGAGAGATGTGGCATAGTTTCAATACGAGCAATTAATGCAAGATGAGGACTCTCTTTTTGTCATGTCTCCTAGGGCTAGCTGTAATCGGGCTTATTATTGGATACCAATAAGACTGAGGTACCAGTTGGCAGAGAATGAGAGAAGTACAGAAAAACAGGGCTGTATGAAGCATCTTAACTATACGCTTGATAGCAAACCAATTCTCTGGTCACTTTTTAAAAACAAAAGCTGTGACTATCTGCTGAATAAGTCTGATCAAAGATAAACATTGTATGTAGCATATTTTAAAGGGGAGCTAAAGAGAAAAAAGATCAACAAAATTAGGCTATATTTTCCATGAAACAAATGCGTAAAGCTGACTAATGAAATGTAGAATTGGGACTCCTAGAGAAAAGGATTTATAAGTAAGTTATATTTTATTTGAAAGATGCTATTGCAGTGTCACTGCTTTCTGAGACAAATGAGGTGGATGCAGACTGTATGTCCAAGGAGGATGGCAGGTCTTATGCTGCTGTTTTCTGCAAGGCATTGTCAGCTTTGTCAGATCTTTCAAATCTAGCAGGAAAGTAGAGTCCTAACACTAGAGCAGATTAAGTATTCAGAGATAGTTCCTAAAGGGCAGAGATCGCTTTCTCCCATGAACTGTTTAGGAAATACACTAGAATAAATAGACTAATATTAAGTGAATAGGGAGATGTACCTAAGGATGTCATGGATCTGTTTAAGGCCTGCAGTGCTCAGCATGCTCTGCCCAGTGTGTGTGGAGAAACAGAGGAGCAAGGTGAGCAGATTGTCATTGCTGCCAGTCGTTCCTCTGAGATTCCACCGTTTTGCAGGGTCCTCTTAAGACTGAGCTGACACCTGTGGTTAGCAGCTCTTGGTGAATTTTAGGGAACAAAAAGATATGAGTTCTAAAATGTGTTTTACTGAGGTTCCTCACAGCGTTCTCACTGGTGTTTCAGTGGAAGGGCTTTAGCCATCAGCTGGGTGACATTTCTGATTTTGTTAAACAGTGTTTCTGCCGTACGCTCATCTTTTGCATTTTAGCTCTTTTGAGGGACTCAAATACAATAATTGCCATAAAAAGCAGTCAGATACAGTTTCCACCATCTGAGAATCTCATCCATAAATGCAGAGTTCGTTTTAATTTTGTCTGTCTGCAAAGAAACCCAAACAGCACTGATCACTTTCGTGAGGAAAGAAAACTTCATTCTGCCTTGCTGCAGTCATCCTCTGTAATACGTAATAGCTGTATTGGAAATTCTACTTTGCTTCTTTTAGTACCTTAGCTCCATACTTGCTGCTGAGATTAACTTGCATTGATTTTTTCTAATAATTTCAGTAAAGCTGGATTTTTACTCTTTCTAAGCACTACTGAATTGGATTCATGGCAGTAGCTGCCCCAGTCTCATGATAATAATCAGCTGTTAGTGGCAGTCAGTCATTATATTGTGGGAATGAGCCAGCAGCTGTAATGTTTAAATATCATGATTATAAGGCTAGTGGTAGTCTTTCATGATTTTATGTAATTATGTACAGGTACAGTGACGTGTGCTTCATGTCAGCAATGTGGATGCAGATAAACGAAAAGATACACACAGGATATAGTGGTTTTTGTTACTTTTTCTTAACAACTTTCATAATCTCAGTGGAATTAATGGATAAATATTAACTGATTTTTCCGTGTATTTTGCGCACTTGGGAATTGACTGTGACATAGGTTTTCTGTGTACAGTATTGACCATCATCTTATGATAATGGCTGACTGTAGGAAATAGAAGGAGCTTAAAATTTGGATTGAAAACTTCTGTGAAATCTCATATGCTTCTTCAGTGTATTTCAGTGTTTTGAAAAGTGCCCTTAAAATCCCACAGGCTGAGCTAGAATCAAATTTTTTTTAAAAGTTTCCAGTATTTTGTTGTTATGGGGTGTTTTTTTATGTTTTTTTTTTTTTTAATGGGGTGGTGGGAAAAAATGTAGAAACTAAAGGTTTAGATATTTTGAAATAATCAAAACAATTCTACTTGAAATAAAAGAAGGAACAAGAAAATCCAGAGGCCATTTGGTGGTCTCTACTTCACTAGCATTCTCCAGGGATGTATCTCACTCCAAAGAATCTCCAAGGGATCTTCGGGGAAAAAAAGAACAGATTAAATAAAATGCCCATTTTCCAAAGCGTTCTGTGCTATGCCAACTGTGGTGAAAGGCCAAGCCAATGAAAAATTCAAGGAATCTGTTCATCTTAACCATATCCAACTGGAGTGTAACAGTGTATCATAGGTAATTCTGCTTATAATTTGGCATACTTGTGTCTACAGTGCTAAATTGACTTTATAGCACAGGTAACTTAACAACTCTGTGTGCACAAACTCTCCAAGTATTTCATAAAATTCACCTGAAAACATGTTAGTTTACACTTCAGAGATGTTTGCTGGACAGCCTCGTGCAGTCTCCCTACCTTAAGCCGTGTTTGCGTGCTTACTTTTCTAACCTGCCAGATCACTGTTTTACTGGATATGTAAAAACAGATTCAGATTACTTTAGATAAACATTATTAATTAGGTGACAATTTAACAACATTTTCAAGTTAATCAGTTGGATGATTGTTACTTCTAATACCACTGCTGTAAACAATATTACAGATCATTCCTAAAGTTAAATGGAGCATTTATGTGGGTCATGCATTTACCAGTATTTCTCTCCAAGACTGAAGGTGCAGTGATAATATGTTTAGTTTCAGCATAGTGTGTTTTTACTTAAACCAAAGTATAATATCAAAGTACAGTAAATGTAACTCTCTGGTGTCAGTAACAAGATGCTATTGTTGAGGGGATGGTGGTTGGCTAGAGCTAGCCCGTGCTTCCACATGGCTTTCTGCTCTCTCGGGTCCAGTCCTGCCTGGCAGTGAGTACCCTTAGCTCCCTTTGATGATTTCTGTGGGAGCTGGAGGGCTTCACAGGAGGGTGCTTGATGCCTTGCGAGATCAGACACTGATAATTGAAACAGGCAAGACCGCGGTACAAGAAAATTGTTTTCTTTCCAATTTTACTCTGTTGAAGTCAGAGAGGCTTTCCACAGCATGTTCACGAGTGCTTAGGGCCAGATCCTACAAGATGACGGCTGAGTATTTTTGGTTCCTGTTTGCTTCGTTAGGAGCTGAGAGCCCTCAGCCTGTTACTGGATTGGACCTTTTTATTGTGCTTTGTTTTTTTACCGTGAGCAAAACTGATGTTTCTGCCCTGATCTAGTGAAGCAAGTATTATTTCTTGCAGAGATAACGCATCATCTTC
Organism: Tetrao urogallus; assembly: GCF_951394365.1. Taxonomy (NCBI): domain Eukaryota; kingdom Metazoa; phylum Chordata; class Aves; order Galliformes; family Phasianidae; genus Tetrao; species Tetrao urogallus. Next base: position 16,379,797 of record NC_136822.1, on the reverse strand, counting down.
AGATGATAGGATCTGAACAGAAATGATGCTACAATCTATGTAGAATTACTGTGTAGAATAAGGTGTTATTATTCATAAACAAAATTTAACATGCATTTAAAAGAAGCAGAATTCAAGCAAATTATAGCCCTAATTTTTTTTGCAGATTTATTTGAAATGGATGGAAAATGCTTTGAAATAATACTTTTCTGGTTAAAATGGAAAGTGATGGAAGAGTGAGTTAAATCACACAATTTCAAACATCTTTCTAATACAAATAGAATTACTATAAATAGACTGTGGTTTTATTGTTGGGTAATGCGTTCAGCTATGGTAGACTAATAACTCTTCAGCTATGTATTAGTCTACATTGTTTTAATGTCAGTAAATGTTCTAATCGGCTCAGCTGTAGCTTCTGGACATAACATAATAGCTGACTATGAAAAGTACATTTTAACTTACCAGTTTTCATTTAACGTTTGCATTTTTATCCTCTATAGAAGACATCAGTAAGCCTAATCACTTTTTTTTTTTTTGCTGTAATATATTACCTTTACTAATTCTGCAAAGTAGAAATATCAGATTTTTTTCAGTGTCGAATGTTATTGCGTGGTCTTTGATGTCTGAACTTCTCAGTTAAGAACTGAGAACTTGGTGATGATGAATAAAGTTTGATATTTTCAGTCTTCTCCTTATTGTCTTTTCTCTTGAACTGAGACTCAGCAGGTGAGACTGCATATTTTACTTTACTCCATCGATACAGGTCTCTCTTCCCCAAGAATTAACATCCTCCTTCCAGCTGTGTCCTGCTTTCAAAAGAGATGTGACACCATTCTAGAACTTGAGATGTGAGTGATTTCAAGGAGAAGAAGAAACTAGAAACTGCCTCTGCTGTGATCATTACAAATGACTTGTGAATGAATGCTCTGGGATTCTTAACCCCTGTATGACTTCAGCTGTTGTTCAAGCATTAATTCTACCAGTGCACTGATTACTTTATTCACAGTTTGCAGAGAGCTTATTGAAGCCCGAAGTTTAAGTCAAGGCAGTACATTCAACCATGCCAGAGCTTGCATTACATCCCAGGAGTTCCTTACACTTAAACTTTTACAATACTAGGGATAAGGACAACTGACTGAACAGACATGCAGTATATTTGCAATACTCTGTGAGAATGAGCTGAATATAATAATGGTCAATAATGGTCAATACTGACCATTTTGACTCAGTGCTGAATGGAACTGTGATATGACAAGATCCTTTTTCCCTGCTGGCAACATGGATGCTAGCAAATATGTTGGTGCTGGTGTTCATTTCTTTGCTGGCACCAGGTGTGGCAGATCTTGTGAAGAAAAGGCAGTTGCTTGAAAACACATTGCTATGCTTTACATAGTAGTACCAGGACTGCCCACTTCTCTGGGAGACTTCTGGGAACTTCTTTTTTGAAAATACAGTAAACTGAATTGAAAGATTCAATACCAGAAGCAATAAAAAATGAAGGTAGAATTAGAATCTTCTGTAGATGAAATTGCAAGTTGGGAAGAAATGAATCATAGCTGTCATATTATGTGTGAACACAGAAAGTTATTCAAGTATTAATTTATATGATTTCAGCCAATGAAGACTTACTGGTTTTCCTAGCAAGAGAAAGTCTCCTTCGTTCTCCCTCCCTTTCCGAACTCCAAAGCAGTGCCACGAATACTGGGGCATAGAGCCAGTGAATGAACATGAAAGCTCTTCTAAGTGAGCAAGCAGAGCAGATTAATGAGACAGTCCTTGTCTTTTAGTAATTTCATCTGACAGAGCTGACTTAGCATTAAGATATCCCTAGATATTTTAGGATTGTATTATCTTCTCTTATGATCCTAAGTTCTGTGATTAGCCGTGAACTCTCAATATCTGTAATCCTTACTCAGTATCAATTGTGAGGTGAAAATGTGGTCACTGGTGGTCCTTTGTCTTTGTTTAGCACTGCATCAAGTGCTTTTTACTGCTGAAACTACCTTTATCACGTTCTTGGCTTTGAGCCCAAGGAGAATCCAACTGGCAGTATTTGTGTCCTGGATGTTTGACTTGGAGGTACTGTTGAGACACTGAAACATGAGTTTGTGCTACTGCAATATATAATAGAGTTGAAGTTATTGTCATGAGTGTAGCACATCACAGCCTCATGTGTTGCTACTGATAAGATTAAGTTGGTACTTTGGAATTAGTTACTAGCACTTGGAAGTACTCTCCTCAGTGTTACCTTGTGAAACAACAATTTTCTTTCTGAACATTTTCTTTCGCAGCGTAGTCATTGAGAAACAAGGAACATGAGCTCATTGACCTTCAGCAAACTACATTCCCTCCCATGTGAAGGGCTTTGTTTTTGATGCGTTTAGTTATTTTTGCTAATCACATGGAATAGGAACCTGTGCAGTTTCTTACAGTGTTGATCTGGCAAAGATCTACAGCAAATGTGGTTAGTTTCTGTGTAGCTTAAGTCTATGGAAAAGTCAGTGGATGTATGTATGTGGATCAGTAGACTCTTGAAACCTCCAGCACTCGTGAACTGGAGACTGTTTGTGTTCCCGGTGGGTCAGAAGTGAAGATCTAAAGTTGGCCTGCCAGCAAACAAACGTGTTTCTTATTTTGCACTGACGTACTTTTTCTCTGATAATAAGCCTCTTAATAGCATGCATTTGTAAATCAAAACTACAGTAAATATATCAACTGTACAATACTTTCCATGTCTAAATAAACAGTGTTTTTCACTTTCACTTTTATCTTCAGGATGTCAAGCAAGAGATTAGAAGGCAATTTTCAAACTGAAGTGGGGGAGGGGAACGGTGATGTTATTCTGTAGAAGTTATTTGATTGCTCTTCATAGTCTTTTCATTACAATTGGCATTTAGAAACTCAACCACACATGCCGCTCCACACCTTTCTACATGATACTGTTTCTTCCTGTTCTCCTTATCTGTAACTGTGATGATGCACAGCTTTCTCCTATTTCTTTCTTGTGGGTTTGTGCAGTTTCTTGATGTTTGTGACAGGCCACGATAGGGGAAGCTTTTATCACTGTGGGGTTTGGAGGCCTCAGTAAATTGAAAATTGCAAATGAAATCCACTGGGCTTGAATTCATCAGCTATTATGTCAGATGACCTTTGGCAGCTGCTGATAAAAATGAGAGAATGTTAGCTCTGATCCAATTTTCAGCACTAACCATTCCTTTTCAAATCCATTCACAGTCAGGCAGCAGACACATGGGAAGTGAAAATGATAGGGTTTCAAGAGAGCTGCATTGTGTTGCAGATTAAGATTTTCTCCCCCTATTTCTAGAGGTCGGCCCCCAGGCCCCTGTCTGGTATCTACCTATTGTCCAATCAGTTTCAATATCTGCTTCAGAGGACATGTTAGCCATCCTTACAGATAAGTGCTTACAGGAGAAAATGTTGGACTTAATAGTTTTGCTTAGGAGGCATCAAGGGTCACAGTGTACCAATATTGACTGGCACATGTTAGTTTAATCTGACATTCTTTGGAATGTGACACTAGATTCTTTTGGAGTTGTTGATCTCTCTGAGATTTCTGTTCCCAGACCTAGGTTTTAGAAATTTTATTTTTCTGTAATGTTTACACTCATGAGTTACTGATATTCATAAAAAAAAAATACCTGTCATAGCTGGGCCCAGGTGGCCTTTGCCTGAGATCTGTCTCATGGGTTGCATTAATTATGCTACTGGAGAGTTGCATGTTGGTACAACGCTTTTTCTGGTAATAGCAAACTAGTGCTATGTAGCTGTTTTGTCTGCACTTTCAGACTTTGCACAGCGGGAAATTAAACAGCCAATTATGCTTTCCAAAGAAAATAAATGTAATATATTTTTTAACCGAGACAGATGTAAATTTTGCTTTCAAAAATCTTGGAGCGTGTGCAGTCCTTCCCTCTGCCTCTGGCTTCCAGAAGAACGACTGTACTCAGCATCTCCAGAAGTTATTCATGAGCTCAAAGGGCTGAACCCTACTTCAGAGTGACCTGTTAAAGCAACGTAACGCCAGCGGATGAGCCCAGAGTGAAGCTCTGGACTATGCTGACTTGAAAAAAAACAATGTTTGTCTTCATGATGTCAAAGTTTTAGAATAGTACCTTGCACTGCTTATTTCGTTTTTACAGAGGCATAGCTACCATTGAATGCTGTTTTGAGAAGGGAATAACGATATGTAGATTGGATTTGTTGGGACAGGAATTCAGAAAATCAGATTCTTTGACTGGTCACACTGTCATTCTTCAAAACATCACTTTTAGGCCTTCATTCAAAAAGATATTCCTAATACTCTCATTGGAATGTTTCAAGCTGAATACCATCTTAAAACTCTGTAACTTTTGCATTTAACATTTTTATTGGTACCTTCAGCTGGAATGTGAATATGCAGTGGCTTGGCTTAATGCATTAACACCTTTATATGGTAGGGAAAAAAACATTCATACAGAAGTTTTTATTAGTATTGTTAAAAATCACAGTGTTCATTTTTGAAATAACTCTTAACTGTTTTTACATCTGTTTGCTTTTATCATTCTTATGAACTTCTGTGACCACTTTTTATTTGGAGAAAATGGAATTTGGATACAGGAAGGTCAGATTTGGCTGACTGATACAAAAAAAAAAAAGGCAGCTTTGAGTCATGCTCATAAAATGTATATTAGCACAACTTGCTTTAAATATTGTATGTCTATTATTCTAGATAAATCTTAAGTAGTGAAAAGCATGGAACAGTATTCCAGTGAAATTTAGCATGATTTTTTTGAAGTTACTGTAGAAAATCAAGAATGCGATAATGAAAGCAGTTAATTTCTAATAAGAGGTTTTGAATCTTAACTTTTGAATCTGCATTTTCTCTTAAGTGTTCCAGGATAGTTTAAGAAGTATTCATTTTTTAACTAAACTTTATTATCTTTCTGTACATGGTTTTGAATCCCTGCATTCTGTTACTTGGAACGTAGTGGTATTATGTGGTCTGACAGTGACAGGAAAAGGGGGAATGGTTTAAAGCTAAAAGAGAAGAGATTTGGTTCAGATGTTAGGAGGCAGGTGGATCACTGACATGGGCTGCCCAGAACTCTGGGTGCCCTCCATCTGTGGAAGCGCTCAAGGCCAGGTTGGATGGAACTCTGGGCCCTAATCTGGTGGGTGGCAACCCAACAAGCTGGAAGTAGATGTCTTAGACCTCTAAGTAGACCTCTTAAGGTCCCTTTCACTCTATGATAATATTTTGCACCAAACTTGTATAACTTTTATTCTGTTAGCCAAATTATGCTGTATAATATTAAGGAAGTTTCCATTAAAGCCTTTAATTTCAGTAGCATGTTTACAAGGTAGCATTAATGACTGTGACACCATTGTAAGGGTTTCTATGAAGGTAGAAACAGATCACATGAAGTATCTGGTGAAACAGGATCTAAAATTTGGCTCCAGTCCTGTCTCTACTGGAAGGGTACACAGAGGGTTTGAAGTGGCCAGGGTGCTGAGGCAAATGGATTTCTCTTTGAATAATCATTGAGTTGTGAGCAGAAGCATGGCTGTCTAGGGGCTAACTCTTCCATAGCTAACGTGCCTCAGCCCAGAGAAGAGAGGGCTCACATTGGAACTGCCTTCTCACTGTTGGGTCCAGTTTCTCTACATCTTCTCTGACTCCTTGTGTACCTATGCAATTACTGGACACAACTTAATATTTGTGACATCTTTTAAGTCTCAATGCTAAAAAATTGTAACTATCAAGGCATGTTTTGGAATTTGTTTAACTCCCTGTGCTTTCAAGTATATTAGTGATTTTTAGGTAAATAGCAATTAACCAAGTCTAATTACAATCTAAGCAACAGTAATTTGCTGACTTCTTTGGTATCTCCCAAAGTATGATTGTAAATAAGGTTAAAACCTGATTCTGAACAAACACTAGGGAAATGATTTAAAATCTGCATTAAAGTCTTTATTTTGTTATACAGCAAAAATTTGAGGAATCCTTGGTTGAAATGAACACCAAATTCCCCAGACTCAAGAAATGCATGTTGAGAGGGAATAGGATGTTTGACCTGCTCACTTACAGGAAAAAAACGAGAGTGGTGTTGGGAGAGAGGAGAAACGAGTGTATAAAATATATAACAACACATGAACTTTTCTTTAGCTCTGTGTGGGCACAAATGTCATTCTGAAGTGCTGTGAAGAACTCATAAAATAGGAAAAGGTCGTATTTTTGACTTATGATTTTTAAAGACTCTTCATATTTGCAATTTGATTGTCTTGCATTTCTCATCTCCTAAGCAAAGGCACTGTCTTAGTGTCTTGGTTTCTTAGTACATGTCAGAGATGTGCTATTCTGTTTTTCCCAGCTTCCAGTGATCCATGTATTGCTTTTGATAAAAACAGTTCCCTTAGAAGGATAGTATGATCAGTATTTGTTAGAGGTAAGACAGTTTCTCTAAGTGTTAGTCACTCGCCCCGGTGACTTCCTGTGGTGTCCAGCATGACTCACTTCTGGAAAATCCCTCTTTTGAACAGTGCCTTTCTCACACTGTCCTGAGGAATTGAAGTAGGAGGATTTATCGTATGGTGGCTAATATTTATTTTCAGAGGTTAAATGCTTATGGGGGCTCCAGATGTGCGGGTGGAAATCCAGATTACCTTCACTGAAGTTGGTGGTATTATTCCAGTGCGTGTTTATGCAACTTGGTTTAGATTTTGATCATTCACTGGTTTCTGTATTTTGTACAAAGCCAAGATATGCCATTGCCATTTTAGCAATGGTGCATGCATTCACCAGGATGTTCACCGGTGCCGTGCCATTCGGGCACTCTGTCTGCAGTGTTATTCCTTCTCTAGAGTGTCTAACTGCTGACTACATTGATGAGCGTTTCATGTGTTTGTTCATGTCTCTTTTTGAATGATGCATCAATGATGACTCTTATACTGAAGCTTGTAGGGCAATTAATGTTGCTGCTGTTAAAGCAAATGTATTTGCATCTCTTTAATGAAGACATCTGTGGTGAATTGCTGATCCTTCTATTTAAAAATCCTTCTTTGAATGTTCAACTTTGAAGTGTTGTAGACAACATTCCTGTAGCAGATGGAAGATACACAGAAAAACACTAAAACATGCTAACATCTTATTTTGTCTTGGGAGTGACCAGTCATTCAAAATTAATTTATATATTTTACCTCTCTCTCCTTAAATTAGTTAGGATTTATTCAGAAGTTCAAACTAGACATCAGCATCCACTGAACTGTCATTTCTAATGGAAAAATCTAAATGCAGTTAGCTTCCCAATTATGTGTTCCTATGCAGAACGATATTACTCTTATAATGGAAACTAGCAGACTGTTTAAGAAGCCCAGATGTTGTGCAGTGAAAGTAGACAACCATCTAACCAGCATTTGCACAGTAATCTGTCAAAGCTTCTTCCCTAGTGTTCCTCCTTTGGAGACCTTTCTATAGCAGCAGTGTGTATTCCTGAGTGTTTCCTTCCTGTGGTTTTGGAATGTATCTGTCTGCTCAGGTTTCCTGGGATGCAGCAGGTATTAACTTCATGAACACCTGCCTGAAAAAAGGCTTCTGGTGAGGAGAACAATGTGGCCCCGCAACCCCAAGGTTTCAGCCTATGAGGAACATCAGTGAAGTCCTGAGAATGGGCCAGCATGTACCAACACTGCTGCTTCATCTTCCTGATTCCTACCTGCACAGTTCTGCAACACGGGCACGTGGGACACAGTGAAGCTCTAAATGATTTTGTAAACTAAAAGACATGGTTTTCAGCAGCTGCCTTGCTGAAATTATCAAAATTGTTGGATGATCTATAATTACAATTTTCTATCTTCATCAGGTGAATTGCAAATTTTTTCTTTTAGTAGATGCAGATGCTTTGCAAATATCTTCTGAAAAGGAATCATACAAAAGAATCAAGTTAATATCTTAGCAGTGCGTATATGTGATGCTGATATGCTGGTAAATTTGTATGGTTAACAGTGTAGGACAAAACACAAAAAAAGCCAAGGCGTCCCAGTCTAAAGGCTTTGATTATTTCTTTTTCAAAGAGGCCCAAAGAGTGATCTGAGCAAAAGAATATGAGAGCCATGTTTGTTCCTCCTGCTCTGATTTTGTGTTGGTTGACCTTGCTCTGCTGTGCTTGAAATAGCTATGGCAATCAAGTAAGATTTCTGACTGAGATTTGCGGCGTTAAACTTCTTATCTGATGAAAGTTTTCCCTCGCATTTGGAAATAAATGGAAGCAGAGCAGTTTCTACACTGTAGACTTGTTGGTTGTAGTTTATTTTAATTTTTATTGCTCTTGTTTTATTTCAAGATCAAAAGGATTTGACTCGGAACTCAGTATTTTTTCTTCACATGGAGTCACTTAAATATGAAATTTGTTGTTCTTGTTCTTGAGGTTAGTGAATAATCTACTGTTCTCTTACAGAATTTGCTGCTGTGAACATTATTGTGAACTGAGCTAAGGGCTATCTATCTATCTATCAGAGCCTGGCTATGACTGATTCATGGGCTGAACAGGTTGAACTAGAGTGATGTTGACTCATAATTCCAAATTCATTTTAGTTAAATTGAGTTACGAATCTCATCAATGGCTGCTGTCCTGGTGACCTTTGCTTGCTTTTTATTGTGCACTACTTTAAAGAACAAATGAGGATTACTTGCTAAATTCTATTTGCCGTATATTGTTTAAATGAAAAGTAATAACGAGGTTTGTAATTAATGGAGGAATAAGTAATTCCTCTTCTCCTGGTCCCAGAACTGATTAATTTGCTCTACAATTGTCTTCTGATAGTTTCTATTTCTCTTTATCATTCTTTTCATTCTTTTCATTCTTCAATTATGAATTGTTCTAAAGCACAGTAAGTTAAAGTCAGTAGATCCCTTTACTTGCTTTTTACCTGACCTCAATTTCAAAGATTAAGCAGGTTTCTGCATATATAACAGGGAATTTATTTCCATTTAATAAAATTACATGAAATCATAGCATTGAAGGTGGGCAAAATCACTTAAAAAGTTGATAGCAAATTCAACACATTGAGAATTTCATCAGCTCTCCCTTCACTGCAATACAGAGAAGATAATGCAATCTCCAGACAGCTAGCAATTGCTTAAGACATTTTTACTGCGAGATTTTTGCACTCACTGGAAGTGTATCTGCGTGTTGTTATTATTTATCAGCATAGAGCTCTACAAGGTCTCCTTCTGCTACTGTCAACTCTTGTAAAATGCCTGGTGAGCCTGGCAGCTGGGAGCGTCAATGCTACACAGTGTCTCTCTGTCAGTGGCATCTGGATGTGAGATTGGCCTCCTTCCTAGGCTTTTGGCTAGCTGCACTGCTGCCTATTCAGATGTGTCTGTACTAAAGCATGACAAATTTACATACGTTTTGCATAAAGCTTTCAAGCTATTACTTCTGTTTCAGGTTTCAAACTGCTACACTGGAGTTTAATCAGAAAAAAAAAATTACCTATTAAGTTTTTGTTCACAAAATGTATTGTAATCTCTGTGCATTTTATTATAGAGAAATCATTCAAGACATTTCTGTCTTCTGGTACAGGAATGGGTGAAAATGCAGAATAGGATGATACACTGATAAAAATGTTTAGAGAGAATGTTGCCAAAATTGTACATCTATTTTATAGACTGGAGTTTGTGTCCACCTTCTTTCCATTATTAAAGGGCAGATATTAGAGGTACTTAAACTATTATTGCACTGGCTGGACTCGTGCATTGTGTGTTCGTCTTGTTTTCTCTTGAAAATCCTTCACTGTCTTCATTTCATCTGCGAAGTTCATGGAAAACTATTTCATGTTGGCAGGTTTTCTGGTGCACTCAGTGCCATTTGTATAGGAAGCCTTTTCCCACGGTTCTCTATATCTAAATAAGTCTCCATGAAACGGGTATTGCTTAAGGGCATGTTTGTCACTGGGCAGTGTTAATTAATAAAGCTTTTCTTCAGTGCTGTTGTTAAAAAACACCAAAATGCAAAAAACATTCAGTTGCTGGATATAGATAGACATGTGTGAGTCTGGTAGGAGAAGCAACAGGTCAGTTCCATGTGTTTGGGTTTTCCATTAAAGCTTCAAAAGATGAATTTCTCCTGCTGTAGGCAAGGGCACTTGTTGTTTCTCTCGGATAAGTGATACAAGCAGTAACTTTTCTTTACCTTTTTTCCTCCCTGCATCTTCTGATGTGCTACATGGTATTGATAAATATCTGTATAATATATTTAATGGCATTTATAAAGAGAAGTTGTTCCAAGGAAAGTAGTAGTCTTTATTTTTCTAACAGAACTTAGTGGATAACTTGGCATTCTTTGAGATAAAATGTTTGTAGTTGAGAATACTGAAACATTTTCAGTAGAGTTACAGTTTCTCAGCTTGCAGGTTGCCTTGAAAGTTTTGGTTCTAGTTGGCAGGTTGGGAAGGGGTGATTGCGTGGGCACTGTGAGGTATCAGGTGTATCTGACCACCCTTCAATTCCATCACATGCACATGTGAAAGTCTGAAGTCATGACTTCAGATTTGTTTCATTTCCACTTGTCCCACTAAAGGACTTGTTAAAAGAAACCAATGATGTTGCTTCATAATTAGGCTTTGAGGCCTTTGCATCAGTGGGAGAATCTGCATTTACTGGCTTCTGATGAGCTGGCATGTTCATATTATTGTATTCTAAGTCAGCGTGCATGTCTTTTCATTTGCTATGTGTAGGCTTCCTGATATGCAGCTTTTAGTGTAAGAATATGTATTTTACGTAATCAGCATATCTGTAACCACGAGTGAGGATGAAATACGTATTTTGCACTGGCCGGAGAGGATCCTAATGTAGCTCTAGTATATCTGGGAATTGCTTAGATCCTGCTGTGCTGAGTATAGATCAGTGCCACAAATGGATACTTTTCATGCCCTGTTATGATGTATTATGAGAATTTTCTAAGTCTAACGTAATGAAATCAGTGTCCTTCAGAAGAAATCCATGGACCTTCTGTGATGGAAACAGGGAAATATTGATTTGGCAGTGAGGTCTGTGTCGTGGCCTCTGACACGAGGAATGACTCTTAGAATTACAGGCCTTGAAAATGCACTGTAAGCATTTTATAAATTCTCACATATAATGTTTTTATATATTCAGGCTTATATATGTGTATATTTAAGCTCCTTGAAACAAGTAGTTGGGAGCATTGCTGGAGCTGGACACGGAGCAAAACAACCTATATGTGGCTATGCTGAGTTTGTCTGCGGTTTTGAACTCTGCCAGGTCATCTTGTCAAAACACGATTTTGAGCTCTGAAATAAATGAACAGAAGAGAAACAAACATACCAGATTAAAACACTCTCCCAATGTTGTCAGATAATTACAAAAAAAAAAGTGCCTACACTGGGAATATCAATAACTGTAATGTGTGAGATTTGTTAAGACACGCAAACTCGCTCTCCACTGACTGTCACTAATATTTATTCGTCCAGTGACTGTTAATCACACCAAGTTTACAGTCCCGTATAGCACCTGTCACAGGTGTTGATCATTAATCAGCTATTACAGCAGTTTATTCTGCTGCTGACAACTTGCAATTTTCTACTGATTCAGCTAGTTTGTCAGGTGGGAATTATGGCATAGCACATGTGACAAAACACATCACACATTTCTCTCTCCCTCTCTCTCTCTCCCTCTCTCTCCCCCTCTTCCCTCTCTCTCTCCCCCCTCTTTTTTTTTTTTTTTTTTTTTTTCATTTTCAGGCTTCTCTCTCTTCCTCTCTCTCCCCCTTTTTAGACAAACAATATCTGGGAACTCAGAAGTAATAAGGCGGAATGTATAATTAATTACCCAGCTTGCTCTAATTAGGGATGAATAAGTTGTGTCCCTCTCATCATCACAAATGTGGTGATGGGTAATACCAGTTTATGCTGTATTAACTGCAAATATGCAATCCTTCTGAGAGCACTTTTGTTGATGAATTTGATGAATGTGACAATAATTAGCAGAGACAGATGAGAGCTAAATTACTACTGACAATGTAATGCTATCCCGCTCGAGGGTCTGAGAACGTGGCAGGCTAACATGGCAGGGACCGGGGCCTCGTTTCTAATTAATAGTCATCTTTTTTTTTTTCTTTTCTTTTTTTTTTTTTTTTCGCCAGTGGGAAAAAAAAAAAGGAGGAACGGTAATTGTTTTCGTCAAAGGCTGCAGGGAGTTATCAGGGTAATAAAGTTAATTAGCAGAACAAACATCCTTTCACTGCCTTACTAGATTGAGGAAAAGAGGGTAATTCAAACTGCAGAAAGATATGACTAGATGAGATGATAAGGAGAAAAATTTTACACAGGAGGCTAACAGAGAAGAATCAATTTTTTCTTCATTTCTTTTGGCTTAGTCCATGGAAAGGAATGATATATTCTCTTCTTTCAGCTCATAGAGTTGCTTGTGTATAAAACTTTATTGTTATGATTTCTGCAATTCATGGGAAATGAAGTTAAGGAAGATCAAATTACATTGTTTAATTTTTTTCAGGGCCTTCCGAATAGCAATTGTTTTGTTACATTATGTGCAATTTCCTTTTTATTAAAGTGACTTTTCCTAACATCCACAGCACCATATTGATCTCATAATGTTCTTCAAAAAGAAACCTGTTTTTACTTCCTCTCCAGGTCTTCAATGGACTCATTGAGTGTGGCCATTGTCCTAGGTTCTGAAGTAGCTAGCTCAGAGTTTGAATTAGTTGATGGATTTCTTTGAGCAGCATTTCTTTTACTATCCTCTAGCATTAGTATGAAAAGAAAGTCCTTGTTCCTGCCAACGTTAATGCATGTGACTAGCTTTATGCATGAGTAGTCCTATTACATTTGCTTCCATTCAGTTACTTGTACACACAGGCAGGGCCAAGGTCCAGAAGGAGAGACTGTTGCAAAAGTAGTAACATTAAGGTTTTTAGGCTACTCTGGATTGACAGTTCTTATTCTCATATATTTTCAATGATACTCTGGTTTCTCTTACAAGTTTTTGGCCTACCTCCATGATGTGGTTAGCATCTTACTGTACTATGTAAGCATTTGATAGTAGTAAGTATGGGCTTCCAGCAGGTTTTGTAAACCTGGAGATGTCTATTCAAGCAAAAATGTGTTCACACGCAAAAGTTTTGGAAAAATTACTGAAGAATGACAAGTTGGAGTACACTGGCTGCTCAGAGATGTTTTACCGTTATTTGCTCTTACTATCCACGATAAATAGGAGCTTCCTCAAGGTGGTCTACTATTCATGCAGAAAAAAGCAATTTGCTAATATTTTGCTGTATGGGTTAGACACAGCATATCGAATGTGATATAGTTCTCTATAGTTCTACTGTCAACCAGCTTCTTCACTAAACACAAGCAGAGTGATCCAAAGAGTAGGGCTAGGAACAGTGTTGATGAAATTTGGTTATGACAATTTTCCCACGTGACTGCACCCAAATTCTTTAGGGTGACCTTCTGAACCCCATGCAAGACATTGCTGAACTTCCTTCAGTATCAGTAAAGCTGATTTTCAGCCTGGATCTCAGTCTTCTTCAATAATGTTCCCCACCATTACCCTCTAGTGAATGTAAAGTACTTGAAGATTGTGAGGTTCTCAGTTGTGAAAACATGCTGTGAAACTATTTACAGTAAATGAGATTACCTTAAGAAAGTTTTTCATGAACGTTTCTCATAACGGAGGAAAACTCAACTGCTGTGCTAAGTTTTCTCTTCATGTCAGTTTCTGTCTCTCAGGTTCACCTGAGCCAACCCTTTCTCAGCCAGTTCAGTTAGTGATTTCTTTGCTCTTCCTCCTCAGTATGCTCATCTCTGTCCTATTTTAACTTCCCTCTTCCTGGGAACTATTAAATGACAGCCTGTACTATATCACAACTGCAATTATTGTCATTAGAACAGCAAGTCAGTTTCATTCATAATCATGTTGGTGACACTTTTTCTGTACTTGTTAACAGAACTTGTAAAGGAGAGATAAAATATAGAACAGAGATTAGATAATGTTTTTGTCATGGTTCGTTGAGCATCTGCTGGCTACTGCAAAGGGCTGCAGATTTTAATAGGCATGGAAGTGGAGTGTTGGAACTCCAGCAGAGTGGATGAGGCAGGTTAATGTGGAACTGGACAGGATCAGGTGCTTTTCCACTGTCCTGCTCTTCATTGGTCTGCAATCTGTGCAGGCAAATTCCACATCAGGAAGTTTGCAAACTGTGAGCAAACTATTAAGAAAAAAGGGTACATAATCTCTTCTAATAACTCTTTACTATAGATAAAATTAACTCACTAATAGAAATAGCTCTACAGCTGTGTATTCCATTTGTCTTGTGTCTTCAAATGATCAGCAGAGCGAAATACAGAACTCCTTTGGCCATAGTATTTTACAATCCCCCCATTTAAAGATAACTCCAATATATCCTTATATTAGGAATTTTAAGTATTTACATTGCAAAAGACTTTCAGAGAGCTCTGTTAGTGTGGAATCAATGCTAAAGGTATCATTGTGTGTAGTACCAAAATACTGCAGTGAGTAATGCAATTGGAAAAGTTAGCTCCAAAGTGTAAGTCCACAAAACTGACTGTCATTCAAGTTCCTAATCCAGAACTCGTTTGTTTTCTGCTTTTTTTTTCTGCTTACTCTAGGTAGTTAAAAATCTGTTACTTCTTTCCTTTTCCCCTTTTTCCCCTTCTTTGTCACGCAGGCCCTCCCTCCTCAGTGGAGATTCCTGAACCCACTAGCACTTGTCTAGAACTCTTCCTGTATGTGCAAAATCCACTTTTAAAATCATCCAGTTGTTCTGTCCATCTTTGAATACCTCCATGGAATAGCCTTCCACTGCTCTCAAGTCTTCTGTCTGTGTGCAAATCCCCCATGGCTGAGCCTTGCTCAGTTATCTTGCTATTACCCGATGGCAACCAGTTACTCCCCCAGCTCATTCTCTTTACCTGTTTTTCAGCTTCTCACATGCAAAGCACAGCATTTCCTCTCCTGCCCTGTACACGAAGCACTTTTTTTTCCTTGATCTTGTGTGTAAAGTCTCATCCTCCTCTGCAGTCCTCATCAAGATCCCTTCTTCTACAGTTAGAGAAAACAGAAGAAATACAGTTTTAGTATAACCTGATTATCAACTGTAGTCAGCCTCCATAACAACATTTTACAACCCTCTGTCTGCATTGTCTCTCTTTTCGGTATTTCCACATCTTTCTCTTATAACGACCTGGGGAGAGGGGCTGTATGATTTCTTTATGAAACTCTGGAGAGTGCAGCTGTGTGTGCCGTCAGGTTAGCAAGGACAGAGGCAGCATGCTAGCTCAGTTAGTTCTCTTGCAGAATTTTTCATTCAGCAATGGGAAGCTGCCCCTCTTAATTCATTCTTCTTTTTTCTCTCTGACCATCACCTTGGTGCCTACTCTGATTTTATCACCTGTCTCATACGTGGGCTGTCATACCGATCCAGGGGCACTTTCTGTCCATGGGTGGACTAGTTTACGCTCGTAAAATCAAAGTGTATTTTCAGAATGTGAGGAAATTGAAGTATTTGGCAGAAACAAGGCAGTCCCTCTACACATAACAACCTTTGGTTTCCTCCCTAATAGAAGGGATTTAAGTGGGAAAGAAACTTTAGAAACTGACTGAACAGACTTTAATTATGAATCTTAGCTTTATTAGTACATTTCTATGTATGTTTATCACTGCTAAAGTTCTGTTCAGTTGATCTTTGACTGTTTCTTTCAACAAACAGGATTTTCTTACAGTATATGGAAGTTTGCTTTTAGTTTTAATACAGATGAGCGTAAGAATGTTGTTAAATAGTGTTTTAAAGGCTTTTGATTATAAAATGATTTAAATGTTCTTTTGCACAACTGAGGTTCTGTAGCGGTGTCTATTGAAGTTACAGCACCACATGAAGCCATCAAGAACTGCATGCAAATAAATATTTGTACACAAGGTGGTGATGTTAGCAACCAGCTTCTTTTTGTTAACAATCCATGATAAATGACATTATTTTCTCTGAGAGTTTTTCAGCTAACTTTGGGTACTCAAATAAGGACAGATCTAAAATATCAGCAAGAAAACTGTGAAATCTTCTCAAGATATCAATGAAAAATAACTGCAGCTTAAAAAATCTTCATCTCTTTCAGGGCTTCTCATTTTCTTGTGATATAATTACACCATGAGAATCACATAAAACTTCAAATACAATGATGGTAAGAGCAACATGTATCAGAAAAGCTAGGTAACACAACCTTTTATTAAAGACACCTTTCATATTTTAAATATTTCTCAGTCTGCAGCTGACTGGTTTAAAAATAGCAGCAGTTAAGACTGGCTGGGAAGAAATGGAAGTCTTTCTTTTTAAACTGACACAGGACAAGGATAGAGCTAAAACCAAGGAAAGGGGTAATAAATAATGACAACAGATGTTTGTAAACCTTTTGCTCCTGTGTTCACTGTTTCCATGTGTTTTCTTGTCTTGATGTGCTGTCAGCCTCCTCTCACCTGGGACTGGTGATATCTTATCAAAGCCTAAGCAGTTCCTCTTCACAACAGGCAGATAATAGTGCCTTTCAATTTATCATACTAGAAGTCTAAAAGAACCATGGGAACGATTGGTCAGGTGACAGCTTGATGGACAGCTTGACAGCCCTTAGAGCATCATGGGAAATGGTTGTCACCTGATTTTTCAGAGCAACTGGGGAGATAACCTTCAGCATGACAGGAAAAACAAAAATCTGAATATTTGTGTAGGGTTCGCTAACAGCCGTAATGCTCACTTAAGTGATAATGGGGATGAATTTAGATTACTTGAAATGGAGTTATCTGAGCTGGGATCTGTTTAGCCTGTGAATGTTTTTGACATCTTTAGCTGCCTTTCAACACTCTGCTGAATGTGTAATTCTGCAAGCAGGTAATGTAAGGAGTTTGGAGAAATCACTTGTATTTTGTCAAGCTATCCGTGCAGATAACAGATATGTTGTTTGTTGAAATAAACAATAAAAAAGTTGGGGGTTTTATTATTATTATTATTGCTTTACACATTATTGTTCTGACCACCCAAAACATCAGTCCTTAGCCACTGTGAAATGATTCTCTCTTCCTGACACTATTTTAGTGTAAACCAGACAGATGTTTGCATCTGAAATGACCTTCTCAATGGCCACTGTTGTGGACTCCTGCTGAGATTAACAAACAGGTCAAATATTGACCTGACAAAGAGAATGTCCTACTCTTAGGACAAGACTGAGGCCTTTGAAAAGAAAATGTGTAATGCTGGCATTGCTGCCACCCTGTTTTTTACTGCTGTGGATAAAGCTAGACAAACTTTTCTAGGTAGTGTTTTTCTACTACTTCACATAAACAGTGAGAACAGAAAATCTTGAAAACCAGGATGTTAGCTAGAGGTTCCAAAGCTGAAACTCAATGGCAGATATGGTTACATATTTTATCTCCAAAACTGGGACTGATGTTCTATCTGTAATGCAAGAAATTGGTGTTCTCTTTCTCCAAGGGGAGTAGAGAAGATTGATTTGAATGTGGGGCTCCACATGGAAAAAGCCAATAATGTGACTCAGCTGATCAGTACAAATAGGAGGAGGTCCTTTGGCCACCATTCTTACATTTACTTGAAAACTACAAGGTTAGTTTGACCGAGTTATCAAAGTTTCTGCCTTTTTTTTTTCTTTCTAGTATCTTGCTGCACATTACACAGATATGTTTCTATCTGATTCTTTTCCCATCAGTCTAACCACAATGCTGTTCCATTTCTTTACTGTTCTCTTTATATTAATGATGTCCACACCAACTTCAGCGATATTTGCAGTATTCCAATTACCTTCAGTCAATAAGTTTTGGTTTAGCAGTCCTGAGCAGCTGAGTTTTCTTTCAGCTCTTTTCTCATTTGGTTTTGTTTCCTCCTCTCCCTTTTTTCTGTTGTGTGACGAATGCCCAGTGCAGTTCCTCCTAAGCACAGAACCTTGTGCTATGCAACTTTCAATTAATTCTGTGTCAGCTTTCAGTTTGAGAGTCCCTCTTTTAAAACATGCTTGAACACCTTTTCTAGTAGTTTAGAAACCCCCTATTTCTTCCAAGCAGTATATTATTTCCCCCAGTGAGAGAGAGAGAGATCATGTTGATATATAATTCCGATCACTAACATAAAATAACAAAGAAGCTTTTTTCAGCATTAACTGCTCTCTCCCTCTTGTCTTTCTGGAAGGCACATATTGATACATTGTCAGAAGTTTTAGCAAGATCCAACTGCTGTTAAAACTCTGCCACTGGAGATTTCAAAAGTTAAAGCAAAGCATATTTAATATGCATAACGTTTTATAGATCTGTTCTTAGCTAAGTTCTAAATAAAAGCAGCGTTGTCCAAATTATTATATCATTGTACTATCAGATGTATCCAGATAATTAAGTTCGTTGTTTCCTACTGTAACTTTGACTAGGCTGTTTCAGTAAAATCAATATACTTCTTGATCATAAGCCACCTTTTCTATTGGTATCGCAGTTTAAAATAACAGCTTAGTATGTAGCTGTGTGTAAGTATGCATAATATGTCTGTACACTGAATATTCATCCAGCAAGGTACAAGATAATTGCATGCTGCTTGTGCTTGCGGATGTCCACAGTACCCAACGATACACTGGCTTTGGGCAAGCTATGGCAGATGGCGTATTTGGATGTGAGTTTTTCCAGATGAAGGTAGAGAAATCTCTCTTTAGGCTTTCACAGCTTGCCATGTAAATACTATTGTTCTGGTCAGCTCTGATTTATATCCAAGTCTATGGTAAGATAAAAAAGGGCCCTTACCCTTCTGTCACAAACTCCTCTTTGTTGAAGTTTCTTTTGTGAGATAGCTCGTACTCTGACTCATCTTTTTTCAATACTGTGTTTAGTTTCAGAACTCAGTACTGTTTTGCTCAAAATATGCATTGATTGCAAAGTTAATATTTCCTGAGTTAAAAATTGCAGACATACTTCAGATTGTGTACAATAAATAGATTCTGTATCATTTTTGCATACTGGCAGTGAAAGAATCATCTAAGTTGGGCTTTTCTTTGTTGATTTTTTCTTTCTTTTTTTTTTTTTTTTGAATAGTTGTAAAATCTCCTACTGTAATTGATTACAACAAAATATCTCTGAGTGTACTCATAGATTCTACAGAATGCAAGTTGCAAGTGGAGGTTTTTCCCTCTGCGTTTTTGCAAACCAACAATGTGGTTGTCAGAAAACCTCATCAGTATTTGAGCTAACAAACGACCAAACAAAAAAGGTATTTAGCAGGGTCTCTGATTTCCCTAATGACAGAATATACCCATCAAGGAGACTCAGTAGCAGCTGCTCCATTGTGTTAAAGATTTGAAGATGTCTTCGTCTTGAAAAAGTTTGGAGAGTTTTCTTTACTTTTACCAGGGAATACATTAAAAAAAAAAATTGATTTCTTTTTGATGTGGGAAGAGAGAAATTTTACACTGCTTTATGGACTACACATACCTAGCTTTTCAGTTTCAGAATAAGGCCTTATGTGGTATTTATGATCAGATAGCTGCTGATAAGAAATAGGACTTGCTTACTGGGCTCTCACATAACATCCATCTGGAAAAACTCCAGTGCAGGAAAGAGGAGAATCCTTATCCAGTTATAGGTAGCAGCTTATTTTCTGTAATTTTAGCTAACATCATTTGAATAGTAATGTTTTTATTTTGGCTGTTTTTATAGTTAAAGTCCATAGCATCGATTGCTGTAGTGATGAAGTTTTCGGACAGTTGTAATGAAGTACTTGTATTATTTGCATGATTGGGTGAACACTGAAGATTTCTTTTTTCCTTGAGGTAGAAAATTGACCTTGTGTTAAACAAGATAGATATTGATAAGATATTGAGCTTAGCTGAATTCAGTGTCTGTTCATAACTGATCACACAGTTCTACAAGTGGTGACTAAAGGAACACAATAATAGAAATGTGGAGACTTGAATCGTATGGGCAAGGAGAAAAAGAAGATAGAAGAGGATGAATTGTAGAATAAAAGTAAATGGCCTGAAGAAGAGGAAATGCAGGATGAGCCAAGAACAGTCGATAGAACAGAGGCACGGGAAACAAGAAGGGGGTGAGAAGAATGAAACAGCAAATTGGAATGGCTTAAATGAAGAACAGCAATGTTGGAAGTAATATAACTTCCCAGGCAGTAAGGTATGCTCATCTGTCATTCATCCTGAAATTTTACAATATTCTGGTTATCTTGACTTCATAACCATTAGTATTATGGAGACAGGGACAGAGATTGAATTTTGATCTATGTTCTGTAGAAAGTGAGCATGGAGAGCATTGTATGGAACATTAGTGAAACCTTGTGAAATCTTGTATTTCTGAGAAAATACACTGCAAATGTTTGAACTCCGCCTGGAATTTCCTGGACACCAATGGCTTGATGGCTGGTTTATTGCTTTGATGACAAATGAAAGAAACTGAGATGCAAATAATGGAAATTATGGTTGCTTAGCAGTGAAGAAGAGTCAGGCTTCAGTCTCCAGTGTTCAGTAAACTGGAGGCAGTGTAGGCTTTTTTCCTGAATCCAATTGCATATGATCTTGACATAATCTGTTCCAAAGAATATGTTGTGTCTGAACAAGTCCTTGATGTCTTTCCTTTTTCACAAAAACGTGCTTGATTGAGTTTCAACTCTGCATTCTTCATCCTGAGTAGATGTCATCCACTGTTGGAGTTATTTTGAAGGGAGAAGCATGGTGGCACAGAGAAGAAGGTAGATGTCTGTATCATCTATGTATTTTTGACGTTAAATTCAAGTTTCTCTCAAAGTCTGCATGTATATATTGCATATATATATGTACATACATACTCCCTAGATATGTTAGGATTTATTATAGGAGTCCAGGGTTAGATTGAGTTCAGAGGTCTGCTTGATAGGAAATTCATGGAGTGGTCTTAATGAGACAATCGTGTCCCTACAGCTGTGGGTACATTGCTGAGTTTTGTTTGTTTACATCTGATCAGGAAGTTGGGGTCAGACTTAAAATGAATTTACAGGTTGACCCATACCTGCTTTTTGAAATCTGAGTAAAATGTGATTAAAGTAATGCATTGTAGCAGCTTTGTATCTTTGGCCTTATTGACAGCCTCATCAGTAAGAAATACAGTGAGTTTATTTACAAATTCATTCCACCTTCAAGTGGACATGATCTATTTTAACTTATTGCTAGAATGATAAATTCAAATTAACTTGTCTTAATTGAGACACCTTTTTTGATTTGATATTTGAAGAGAGAATTAATTTGGAGCCATCTGTTATCTTACTTCGTCTCGGGTAATGATAGGCCCAGCAGTTTGGGGAAATGAGCAGGCATGGGGGTCAATGTCATTATCTGGATCACTTCATATGATGCAAATGAAGTCAGGTACATCACTGCAGCTAAGACTGCATATAGTTTGTTTAGCAAAGGCTCTCTCATTGGCCAATTTTGTTTTAGATTAAAAGGCTCATCCTTCTGTCTTAAAGGAAGTACCTCAGGTATTAGCCACGTGCAGAGTAGAGAGTAGGCGTGAGATCTGTTGTCTTTTGTCTTTTCTTGATCCCTCTGCCAGTTCTTAGAAATTTGGGATTGGGCAATGAAATGAGCATGTTGTATTGGAGATGTTCTGAAGGGAAGAAGAGTTGTCCAGTTAAACATATGTCCTTACGAGCTGCAATTATGCAACTTCTTCACAGCTGTAAGTAGGAGTGTTATGCGGGAAAAGTGATTTAATTCTTGGAGTGGGGCTGCTAGAAGCACAGTAATATAGAGATGACAATAAGGTGATGTTAAATATGTTGAATTCTGGAAGCGACTGTTACTACGCAGATTTTGACTGTGAATCTGCAAATGCTTCACTGATCCCATTGCGTTCATTTTCTTAAACTCAATTGGCCTCTAATGCTTAGTTCCAGATTTTTTTAAATAGGTATATTTATCTTCTAGTTTATACGTATACATATGTTTCTTAATTTGCCTCATTTTAACTGTTTCTACTTCACTGATGAAAGGGACTCCAGAGGCATAGCAAAGTGCTGCCAGAGCATATAAATATCCTTTAACACAAATGCGAATTAAGCTGTACTACCTCTCTGGCAGAAGCAGAAACTTCCAAAAATGTTGCTTTTATTATTTTGCTTATGAGGAGGAGCTTTTAGTATAAGACTAAATCACTTTGTAGACATTAATTACAAGTAGTATGCGAGGAAGAAATCTTGTCTGCTAAACTGATATGGGACCTGAAAAATGAAGTGACTTAATCAGTGTCCTGTACTGAGTCTTCAGCAGTACCTGGACTTGCATGCGTGCATCTTGTTTCCACTCTCATCACATACTGACGAGCTGTAGCTGTTCCACTGGTATTATCCTGGGCTTGCACCTGTTTTCCAAGGATCAGTTCTAGTTGTGGTTTTTTCAGGAAGAAACATTTCAGTAGCTTTCAGTGCAAATGGCCCATGCAAATATTTTAATGTTCTCTTTCCTTGACTAAATAGTTTAAGACTACACCAGATTTATTAATATTATTATTTTGTTAATGCACTATATTCCATATTTGATAGTAAGCAGTTTCACATCTGTGGCTGAATGATAGAAGCTAAAGCTGATATGGATTTTCTATTTTCCATCACTCCATATCATTTGTAAACTCTTTAGTTCTGTAAAAGATCTGCTTTAAATAAATAAATGTATCCTGACTAATCCTCTTTGAATAAGTGGAAAGCATTTAATCCCATGATTCTGTAAATCCAGGGTAGCTGTCAAATTGTGTGTTCATTTTTCTGTATTATCTAAATCGGTTAGTATCAGATCTTTCATTGACAACAACAGTTTGTTATTTGGATTAAACACCTCTCGTGCTCTATAACCTTTCATTTAAGAGTCATTTGCATCCCTTTTTTTGGCTGCTACTTCAATCATCTGTATTTTAACAGTTCTTTAGGAATATTTGCTGCTAAATATTCACACTGTGTCTAATTTATTTTTTTTCAAATTGCCAACACTCCTTCAAGATCTGGAACTCAAACTATTTTTGTTTGTGTCACCAAAAGGCTGAATTCATTTCTCAGTTTTCAATTTAAGAAAATAAAAATAGATGATTCATGAACTTCGCTTCAAAATTTTTAAAAGTGGTTCATTAATTGAACAGCAGCTGGGGGGAAAACTAATCAGCTCATTTCAACTGGAATAGCTCATTATCATTTTGACTGATGAAATCTTTGGAGGCTGGTTTCATGGGAAATGGGTCCTTAACACAGGAGCCCCTCAACTGCCTGGAAAAAGGTTGATTGCACCCCATACAGTAATTAAAACTTGTATTAGGAGACATACTTCCATTTTTAAATTGGTAGGGATAGAAGTCCTCTTACTGCCTTTTGAATTGAACGAGATGTTTGGGTTTCTTCATTTCTTCAAAACAGTTTTTAGCGGATCAGACTGAGAAATATTGATTTCTCAAAACAGACTCAAGATGAGATGCCCAAGTAGCTGCAATACTTTCCTGTGCTGGTAAATCTCTTCATCTTGGCTCCTGAGATGTATAGCATTACGTCTCAATTCCAGTTGGCAGTACCCAGAGTTGGGCAAGACTAGGAATCACAGAGGTTATGGGGAAGGTACGCATGATGCAGGCCTGTAACTTGAACAGTCTTTGTACCATTTCTGTAGGGCAGACGTTGTTTCCTGAGAAAATAGACTCGGAAGTAAAAGCAGGCAATGATTGACCTTGCAGTAGAGTGACTGAGCTGTATAAATTGTAGAAAGTAAACTTCTACTGTTCTTCAGTTTCAAAATATACAAAGACTTTTTAAATTTCTTTTTTACATATAATAACAGTATTGTTTTTTTAAAAAAAGTGTTCTTTGTTTTCTTGGAGATGAGTTTTGTTTATAGCAAAAAATAAGCAGTTGATTGGTATGGTTTTTAAGGTCAGTCGTTTCAGTGCAGTTTTTCTCATTCAAAATGTGCACATTGGCATAACGTGATACAGGTTGTGGATACCTGTTAGAATTTGATAAACTCCCAACATAGTACTTAGCTGAGTAGTCATTTGGATGAATTATTGTCCATCTGTTTGAAGTAACAGATGAAAGATCTTCCGCAAATTTTGCAGTGAAAAATTGCAAGTAGTGAAAGTACTGGAAAGTACCAAAAAATGAATGTTTTGTTTAAGCTTCCACATCAGTGCACACTTTTAAAGAAGGAAAGTAAGACAGACTATAGAACTAAATTCTGGTTTAGATTGTTTAACTCCAGTTTAGCTCTGGTTTTTTGGTTTTTTTTTTTTTTCCTATTTATTCACAGTAAATAATGGATTCATTTGAAAAGAAAACCTGTTTAACTTAGAAGTATTTTTTCAAGTTGCTAACTTTCTCCAGAGAGAATTTCAATAAAAACAATTCCTTTCTACTCTTTTACACTGTGGAGTGGGAAATATCTCCTTTAATCAGTGCCTATATTGCTTGTAAAAGCTTGTGCCAACAAAGTGAACAATTTGAAAAAGTTCTTTCTGTTCCTTAGAATTATAATATCAGTTAATAACGACTCATTTTAACAACAGCAACATTTCTAATTATTTGCCTTTTAAATTCCGAACACATGGAGTCCAGTGGATTACGTTTTGTAGTTTCTCTCTGCCAGGATGAGGGCAGAAATTTAGTCTCCTAGGTTAAGTTGGTATCTTAACTTACCTAGAAGCTGATAACTCAGCAGTATTTGAAGCACTTAATACATACTAAACCTCTGAGATGCACTGGTGGCACTACTAAATCAAACTCTTTGCTAAAGGTTATTGGCCTGGTTTCCATCTTGTTTCTCACTACTTGAGGGGAAAATAGAAGCTCTTCAGTCTTCTGTTGGAAGCATCACTCAGGAAGAATGAGATGGTTTGTTCTGTGCAAATAATAAACGTGAACTCAGGCTCCAAACCAGGCAGTATGCACTGCTTACGTTTAGGATACCATCTGTTATGTAGAAAGTATGGGATGAAGAATAACTCCGAAGGACAGCGTTTGGAAACTGTGCAAGTCTGTCCCTTCACATACACATGTCATATGTTTACCTGGTGAAATGTGGTTTTTAGCCTCTTCTGCTTACCTAAGCTGACTGGATTTTCACAGACATTTCAGCAGTAAATGATCTGTTATGATTTGGTACATGCGTGAGCTTATCCTATAAACAACCTTGAGCTTTATTTATTCCTTGTAGGAATAAAGCTGTTATTTATCTGTGAGAAGATGAACGAGAACTCAGGGATACTGCACAATAAATTGTTGTAGTACGTTCTCAAAATAAATTGTCAGTTATCCTGTGAATTTAAGTGATCTGTTGTCATTGATACACAGTTTCATGTTGAACTGCTTTGCTGTGATGTACCTTTATGTACCTTCTCCGCCTTCTTAAAACTCTGTAGTTTGTTTCTGCCTTCATATCAGTAGCACCAGAGGTTTGACTGCTTTGCTGTAATTGTGAAAGACAGCTTTGTGCTTTGAGCTCATTCTAATAATTATATTATTATATTTTTAAATATATTATTATATATTATATCAGTGCTGATGATATGAAAAAATAGTGCTTAAAATGATATAAAAAAAAGTGCTTAAAAATGATGTAAGATATAACTGAATGGTTTTTCAGTGATTTTCATGGCATGATACGTCAGGGAGTTTAGTGTGAACTTCGTTATCCTTTTACAATTACCTTAATCATGGATAATTCCTGACTGGGAGATCCATACTAGAATCAATTTCATACTCTGATACAAGTGAGTTTTGTGGTGGGCATAATTAAGATAAGTGAATACACTATATTTCCTTCAAGAATCCAAGAGTGAAATGGGCTGTAAGCAAAAGAAGAAAATGTAGTTTATTGTTGTTAATTAATCTGGAGCAAAAAGAAGAACATCAAGATTTAGAATGGTTTGTTTTGTTTGTTTGTTTGTTTTAACTTGGCACAGTATCCATGAGCAATGGGCATTTTACACAGAAAGAGCCCTACTGCTAAGTTTTTTTTTCCAGGGATACACTTATATCAGTGAGATAGCTTAAGTGACTTTAAAAACATCAAGGTTTCCTTATTGAAATAAAATTAATAACCTAAATAGATATAGAAATAAAATTAATAATTAATAACCTAAATAGATATATTTTGTTCTAAATTCTGTGAATTGTGGGTTGACAGTCCCGTTTAATGAATTAGAGACTTTTGAGGATGGAGCTTGTCATTAGCACACATCATCAGCTGATGCATTTTAATAATACATAGTGTTGGAAGAGGGAGGAAGTGTAAGCTACTGAAGCCTGCAAAAGCAATCCCCTAAAGCTTTCATGTTTTATTTGAGCATATGTTTTGGAAGTGGTGGTGTTGACACTGGTGACACTAATCTCCTCTTTATCTTGTTTTGATTAAAAGGATATTTGAATATTATTTTTGGCAAACTTTTATCTAGCCTCAAAGGGATCCCCTTGTAGCAGCTACAGAGAGAAATGACCATAACAAGCACATTGTAAGATACACTTATATCATACATTATAGCCACTGTTGATGTACTCCAAGAGTGCAAAACGCTCCCAAAGAAACGAAATGAGCTTGTGTTCAGTGCCAAATATTTGCTAAGTGAGCTGTGTGAATGATTGCAGCTGTGTAAAGGAAACTGCCTTAGATTATTGAATAATTCAGTTATAAATGTGCACAGTTATGAGACAACAGCTGAGGGCAGTTTTATGAAATACTACTGTTTCCTATAAAAGAAACTCTACCTTCTTCTTTACACATTTTTTGCCATGTCAGATTGCAGGGTAAGCATTCTTTCAAGCCTTATTTTTGTTATATTTTACATGGTATTAGGCTTATAAAATTTCATTTTTGAAGTACACAACAGCAAAACTGCCTCATTTTGCTGTATAGAATGCAAATATGACTGTTTGTGCTGTGTAAATCTATGTGTTCTTAGTTATCACAGGACAAGTTACAGGGAAATGGTGTCATGCATTAGAAAAAATGTCACAGTCAGGGAATATATGTGTGTTTGATGTCCTTTTGCTTTTTTTCCACTTAAAGCAGTGGACAAAAAGTGTGCAGCAGACCTTGTGCTGTATGTATTTATGCATGTGTTTATGCTACATATTTAAGTCACTGTTTTCTTAGGTTCTGGATTAAGCTTCAGGTCTCAGTTTCCACTTTCAACAATGTTAGTCTATTGCTTCTCTTCTTCATCCCTGTTGAATGTGTTTATAAATTATATTGGCTGGTTTTAAGCTTGCTTTCCTCAGATCCCAAGATGCTTATTTTTATTCTTAAATATGGATTAAGGTGTCTGATTTCAGGTTTCAGACTGCAAATATACTTCCATTTGAGAGCAGTGGGATTCTTAGATGCTCAGTAAAATCAGATCAGTTTTTCTGCAGTGTATTTCAGACAAGCTACTAAAATGATCACAGTTAGAAACACATCCCTTGCTAAGCCTGTGCTATTATATTCAGTCTTATTGCTCAGGAAAAGATAGACTCGGATGGTGTAATGTGGTAGAATTATTGGCTGCAATTCTTTCTACTTTCCATCTTCTTAATGTGTGCTTGTATGATTTTCAGATAACTTATGATTCAGCTGAGTTACTAACTCTTTTTTTCTTTCTGAGTTGCAAGTGTCTCTGTCCCATCAATCCTTTTCTCACAGATGGCACCTTCTTACTGTTCTTCAGCTTCCTGGGACTCACAGACAGTGACTTTCTGCTCCCACTGGCTGCTACTTCTCTGCATTGGGAGCTTCTTCAAAACTGTTTGTGTGTGTGTGTGTGTGTGTGTGTGTGTGTGTGTTTGTGTGTGTGTGTGTGAAATCCCTGTGATCTTGTCCTAGCTTTTACTGTTTATGAGAAGTTACTTTTTGGGACTGTTGGTCACATACAGATCTAGAAGTTGCATAGATTGCCTCTCCCTGTGGTGCATGGTGATTATAGGCAAAATGCTCAGTAATTCTATCTGCAGTGACACATTGAAACACTCCTCCTCACTATGGATGTCCTAAGTCTTGGAGCTCGTATGATCTTGTCCTTGCTTTTGAGTTTCAGAAGTTAGGTTGAGCGTGCTCAAGTTTTCTGCTTCAATACATTGAAGTTCCTCATCTTTTTGTACATCAGAGACATCCTGTCCCTCATCAGGAGGTTCATTCTGAAGTTGGAATGCATGCTGTCTTGGTCTTGTTTGTTTTGTATAGGTTACTCCCCAGAACAAAGCATTAGCAGTCAGGTGTTGAGGTTGTTGCAGCTCAGAGCTCAGTACCTCATGGGCACCTTTGTAGGGTGCACTGTCAAATTCAGTGCTCTCCTTTTGTGTTTTCTGGTGGTTGTCATACATGGCATTCAAAAATGAACCGTTTAGGGCTTGTGGTTGCAACTGTTGCTCTTCCATAAAGGCACACTGTAGATTCTGAACTGAAGTTCTAAATACTTTTGTCCTCTCCACAAACCTATGTCTCAACTTCTTAACAATCAATGCCAGTGAATAATACACTGAACTAACAACCCCTTGCTGTGTCATCCTTGACTTGACATCTGTGGAGGAAAGACTGTCTTTAAGACCTGTTTTTAAGCTCTTTGAGCAAGTAGGGACTGTGGTGTGAAACTGCAGTGACTCCTTCTCTGAAAGCAGGCAAAGCAACATGCTGTTATATTTTTAATCAAGCTGCAGCAGACCAGAGGACGTTCCTTCTCTCTCCAGTGATAGTTGTCATTGTGAAGTCCTTGCTACACATGTTCTCCTTGTTTGTGCTCTCAAACACGGCGCAGTGCAAACACACCTGGCAGCTGGTTAGATGGAGATAGTGACAGGGAAAAGGGAATTTAAAAGTATATTGACTTGTTAGTACTACAGTATGATTAAAATTTTAGTTCATATTAAAATAATAGAGTTACGACTGCAGTCTGTAGTTCATAAGCTTTCTTACATTGAAAATCTTTTCATTAGTGTGTCACAGTTGAGCCCAATGACTGTAAAACTTTTTAAAATCAAATTGATGGGTGTTAATAAAATTGTTTAACAGAATCATCTATACTATTGTTTATTTTTAAAAAAAGCATTTTCAGGTGGTGCCTTGGCTTCTCAAGGCCTTTTTTGTTTTGGCACCCTTTATGGAAAGCTCTATTGTGTACATTTATCGTTTTGACATAAAATAGTTCACTTGAATGCTACTTGGAGCAGTCATTGTACAAGTTACCTATCTACTCCACAAAGAATCAGTTAAAGTATTTGCTATTCTTGCGGCACTTCTCTGCACAAGGACTCTTGGAAGTGACCAAGCCCTTGAATTGACTGAATTAAACCCAAACTACATTTTGCCATAATAAATAGTCAGGTTTGGTTTTGCTTATTTTTTTTTCCCAGCTTTGATGCTAAAACATTACATATTTAGTTTGTATATAAGCATTCAGTGTTTTGTAGGATGTATATACTTTATATCAACCATGAAACCAAATGAGACATTCCAAAATAAAACAGAGGTGATAGATGGTTTTCTGGCTTCTATTCAAAACGCCTGTTATGTTGTGGAGTACTTATTATGAATGCTCACTAACAAAAAGGCAGGCATCCTATATTATACAAATGCTTAAAAGCTTGCACCCAGAGACAACAGAAAGAAACAAGAGGTGATTTTGTGTATGTAG
Organism: Tetrao urogallus; assembly: GCF_951394365.1. NCBI lineage: Eukaryota > Metazoa > Chordata > Aves > Galliformes > Phasianidae > Tetrao > Tetrao urogallus. The sequence continues at coordinate 16,350,105 of NC_136822.1, read as the reverse complement.
TCCTTGTCATCTCCTTCACCTCTCCTGGGAAGGAGCTATGACAGTCAGATTTGAAGGTTGCTCTTCAGATTTCCTCTCACCTTCAAGTGAGTAACCCATGTCATGCATCAGAAAGCTGTCGTCTTGACATCTAGTGATGTCTTTCAAGATGGTTTGAAATAGGTCTTTTTGTTAAAAAGAAATGGGAATCATTCTTACAAAAGTTAAAATTGTGTTTGATTACTTTTTTCTTGTTTACATTTTCAAAGCAATATTCAGGTTAAGAAGCTAAGCTTAAGGACATGTTGGTAACAGCGCACAGCAGCATTGAGAGACTACAGCTGCAAGTTTTCTGTGGCAAAATCAGTTTCATCTTTTTGCATCACTAAACTGATCTCTCGCTTTTGAAATAACATAGCTTCTTCCCAGAAGAAATTAGCTTAGTGATACATAAAGATGAAACTGATTTCTTGCTGGGAGGAATGCTATATTATTTCAAAAGTATTAGATTTTATACTCATTTCTCAATGAGTGCTGCAAGTAACTGCTTGGGGTATTTGTCCCATAATGATTAACAGAGCCATTTTTCAGTGTTTGAAATGTTGCTGTGAGGAATTTTCAAGAACGGGGTGAAGGTACACCAGAAAACATTATGAATCTGACAGAGTGAATTTTAAGACAGTTGTGTGTGCATTTGGTTGCAGTTCTTCCCAGCACAAATTTGTATTACAATTGTGGTTAGCTGTTTAAAGTGCGATTTTAAATCAGCTAGAAATTATCACCAGTGTATTTCCTTCTTATTCTGTTTTCTTTTTTCAAATCTTCTATACATTAATAGCAGGTGTCCTCATTTTGTCTAGTTAGAACAAATCTGTTCCGATTTTTTTTCTGTCCATCTCTTTTGAATACTAAAACAGGGCAGTGATATCCAGAAGTGCAGCCAGAAGGCTCAGAGGGATAAAACAAATTGAAAATTTGGAAAAGCATTTGCTGTGCAATGTGACCGTCTGTTCAGATCTGACATTACCAACATCTGATCTGAGGAAAGTGTCCTCCGGGGTGGGTGCATCTTTTTAGGATGGATGCATCTGACCAGCATTACCTAAATTGCTTGGAAACTTCTTTCATGAATAAATGAGTGAAGAGGACTTGAAGATTAGCTGGCCCTGCTGCTTGTTTGTAACCAAAACACAGGGAGGCTTGTATTTAAAAGCCGGGGTATGGATGACTTTCAGAAAACAATACAAATTTTCAAAGACAGAAGTGGAACTGGAGAGGATCTGCCGATTGTGGTATTGTGGATTGCTAAATAAACTTCTGTGGCACCACAAAAACTTTCAGCAACACCAAAACAGAGCTAGATTTCTCTTTTAGTGTTTATTTAAATAATAAGAAATAATGAATCTTTTTTTTTTTTTCAATTTTAAAGTACTTTCCAAGAAGGAACAAAAACCCATGAGTGATTCTCTGTCTTTCTCAGCACTGCATTTAATGCTCTGAAAACTGCACTTAATTGTACAGCAATCAAAAGTTTTCAGTATCTTTCCATGCAGGAGCTAGAAATTCTGATAGAAGTAAGAGGGTTTTGCTTTTAGGCAGAATGGCCTCTCTTTTCCATCTCAACATCACTAAAACCAGCTGTGGAATGGAGCCAAGCTCCTATTAATGCACTTCAACTATTTCAAAAATACAAGCACAAATTTATTTTATTTTGTAGTGACAAATGCTTTTCCCTCCTAATTTTGTGGGAGTGTTTTTCCCCCAGAAGGAATAAATTACACATTCTGGAAATAAGTTAGTCATTCAAGAGTTCAGAATTCATGAAGCTGTTCCAGCAGAGAATGGTTACGGAATTGCAGCAGAATCTCAAGGTCACTGGGAATATTCTTTGGGGTATTCTTATGTGGCTTATCTGTGCTCACATGCCTAATTTTTTTTTCAGTGCAAAGAATAGCCACTTGCAGAGAATGGGAGCCTTAGCCCGGCCCTGTGCCATCCCTTATTCAAGTTCTTTTATACTCCTCTTTTTAAAGAAGCTGTCAAGTTCTTTTCTGAAGCTGACAGGAAAGGCCAAATCTGCAGTACAGGAAGAGAGGCAAAAAAGAAACTTTTTGTGTTGATGTTTTACTAAGTGAGCTAAGGAGAATTTTAGAATCATGTAATTTACTCTGGAGGCATTTACTGTACATAGCTATAGTGATGGTAATTTCTTTCATTGTGGAAGTGAAAAGATAACCATCAATCAGTTGTCAATTGGTCAATTGCAGAAGTGATGAAAAGAAACTGGTAGGAACAATCACTTCTGTGGCTACCTAGACTATTTGGGGTTTTAAGGAAAATATGGGAACTGGAGTCTGTAGAAGTGGAACGAGGTTGGAAAGTAAAAAATAAGCTGTGTGGGGATAAATGCATCGCTGAAATACTGTGTTTGTTTTGTGTGCACACAGCGTGTAAGTGCTGCAGAACCAGAGCAAGGCTCAGTGTGCATGGAAGGACCTTTAAACCGGGTGTTGAGGGCTGATGTGTGAGTACAGGGGATTTTTAAACGTTGCTCTGAGGATGGATGAATATTTTGTAAAACTTCAGCCAAAAAAATCGAAATTATTTCAGATATCGTTGTACGCCCAGCAGTAACTGCAGTTAGAAACGTGTGTGAAGGAAAATAGAGCTTGTTGCAGAATAGGAGATACACTGTCAAGTTGCAAAATGTTACTAAAAAAAAAGAAATGAGGCTAGATGTAGAGCTGTTTTTAAATATGTAATGTGAAAGTTGTTTTTAAAACAAGCCTGATGGCGCAGGGCAGCACAAACGCTCGGCGATTTAACTGTTATTTAAGTGGCATGAAAGACATCTATTTCATTACGTATGCATATTGCAGTGGGGAGGGCAAGCTTAGAACAGAAGTAAGAGAAAGCTTTAATTCATTTATTTATGAAAAGAGTTCAAACATTACTGATACGGGGTGGTTTATGCTGTGGTGTTTTGTTTGGGGTTTTCTTCCCCCCTTCTGTGGTAGGTAATAAAAAGGATTACAGGCCCTCCAGAAGGATGAGATATCATCAGTTTGTAATCCAGCCCATGGTTTCCTAGATACCGTATTGTCTATTCTGTTCCGCTATGTGAAAAATGTTGAATATCAACAATGGGTTTCAGTGCTGTATTGTTGAGTTTTGTATGAACTAATCTAGCTTCACTAAAAAAAAAAAAAAAAAAAAAAAAAAAAAAAACTACAGCTTTGGACAAAAGTCTATAGCCAGTGCATTCGTAACTCCCCATGCACAAGAGCTGACTGTGGCTCTGGGAAGGCATTTTACTCATTTGCTTTCTTTTTTCTTATAGTCTTCTTGTCCAGTTCTCAGGTGTTTACCACCTATTTGAATTCACCTGTGTGGGTACTGTGTTTGAGAAAGTCCCAGGACTTGACAGCCGTATAGGCCTCATAAAAGGCAGCTCTGTTCTGGGTTTGAAAGGTAAGCTTTTGCCTAAGTCCTCTGCTGTCTGTGCTTTAGGATGCTAACTTTACTGGCCTAGTTCTGAAACTTTGCAGCTTACTGCTCATTTGGAGCTTTTGCAGAGGGTGAGCGAGGGGAGCAGGTTTCTTGCTAACAGGGAAAATAACCATTCTTGGAGCGAGAGGTGGTGGGGCTAGAGGGGATGGATTTGAATGAAATGTGCTTTTCATCTTAAAGAAACGAAATTGTAACTAACTACTGAAAGTAAGGAGTGCGTTACCTGCAAAATGAGGTGTTTCGGGAGCAGGTATTCTGCAAATGCATATGCTCCAAAGGCAGCATAAGTGTGAAAGGGAAAGTGTTTGACCTGTGAGCATGGTATTTCCAGGGCAGGCACAGCGCAGACACTTATGTGCTTTTGAACTGCTATGCACTGGATTGTTTTCACTTTTTCGTTCTCTCTTCCTCTTTCTCACTTACTTTCTTTTTCTCATTCTTTTGGTCTCAGAACTGTCTTAATGCTTTGTGGAAATGCTTCTGGGGGTGCTGTTTGCATGGAATAAAGTAGGTGGAGAACAACTGAGGGTAAATAAGATTCACATCAGAAAGATGCTGTCAGTAGTCCAGTTTCTAAAAGAATTTGTGCTGTTTCCGTCTTCAAGGTTTTCTAAGGTTTTTAAATGAATTCAACTTTAATAATTATAAGTGAAAGATCCTGTAGCAATCAGCATGCAAATGTTTAAGCTGCAGTGTAGATTAGATGCACAGCAAATATTGATTTATAAACATAAAAATGTATTGTTAAATCCTGAACTTTAATGTATGCATTTTATCTTAAAGCATTCCTACCTTTTTATTGACAAATTATTTTCTGTTTGGATCATAAGACTGCGAATTATTTGAATTGCTTGGAAGAGTGACTTTATAAGCAAATACTTTCCTGCTTACTGTAAATGTGGGAGGTTGTTTGCTTTTATGGAGGAACAAATTCCACAACCCTGATTTAGTTATTTTAACGTAAGTAATGGGCTGACACCTCAATAATGATGACCAGCTTCCTAAAAATCTTCTGCGTGTTTCCCTTTCTCTCTGGAAGATTTTTGCAGATGTTTGCCAGCTCTCAGCATATCTTTTCCCTGCTGCAGTGTGAATGTTTTTCCCATCCCCCTTTTAACTCAGGAATTAGAAGAAAGTACAGATGATGCTTGCTTAACCCTGCATTTAGTGCCAAGCAGTGATGCGCTCCCTATGAAACCATTTCTGACCCTCTGCTTGCAGTGGTGAGCCTGAATTTTTCCCCTTCCTTGCCCATCATTGTCAGTCAATTATGGGATGGAACTGAACCAGAAAATCTGGTACAGTCTGGCAATTAGTACAAAGGGTTTCCAGTCTAGTGTGAAGACAGAGATGCAAGAGCCCCAGCAGCTAGAGAAATAGTTTTGATTGGCCATGGACATTGCCTTTTAGTGCTGCTTGGTTACTTCCTAAAGATACTGGCTCTTCTACCCTACAGGTCTTCTCCTTAAAGTACTGCATTACGGGCCTACTTTTTATAAGTCTTTTGGGAAGTGGGGGGGTCTTCTTTTTTTAGCTCTAGCTTCTCCCATTTGCAGACTGTCATTTTAACCCATCAAACAGACACATTTTGACTTGTACAACAAAGAACCAAGTTATCAACATTCACAGAAACTGACATTTTTAATTCAGGCTTCATTATGTCTTTGGTTTCTGACAGTGAGCTACAAAGACATTTAAAGTTTTCTCTTTTTTTTCATTTTAAATTCAGCATTGGGATGTTTATCTTTCTTTTAATGCTCATATTTCCCTTTCTACCTTTATTCTCTAGTAATACATAATTAGCATTATCAAAACCATCAGCTATTATCCACTATGACTTTTGACCTTTGTTTTTATCTATCCAGCGCTTTCTAAAATAAATTGTAACATAAATTCTGTTTGTTACATCATTACAGTAAAACATAATTAAACGCATTAATACGTTCATCTAATCTCTCCTGATATTACAAAGATTGAATGGATGTTTACATATATGTGAACCTGTCAATATCTGGGATTGTAAAATGAGAATTAATAATGAAACAAACATTATAGTTTAAAAATAGCATACAGAATTTAGCGCATGTCATATTAACCCAGCATTTTCAGGAGTTGCCATTGAGTCTGTAGCTGTAGTAGCATGAGAGCAAAAAACACCCTGTACAAGTTTGACTGAAGTTCAGAGGAAGAGCCAGTTGTACCAAATGAAAAACTTAGGCAATTATTTCCAAGAAATCCAGTGACTTCGCTGGATGCGTGAAGACAGAGCTCAGTCAAATTCTGCTCAGAACTAAAACGGAGTATAATTAGATAGCAGCGCCAGCAGTTGCCAATGTAATAGGAACATCGGGCATTCAACCATAACCATACTGTTTTGTTTGTGAGAGTTTTTGTTTTCATACGAGTCAGCAGTTTCTGTTTTATGCTTGGGTAGCTGTGTATTTGGGATGTTGTCTTTTGTAGTTGGGAAAAAAAAAAGTAAATGTGTGATCTAATCTTCATACGTATATGTGAAATATTACAAACACATTCTCAGAGTTTGTGCTGGCATTTTTTCTTCATTCTCTGTCTCTGCATAGCATTACTGTGGGAATCCCTGAAGGTGGCTTTAGATACACGATGACAAAATTTTCCATTCGATAGTTAAATGCTCTTTTGCTCTGTTAATGGCAAGCAGTATAGTAGCAGGGGCTTTAAGTGTGATGACAAGATTAGCACATTGCCCACTTCAATCAGGCATCTCTTGTCTTTGTGTTTATCACTGGTCCTTCCCAGTTGACTGATGGCTGTCACTCGATGGCTTTCTTTGGGCTGGAAAGAGAAAGAACTTCCTGTGAAGATGTCAACAGTGTTGTTGAGCTCCAAAGTAGGTCATTTGCACTGAAAGTCTATATAGAACAACAAATTAGTAGCTTCTCTTGTAGACCTTTTGATAGTGTGCGTGGGAAAGTGTTGTGTATTTCACTTGGAAGATGGTAGCATGGTGTATGTTCAAATCTAATCTGGTTTCTGGTAGCACATCACCAAAGGAGGCACTGATGATGCTTTTGATAAGAATCCTACAGAAAAAAATTTTGTTTATCAAAAAAAAAACAAACACAACCCATACCAAATGGTAATACACATTCTAGTTTAGGGGAAAGAAAATGATAACTAATTTTGTCTTGGACCAAAGGATTGTTACAAAGACACATGAACAACTGAAATTTTTCATTATGTGCATTTCAATGGATAATAAGTAATGACACTGAAGAACACACACTCTAAATACACTTTAGTTTGATTTTTTTTTCCATTGCTCAAATTCTGTTTATCTTCAGTGACGAAGAAACGTGGATTACCACGTCTTAATTTGTTACTCTTCAGTCATGAGACTGTTGGTCTTCATGTCAGTAATACACAAACCTAGTGGTGCTGTGAGCTTTGATGGTGAATCACTCAGTTCATGTATTTGTTATTTTCAATTGAACAAATATCTTTTTGTGGGTTTCCTCACTTTTCTACAATAGAACGCTTTTATCTCTGTACACATTTTCATTTTTCCCTCTAATCTTTTTCAAACACTAGTATGTCTATAAAATATTTCTGTGTAATTAAAAATAGTTCATAGAATACTAGGATCTTAGAGTTGGAAAGGAACTTTAAAGGTCATCTAGTTCCACTCCCTTGCAATGAATAGAGACATCCACAGCTCAATCACATCACTCAGAGCCTGGCTGGCCCAGCCCCGTGTTGGAAGTTTCCAGAGATGGGGCATCCGCCACAGCCCTGGGCAACCTGTTCCAGTGCCTCACTACTCTCACTGTAAAAGATATCTTCCTTATATTCAACCTAAATCTAACCTTTTCATGTCTGAAGCCATTTCCCCTTTTCCTGACCCTGCTAGAAGAGTCTGTCTTCTTTCCTGTAGCTCACCTTTAGATACTAGAAGGCCACTGTCAGGTCACCATAGAGCCTTCTCTTCTCCACGCTGAGCAGCCCCCAGCTCTGTTTCACAGTATTCTTCATATGAGAATACTGTAGGTTTGGAATATGTCAGGTTTCCTATCTCAGTGTATTGCAACAGCTTTGCTCAGTGGTGACTTACCTGCTTTCTGGATTTGATGTGCTTTTTAGATTGTCCTTCAGTGTTAGTCACTGCCATCTCCACTGAATGAACTCTGGACAAACTGACCAGCTGCAGGATCCACTCTTAACTACCTTCAATGTTACAGTTCTCTCATCTCGATGGGTTGATGATAAGGCTTTAATGCTTAAGCCCCACAACTGTCCAATTCCTTAAAGCCATTGCTTGGTGCTCTGTCACACTGCTGAACAAGTTTGGTTCAGCTGTTGGTTTCACCGATGTTCTTGAAAATCAAGCAGCATGTCAGTAGAGATGAGCTGGAACATACTTCTGTGCCATAGGAAATGTCATGAAAATGAAATAGATAACTTGTTTCACATATATAATATCTGTAACTACATGAGACCTCCCTCTGTTCTTGGCTTCTCATTTTCGGATGTATTTCTGAACTTACGGAATTCTTTGTGCATACACATGTCCTTACTCTGCTTTAAGTTACCTGCAGCTGATGGCTGGATCTGAAGGTATGGGAAATGAATCAGGCTAAATGTGGTAGCAAAACGTGTCAGATTATTTGTTGTGTGGAAGATCATGACAGTTCAAGCACATCACCTAAGCTGTGACCTACCAGCTTTCCTGCTCATGGAAATATTCCTTTCATATGACAGTTCCACCTCAGCCCTGTACTCATCCCTGGGGTGGGAAAAGCAGCTAATAAGTAAACGCTATGAGTTCTTTAAAGGCATAACAGAGGCTTAGGCTCCTGGTTCCCACTGACTTTTGGTTCAATTAGGAGTAATGTACCCAATTCCTTTATGCTATTGCAAATGTCCTGTCCCTGGTCTTACAGTGTGCTATGGAACGAGTGAGCATTGGCTGGTTGTGGGCTGAGATGAACATTAAGAAAAAAAAAAAAGAGACTGGATCAGTCTATTTCACAAGACTTTATACAAAGCAATTGGCATTTCATATAAAATGACTGGTTTCATATAAAGGAGAAAGAAAAAATGACTAGTAAAGACATGGTGATAGCAGTTTTTCAAATGGCAGATACCAAAAGTACAAGCACAAACTATGCCACTGCAGATGATCACAGGCTGTATGCTGAGAAATATCTTTTGTTAACATGGGAGCCTTAACCAAAGACTCAGAAGGGAATTTTACAGGAATCAATTAATGACATGACTAAAGGTATATCATGAGCCTCCAGCGAATCAAGAAATCAAGACACAGAAATGGGATGTGACCAGCAAGATGCATGAAACTGCATTGTATGAGCATTCAAATAATAGCATAACAAGGAAGAGACCCACTACTCTACAGGAAGATGTGATGCCATTGACAAATGAGGCTAAATAAGAAGAGGTAATTCCTGCAATGTAAAATAGTTTACTTTTAAAAAGTCATTGTGAGCCAAGCACAAATAGTATCTGGGGCAAGAGAATATGGATACTTTGCAATTTTTTTGTAAGATGTTTTCTGGTGTCTTAGGTGTTTCATGGCCTTGCAATGAGAACATGAATTCAAGAGGTGGCCTCTCCCTCACTTCCATTTTACCACTTCCTAGAATAATTCTTAAATTGTTCCTTTTTCCTAGTTGCATATCTGATTGTAATTTCTTTCTTTTTCCTTCTGTACTTGTAATTATCTTTTCACTTCAGTTCCATGGATTTTTCCTCTTTCAGATTATTTAATTCTTCAGTTTATTCAGTATGATATTCCTTGCTATCATCCAGACCCTACTGACATTTCCTTGTGCCAGTTTCTGTACTGAGGAGATGTCTAAAAAGTGGTGTTGCTTTGTGCCATGCTGGCACTGACCAGAGAAAGCACAAAGAAACCCTTGGCGTCTGGAGGATTCTAGATATCTACTAACAGCAATACGTTGATGACTGTGGAAGCATTTTGCTCCTGATCCATGTCGCTGTTCTGGCAGAAACCTCAAATGCAAATACAGATACTTTAGCAAAACATCTATTTTTGTTTTGTCATTTGCATATTTTTCTGAAATGGAAAAACAATCTGAGATGCTTTGTATTTTTCATTTAAAAATGTCATTTTTAAGCAATTTTAGCTTAAAATATTCTAGAAATTGTTTTTTAAATTTCAGAAAACACTGTGCTACAATTTAAAAAAAAAATTCCGAACTTCCAAAGCGCTTCCAATTTTCCCTTTTCTTTCTTTGGAAGGATATTTAGTTTGTCAACAACTTCCACCAGAAGTGATACTTCTGTTAGAGCTCTAATCAGATTAAGTTGGATCCACACTTTGCATGTTCTCCCAAGCTAATTCCCATGATCACTGTGCTTTAAAACCTTTATTAGAGGCTTTTATTAAAAATGCATCACTTTACCATCAATATTCATCTGACAAGAGAAGTGGATGCAAATGTACACTTCTTTCAAAGCTGTGTTTGTCACTGACCTTGGATGTTGGATCAAGAAGAGAATTAGTTTCTAAACTGTGCAATGCCAGGAACGCTGGAGGGAGTTCTGACTTCCTTCTAAGAGAGGTGATTTGAAAACCTCATCATCTGATGAGCCAAAGATACTTGAGTGCTGCTAAAAGACACAAAGTTTCAAAACTGGCTATTGTCTCTCTAGCAAGTTGTTGTCAAGATAAAATGAAGGAGGCATCACTGTGCAGCAGGACATCTTGGGATCTCAGTTTGAAAGAGGAGATTATAGCTTGAGGCGCATAAACTTCCTTCTTTGATTCATAAGCAAAATGGAAGCAGAGTGACTGGTGATGATGCCAGGTTTTTCAGGCAGTTAAGGCAAAGCATTTAACATGACTGGCTGGAGATGAAACTCAGCAACTTGTCCTTAAAATATCAACTGAAATTCAGATATGAGCTAAAGAGGTTCGTCTGGGAAAAACCAAAACTTTGAAGAAAATAGAAAAGAAAAAAAAAAAACAGGCTTTTGTCTGTGTTACCACCAAGGAATGTGATCGTAGTTTTATAAAAGTGGTCCATGGAAGAATATGTTTAGTGGTCAGTGTTGCTGAAGAAGAAAAATATTATGAAGAAAAATCAGAAATAGATAGAAGATAAGGACAGAGTATTTATGCCAGTGTGTATATCCATGGTGCAACACGTTTTCCATCCTGTCTTCCCTGTCTTTTCAAAAATGAGCAGTAATTATGTCCATGGGAACAGAATTCCATAAAAAGAAAGCTAAGCAAAGGAGATTCTGTATGCCTAGAAAAGGAGAGTATTGGGGGAGATTATAAAGGTATCTGAAATCATCACAAAGATGGGCATGTATATGCTTTGTGCACAGCCTTTGCCAGGGCGAAAACTTAAGATCATCAAAGGCAGGTGACAGATATGACAGCTGGGAGAGACAAAAGATGTTCTTCAGATGTAACAGAATTCAACAGGATACTGTTAAAGTGTGAAGTTTACGTGAGTTCAAGGGAAGCTTGAACAAGTTCCCAAAAGAGAAATTCATAGGGGTTAGTACACATGAACCTTATCTGGCTCAGGTGGTCTTTGAGACTCAGATTGGTAGGAGCCGGAAGAGTACGCAGGGAAAGTGTTATCATAGAATCACAGAATGGCCAGGGTTGGAAGGAGCCTCGAGGATCATGAATCTCCAACCCCCCTGCCACGTGCAGGGCCTCCAACCTCCCCATTTAATACTAGTTATCATATGCCTGTTCTGCTCTTCTCAGGGCATTAACTTCTGTCTGCTAATAGAGATAGTGCTAGAACATCAGCCTGACCTCTTACAACCATTTTATATTCTTATGATAATATTTGTGTCCTGAGCTCACATTCCTCTACGTATCCAAATGAAGGGCAGACCAGATGCTGTGGAAGCAGCCTGGACAACTAGTTTGAAAACTGGACTTTCTGATCTTCTTTGCTTCTCCCTTCCTCTTCAGCTGAACTAAGAAAGGATCTGTCTTCCACAGTGCACCTAGTTGGCAATCAGATGGAAATCTCACAATCAGAGGCATGTTTTTAAAGTTTTCAAGTTTCAGTTTAGTATGATTTTTAAAAACCTGGGGAAATCCATAAAAAATGTATCAGTGTATAATAGCTGAACAATCTTTTCAGGAGACTTTAATTTCTGATTCTAATCTTTACATCTCAATCTGCTGGGTCAGATTTGCACTTCTCCTTGTGTGCACAATGGGGAACAATGTTTAGCTGATGACAGAAGTGTCGAATAGGGATTAAGTACCCCCCAAGCTGTCTGTATTTTAGTAATAGTATTGAAAGTTCCCCAGACCCTGATTTTCTTCCCTCCTACTCATCCAATAAATTAACTCCTAAATCTGAAAATCGAGACATAACCTCACTGTGAGAGAAAATACACCCTGTGAGTTTTCCTAAATGCCTCTTTAGAAAAAGCTCGCTTGATTATTGTAATTGATTATCTGTAGCCCCCAAGCATCAGAATTCTACACTGCACTCAGTGTGTGGCTTGATTAGATGCTGGATTTGGCAATAGCCTCAGGGGTTCCCACCTCACCATCCCCACCCAACCACCCTCTACTATCAGGCCCATGCTCCAGGTTTGCTCCCCTAGCTTCAGTGCAGATTCCAAATTAATTTGTTCCAGATATTCACTGCTGTTATGAGTGCTCATCACACAGTGTGCTCTATCAGTGTCTTCCCTGCTTCCTATGATGAGGTAAGTGCTGTGGATATGTGCAATTGGAGAAAGGTAATGGCTTGCTTAATGGAGTTAGCCTTCAGCTTTACTAGCTCCTTGATCAAACTGAGCACTAGTGCAAATGCATGGCTGCTGGAGCAAAGCCATGGCTTGGAGATGGGAAGGTGGCCTTTTGTTAGGTGGTAACTCAGATTTGGGAAAGTCTATGTCTGTCATGAAGTTGCCCATCCCAACGTGTACTGCTTCTATGTCTACACAACAAACCAGAGTCCTGAGTCCAACCAGTAATAAATAAGAGTTGGCCAACACAGCAGTAGATTTTAAGAAGGATTCAGGCAAATCCAGATCGCTGCAGTCTAGTAAACATGATATCTGTGCTGGGACAATGTGAAACTAACAGATAATAAAATTAGTGTGATATGGATAACTATGCTATGTTGTGAGAAGTTGACATGTGTTTTGAAAGAGAAGTCATGACCTGAAAATGCAGAATCATATACTGAAATTCTCTAGAGCAATCCACAAGTAGGCGAACACTGGAAACCCGGGTGAGATCACCTGCTTGGGTTTTCAGATTGTTTACTGAGGTCCACCCCTAAGGATCTTTAAGCAAATAAGATGTACTGGGACAAAAGGCAAGACCTTCACATCGATAAATAGCTGGTTGACAGTAGAAAGCAGGGTGTAGGAAAAAAATGGTTAGTTTTCACAGCAGAGGTCGGTCATCACTGAAATCCCCACAGAGGTCTGTGCTATTCAACATATAAGCAATTGGGATAAAAAATAGAAAGGTGAATAGTGAGGGGACAGAGTTTGCTGATAGTGCTATTACTCAGGAGAGTTGAGAGAAGGACCAGCTATGGTGTACTGAGGAAGATCTTACAATACTGGTGATAATAGGCAAAAAAATGATGTGAAATTCAGTGCAGACAAATTCACACAGGAAAAATAGCTCTATCTTTACATATGAAATGATGGCCTAGGAACTAACCATCACTTCTCAGAAATGAGATCTTGAATTAAATGGATAGTTCTGTGAAACTGTCACCTCAAGAACAGTTAAACCAAAATTTTAAGAATAGAGAACAAAATAAAAGCCATCATTATAACGCTATTTATATCCATTGAACATCTGCACCTTGAATACTCTGTGCATTACCAGCCTCCTCAACTCAGAAAGAGCTGAGTAAAATCAGAGAAAACTGAAAGATGTGACAAGAACAGTTGCCATGATAGAGTGGGTTCAAGGAATGTGATCAGGACTCAGAAGGAAAGGATCTGACCAGGACTGGGGCAGGTTAATAGAGGTCTATGAAACCTGCATGCCATAGAAAGTGCGGGCAAGTACTGATTCTTTGCATTCACTTAAACCAAAGGATATCAAATGGAAGTAGTTCATGTTCTATATGAAAAGTGGTGACTCCTCAGCACAGAATATAATAAAGCTGTGGAACTCCCTATCAGATGACATAGTGGGTGCTGAAAGTCCACGTGAATTCAGCAAATGATTTTTGAAAATATGGAAAGCATGCATGGAAAAATATGTAAAGATGATTTCTGTTTAAAAAGGACTGTAAACAGAAAATTACTGGAGGTTAGAAGTGTATCTAAGAGAAGTACGTCTGCTTTTATTCTTCTCTGAACATTTGATTGTTGGCTGCCAGAGATGTTTTTGGTTAGATGGCAGTCTGGTCTGAACCGCTGTCTGGCTGCAGTCTCTTCTTTCCTTGAAGACCAGGGCAGGTGATATATTTTTTTTTTATCTTGGCCCCTTCAGTGGCTTGTTTTATACCATTGCAGAAACAGATTTGCTGTCATAAAAGATGGGATGGTGGACTTTGAGTATAAAAATGGGAATGAGACAGAAGTCATAAGCTTCCTGTGCAATTAAAATGTGTGTCTTGCTGAGCTACAGCATCAGAATGGTAGATGAAGAAGAAGGTAGAAATGCATAAGAAACAGGGCACAGGAATATTCACAAGGCACTTAATTTGGTTGAATGTTGTTAGCTATTTTAGGTTTCCTTTACAATCCATAGGGAGATAAAGTCTCTCCATTTGGGCACTGGAGAGCACCTGAATTAGGGTTTTCTTTTGAACTTGGCCTCAGTGGACACTTTGTGTCCAGTAATTAGCAAGGTAACTCAAGGAAATTAAGCCGAGTGCCTAACACTGGGTGACACAGATACCATAAGCTGTGCTGTCCTGTAAGGAGGAGTTGCTGTCATGTTATGAATTCTGTTAGTGGATTGATGTGGAGGATAAAACTCCAAAGCCCGTCTAGAGGCTCCTCTTGTGGCATTTTCTTGTAACAGTGAGCAGGGACTGAGGATTTGGTTCCAAGTGAACAGCGTTGTAAAATTACACTGAGATGGTCATAATCAACTTTGTAATCAAACCACCAGTTGTCTCTATCCTATACTAGACTGTAAATAATTTGTCTCTTCTTTTAAAAGAGCATCTTTGCAACTCAGCATATATTCCATTTGCCAGGGACTGCTTTTGTTAGCAGCGTTATAAACTGACACACTCCAGATATGACACATTCTGTTTTATTGTCTGAGTACTGCAGAAGAAAACAACCCATTCTGAGACCCGTGGAGGCTACCTGGAGTTAAAGGTGTGGCAGCAATGTCTCAAACTGTGATTCATTTTGAAGCATTCATAAAACCAGTGTGAGTTCACTAACTTCTTTCACCCATAGCTTTAAGCTGTGTGTTTTTCAGAGATTCAATTTTTCTGTTTTTCTAGATAAAATAGACAGCAGCTAATACATAGTGAGGGAACACTCTCTCCCTAAGTCTCTAAATATACTGGCACAGGTGAACAGCTTGTTTTTGAAATAAATTGCCTTTTTTTGTGAGTAACATTTGCCCACTCTCTTTCTTTTACGATTACCTTCCTTCAGTTGTTTCAGTTCATTTCCTCTCACCATCTTATTTTCGGTAATTTTTCGCCCCTTTTCCCTTTAGTTCTTTCGGTAAGTCTCGAACCACAATCTTTCCCATGGAGAGAATGAGGGCAGGGAAGTTTGTGATGAGGGCAGACTTTTGAACCATGAAATGTGTTTAATCTACTGCAGACAATTTTGTCTATCTCTTGGAGCCATGTCCTTTTTATATTGCTTACAGTTGTGATAATACTTATGAATTGGGAGCATAAATACTATTTAAAATTATACTGGAAAGGCAAAACAGATGGAAATCTTAATGCTGTAAGGCATGCATTTGTTGCCAACAGCACTCAGGCAGGTTCTTCCTTTCTGTAGCAATGCCAGTAGAATGTAATAGTAACTGTGGTCAGTGTTAGAACAGAAATTTATCACCAGTCTTTACCTCTTGGTCATTATTTTAAAGCTTCTGTCTTTTTATAATCCTCAGTAGTTGAAGTGAAAAATGCTTTATTTACAAAAATAAACTTATGTTTTTACTATGGCTCTGAAGTTATTTTAAAGCTTCTTCTGCAGTTTGTTTTGCTCCTCGTATGAAAGCTTTCCCCTTCGACTTACTTTGCAGGGTAGGTCCATCTGACAACAAATTGTATTGTTTTGGTAGTGACCTAAGAGGTAGCTTTGACAGAAAGAAGTAGCCTGAAAGAATAAATAAAAGAGATTTTGCTAGCAGGTCTTTAGGAGCTGATGATTTTTGCCACCTGGTGCTGCAACACCTCTTCTGTTACTTGCTCATTTTTTGCATATAAAAGGAAGAGACGTGCTCTGTTGGATGAAGAATCTCTCTTGGCCACATATGATGGCTTACTTGAGTATCAAGAAATTGTGTTTATAAGCCCCTGAATTATAATTAAAACAGGTTCTGAAATAATTTTTAAGAGCCAAAATTACGTAAAATCAATGCATGGTGTCTTTTTAATGAACAACAAAAAATTCATTTAAATAAATGAAGCAGTCACCCCTGGGTGCTTGAATATCCCTTTAAAAAGTTGAGCTACTCTTAACTTATTGATTTTGAAGCCACTATAATAAAGAATTAGTGAAGGAAATACTGCTTTTACTGTTTTCAGATAATGCTTAATGTTGTTGCAAATTATAAAATTTAATTAGCTATATAAATGCCAAAGGAACAAATAATGTGCTATTGTCTTGATATCTTTCCAGAAATTAGTCTTTTAAAACAAATTTGCCATATTAATCATCTAAAAATATTTTTGATCACTGAATTAATAGTTTGCAGCCTGTTTTCAGGTATTCATTGCCATAGGTGATTGCCTCTTAATTACTACATGGGCGCTTTCTATTCACTCTTATTAATTCATGTTTTCTGGCACAGTCCCAAAAGGCAGCCTTGCCCTATATCTTCTAATTACTTCTATAATTGAATTTGCCCACTTTTTCTAACCTATTTTTTAAACTGACTGTGTTTGTTCATGGTTTATTGTGTCTTTTTTGTGTCAGTTCTCTGCAAGCAGAATGTACATTGATTCTTTCCTCGTTTCTCATTAATTTTCAAGAGCTTTGCTGCATGTCTGTTTTTTCAGCCTGTCAGACCTATTGCTAGACCAAAAAAAAAGATTCTTATTATTAAAGGTTAGGTAAAATAGACTGAAGTTAATTAATTCATTAGTAACTCTGAGCCAATTACTGAAGCCTTCTCTTATTTATATACTTGTTAACAAGACAGAGATGAGAAAGGCCTATTATAGGCACATGTCCTTCAGAAGTTGGGCAAACCCTCTGGAGCATATGCATTTAGTTTCACCAAAGAAAAAGAATTGATTCCAAAATGAAGACTTGAAGATCTGGCTGGTAAACGCTTCATAACTTGATGGACCTTCTCATGGCCATTTAAAAGATATTTTGGGTTCTGTTCTTTGATCGCAAGTAATAACTTTTAATGTTTAGCCTCATGAAGTACATACCTGATGTATGAATATAAATTCATTGACTTACAACTCCCTAGAATTAATTCATGGAATGCCTAGAAATAGTAGAACAAAGAGGACCTACCCATGCATATCTATGCAATTAAGACATGAGTCGCCGATTGTGACTTCACACAATTGTCTTGTGTTGATAAATGTGAGGAGATATGTAGCTGGAAGAAAAGAATTGTTTGTAAATACTTTGCAAGTGATGAATGTCACATGAAAGCTGTGTCATTCTGTTATCCAGAAGCTACAGTTTTATGTGTAAACTATCAAGCTCACTGATCAAGGTCAAATGTTTAAATTGATTACATTAACAGTTGTTTTAAGTGTTATATCCAGTACCTGCACTTATGTTTTCCTAAGGCATCACAAAACAGTGTACTCTTTCACTGAGTTCTAAAGAGTGTAACTCAGCTTGCAGTGCTGGCATAAGGTTGTTTACTTTTATAGAGTTGTTTTATTGGGGAAAAATTTGCTTAGGTAAGCTTTGCGTATTCTTCAGTTCAGACTGTGATCATCGTATCAGAATTAAGTAACGTGTAAAATAATAACAGACAAAACATGGATTTGGGAATGTCTTCCAATCAATCCTTGTAGAACATGGATCCAAACAAATTTATTAGAAAGAAAAAGAAGCGTTTGAACCACTGGGGAGCAGGAATGTTGGCCTAGTCCAGTCGATTAGATTTGGAAGAAAACTTGGTCCATAGTTTTAGATTTAAAACTGTACTAGCAATTACTGTAACTTTGAGTGCTTTCAGTTACCGCTTAGGAATAACTCCATGGCTATTTCATGGCTATTGAGAGACAGTAGGAAGAAAAGGAATAAGCAAATGAGACATCTGAAAACTCACCTGCATCTCACTTCTATTATAAGGTCTGGAAATAATCACTGTGCCGTGCCAAAATGTTTGACTGTTTGCCTCTGCATACATCCCGGAGCACACACTGCTTTCTCACCCCCCTTGTGTGTCATATGGCTCCCTGCAGAATTGGAGCCTTTATTATTCAGTCTTGCTCATTCATCCTCTTCCTGAAATCAGCTAGGAAATAACAGGCTGATTGGAACTGATGATATCTTGATCAGATCATTATTATTTCTGGTGTGAAATAAATAAGCAATTAATTATGGGAGTGCTCTGGCTGCTCTGTAATTAGAATAGCTTTGAAATTTGCACTTAAAACAGATATTCACTTCTTCACTGTGTATGAATTATATGACATGCTTGCCAAATGTAGTTGTTTATTTGTGGAACGGAAAGTTACTGATTTGGAGAACTTCTCAAGTACATTTCTTGATTTGTTTTAGTTACTGGCACTTCTCCTTAAGACTGCTGGCTGTGTTAGTGAACAGAGGGACAGACTCTAAATACTTGGATCCTTTCAGTAGGAACAGTGCAAACAGGTTTTTGAAAATTTCATGACAACTGTAGATGAGCATTTAGACTGTTCAGAATTGTAATGAAAGGAAATAAATGTTTCCCTTGACATTTCATTTCTTCTACAGATGAAGTGTTATTGAAATCATTTTTGTAACTCTATGGTGTATATTATGGGGAGCACATCACTTATCTGCCCCTCACTTCTTGCAGTTTTGCAGAACTGTGGGTTTGTGTTTGCTCCACCTGGACAGACCCTTTAACAAAGTCAGTAAAGTAAAGGAAAAGCACTGCCATGACATGGGTTGTGTTATCAGAATCAGCAACTGAAGGTGCTGAAATTTAAGGTGTTCATTGAACTATGTTATATTTTTGGGTTTTTTGATAACATGTGTTGATGGTAACAAAATTATTAAACTAAAATAACCGGAAGTTGTGCTGATTACGGTATGAAGAACAACCACAGATGGGGAGGAACACTTTTATTTCATACTACGCAATACAACCTAACTAGCATTAGAAGCAGTTAAAATAGGCAGTGTTTGCTGTCTGGAAAGCTCCTGGTTTATCATGTCTTTTGTAGCTCTTATAAATTTATTTCCTTCCTTTACTTATGCACATGTTATGCTGCGTTTAACTCCACTTCTGTCATACACACTGAACTGAAAAAATCACTGTAAGCTGTTTCCTTTCATAGTTATTGCTGCTCTTTACTCAGGGTACCCTCTAACACGTCCTAGTAATATCCTTTTGCCTGTCTTCTTATCTCACTTCCCGTGAATGCATTTTGGCTTCTGCACAGCCACGGTAGCTCTTTCTACTTAATTCCATATCTTTTCAGTAACTTCACGTAGTCGTCAAGGAACTTGTAGAGATTGTATTGACTTCTTGGAACATGCTTGTTCCTTGTGGCATTTCCTTTAGATCATTATTGCTTCTTCTTTGTATTACATCCTGTGATCACAGCAAGTGTATATGCCGAGTTGAAGTTGAAAATCAAAATCGTCATTTACATACAGCAGTGCAGGGATACTGAGATTCATGTGTATGATGAGTCAGCAGCACAATCCCTACTGCCTGTTCTATTGTCTTGGGTTTTTACTGTTTGTCTGTCTTTGTCCTTCCTAGTACATGCTGACAATCAGATGACTAATGTAGATATTGAATGGAGATATTAAAATATATGTATATTGATATAGTAAGTAGAATCTTGTAATTGTAGGTTGATATTAAAAAAAAAAAGTTGTAATAGAAGAAACATTTCAAAATATTTTCTGCTACTTTTCATAAGACTAAAGTGAAGTAATGCTGTTTAGTGCCTTGGATATTAGGGCTTTTACCTTTATATCAGAGGCTTACTGGAAAGCAAGTTATCTGATTAAAACAGTGAGTGTTGATCAGCAGCATTCTTGCCTTCCAGTCTGTGTGCTCTTTGTTGACTTTTATTCTAATAGTATTTAGAATAAATAAGGAGTATGAAATAAATCCATAACATATTAAAGGAAGGAGAGTCCCTCAATGAACACGGGCAGTTTTCTGTCTAAGGTCAGCAGCAAGGCAGGGAATTCGGCATCCAGCACCGGCCTCAGCCCAATGCAGGGTAACTGAGCACTTAGGGCACTGTGCAGAAAATGACCTTTCTTTCTGGTTCTTGACAGAAGAGGTTTGTTAGATCTTCCATCCTTCAGCACTAGATACACCATTAGAGAAATAGATTTCTCTAGTTTTGCTCACCGCTGCAACAAACTCAAGCATGGAATCTTGCAGTAAGGAGAGCGGTTTATTTTAAGATCTATTAGATAAGCTGTCTCCTAACTGATATTTCATTATCTTCCAATGTAAGCTGCAAATATTCAATACATATATTTTCTCTTATTTTAATCCTGAAGAAGAGGAGAGGTTATCTCTTGCTTTCAGTCTTAGTCTAGCTCCTAAATTTCAGTGTTTCGAATAGGCAAGAGGCAACATGCAATCTATTGGCCTTTTAAAGCCTGAGACTGCTCAGGGTCTTTCAGGCCAGTTTATTATGGCAGATAAGATATAAATTAATAATAAAGAGAGAAATATATGATTTCAAGTAGTAATTAATAAAATTTTAACTCAAAGTTTTAGTGAAAAACGTCAGCCCAAAAACAGTCATGCACATCGGGGGGATTGAATCCATCCTTATGGTCATAACGTATGTTTCAGCTCATCTAGAAATGTAATTGTGTTCCTTAGGGGTATCCAGACTGCTGGTACTAAACAAATATGAGTAGTTATTATCTGCATGTTGGCATTATGTATTTTATTTCTACAGTAAGTGCCACCACTCAAATGCCAAACCTGTGCTTAACATTGTGCCAATTGGCCTCCTTGCTGATAAACCTTGACAGTACATTGTTCTGTTGTCAAGGGGCATTATCCTAGCAATTCAGCAAAAAATTTTCTTCATTTGGACAGAGCATCTTTTAGACATTCCCTTCTTCTATTGATTTGTTTTCTCCTGTCCCTTTCTCCTTCTTTTGTTTTCTTATCATAGCTTCAGGTTATTAAGTGCAAAGTATTGATGGGAATGGATGGTTTTGGTCGATGGAGAGCTAATGCATCCCTAATCCTGCCATTGTTATAGAGTTGTGCTTTACTCTGGTTCCTGATGGGGGAAAAGGTGCAAAGCTCTTGATCCTAGTTTTATTTGTCACAAACCCATCCATCAATCAAGCACAAGCATGTCTGAATGCTGAATGACATGTGGGTCTCAGCTGAAGAAATTCGATAACACTGTATTGTCAGGTTGCTCACTCTTTTTTTTTCGATAAGAAATACATTTGACTGAAACAGATAAGCATGCAACTACTAAAGACTTGAAGAGAGAGAGTGACATACATGGCAGCAAAGGTTGTTGATCTTTGGTATTAATGATACTTATGAGTAAATAAAAGAAGGGAAAAAAAACCTCTGGACATGAAACACATGTAAATCCTGTAGGTTTTCTTTATTAAGTTGGAGTTTCAAGTTTTGAATCTGGGCATATATTATAGATTGCAATCTAAGTCCAAATGCTGTTAGAACATATCACAGAATTTATAGTTTAAGAATTGGCTAATAAAGCTATTGGTTAATAAAGATATTTCTGGACAGTAAAATAATTTTAACATATGTTGATAAATCTCTTCTTTATAATTTCTAAATGAATATGAAGATATATATAAATATTCTTTCAGGATTTAAAATAATTTAGAAATATAATTGTCTAAAGTAGATATTTTATGCTACACAAATACATAAATGCATCATTTCCAAAATGTCTATTTAAATTGTAATTGTATATTCAATTTTTTTGTATCCCTTCGTTCTGGTTCCTGAGTGATGTACATTATTGAAAACTTATCTCCTTACTCGTATACAATTTTCTGTTTACACTCAAAATAATTGCGTTATGGAACAGTTAAAATGGTACAATATTCCCTCTGTACACTGTAAGTTTGGTGAAAATTGTCAACTGATCAGAACAATCTAGAAAAATCTTTTTATTTTCTTATTGGAGAAGTAAATATTTTAGAACGGAAAACTATATGAAATGACCTAAAAAAAATGCATCAACAAAGGTAACAAAAAGACAACCCAAATCGCAGGCTCTAAGATGAATGTGATGTAGCCTCAAGTACTCACACACTCTGTGAGTAAGCCATTTTTCCTCCACACTGTGACTAGGGGCTAAAAAACTGCAAAAATCAATGTGGGAGTGCTTTAGATTTGTTGGGTAAATTACACGTGCTTGGCTGCTCCATTGTATCTGGCCCATATTCCATGCCCAGTACTTTTAGATGGAACTGTCACATAATACATATACTCAATATTGTTTTTTATAGATTCAACAGAGGTTAAATTGAACTCCATGGTAAGCAAGGAAAAACTTAAGAGGTGCAGCTTCTTGAAATCAGGATGAACGCATAAATATAGAAACACAATTGAATCTGTGTCTGTGATCTCCAGCCCCAGTTTTAATTTGGTGGGGTAAAGTTAGCACTAAGTAATCATAACATCCTGGCGTCTGTTGGTTTATCTTCAAATGATTATTTTGATGATGATTTGATATTAGTGTGGAGAATGTTTTTTGCATTTGTACTGAAATGAAGAGCTGTAAACATTTTTAAATGGCATTCTTGGTATTGTCTGAATACTGGATGATGCCAGATTAAATTCAGAACGCCTCCATGAGCACCAAAAAGCACTTTGAGATCTCCGTGTGTATCGTGAGTAAATTATTTCAAATCAATTGCAGTACATGCAGTGAAGATCAAGATGCTCAGCTGCAGAACACCTGAGTCTGCATTTAGGCGTTTGAGTAGCAGACTCTTTTCAAGTTGCAAATGATGTCTTATTTAAAATTAAAAAGAAAGAAGACCAATTTCAAATAGTTAATATGAAACAGAAATCTTGGCCACCTTTGAAAATGTCCACGTTAATTAACAGATATGAGGTAATCAGATGTAAACAATTTGCTGGATTTTAGGTGACAAAAGCTGGTGTGACAGGACTGACAGCACTCCTTACTAAGCATGAAGAAGGCTGGTGTTTTCTCAGGTGAAAGCAAATGCATTTGCAACTTTTAAAAATAAGGTGAGACTGCATGTGCAAATGTTAGTCTGCTTTCATCGTACTTGTGAACAATGTATTACTAATGATATGTGTTTAAGTTATCGTATTTTTAAATACTGATCTCCAGAGCCATTCATGGGCAGACAATAGTCACTGTAGCCCACAGAGTTAGAATTGCTTTAAGATTGTGAAGCCAGGAGTCTGACTTTGTGTCCGTACAGACATCAGCGCTGCTGAAACCTGCCTGCACTTTCAAAGCCATGATCCAGCCTGTGCGAGGCACGGGAGCCGATGGCAGTAACTGATACTGCTTGTAGCACAGTGCCAGGGTGTGTGGTTCCCATAGGCAAGGGCTGCTGTCATGGCTGCAGTGAAGGATGCCGAAAATGTATTTGCAGGGAAGAGAGTATAAGCCTTAAATTTCGGAGGGATGCTTTCACATAGGCAGCTCTGCTGCTTGGTCTCACCCCTCCCCTGACCTCCTGGCACGTCTCCCTCCTTCAGGCTTTGGATGTGCAGGGGATGGGCAGCACGTGGTCCTCAGGCTGCTGGTGCTCTTACAGACATCCAGCTTGCGCTGCCGGCAATTCATAATCCTAATACTAAACTTTAAAAGTCTCTTTATAGTTTTGCTGCGTTTAAAAATTACAGGACACATCCCCAGCTGGTGTTAATTGATATAATTCTAGTAGTGCTCTTGTTAGGACAGCAGTTTCTGCTAATGAACATCCAGCATTGTATCTCTACAAGCGTTCAGATGTGGTAATCAGCCCAGCCAACCTCTATGAGTAAAGCGGAGCCTTGTCAGGGGGCCTCCACTTTAAAACTTTGCCTCTTGGTGTGTCAGTGCTTGATTTTATTATTCTGAGGGCATTTTGATAACCCCTCTGTGTTTGGGTCTTCGTGGTGTGAAGGTCTGACTAAATAATGAGGGTACTTTCTCTTTTATCTTTAGAGGGAGGATTTCCTTATTACTGCTGATAATATGGGTCAGATTTTCAAAGGTGTTTTAACTTCACCTCCGTGTTTGTACTGCATAAACACTTGCAATTGCTTTTGTATCCAGTCACTCCTACAGATGAGCATTTACCATTATTTTGATATGCAAGTGATACTTGTGGATGTATTCTTCAACCTTATTTCTATAGATAAATATACACAGGCACAAGTGAGTGTCGTGCCTTTATTTGGCATTTTGAAATGGTTGGTATTAAGTGGACCGAACAGTAGCACTATTTGCTTTCTCAGGGTATATGATGGGTTCATTCTGTACTTTGAGGAAAAAGGAAAAGAGAGATGTTAATTTAACCTTTTCTCTTTCTATAATTTTGAACTCAGTTTCATATGACTGGAGACCATGAAGGGTCCATGATCATACGTGAAATGCCTGTCTGTATTCTAACACCACCTGTGATACTATGTAGTGGTAATGATCCTTCCTTTTTATGAAACACAAATAATTCATATGAAAAGGAACTTTAACTTCCACAAAACCGCCATAGCTCTGCTCCTTAGGCAATAAAAAAAACTTACAAAGCAATTGTTGGTTACTTCTTTTGAAGAAAGAATGCATGTGGATGGGGTGTCATCAACAAAATGTGCACTTCATATTCCAGAACTCAATCCTGCCCATGAAGCTGTAGCCATTTAACTCCATGACTTCTGACTGCTTTCTGCCTGAGAACTGGAAATGCTTTATGGTACCTCAGTAGAAGATATGCTGTTTTCCATTTACTCTTGGGTGGTGTAATGGAGTTCCCACAACTATGCTTAGATGAAAATCAGCTGCTGAAATGAGCGACAGTAGCACTGTTGACATCCAGTATGCATTAGAAGCCAGCACAAGTATCGTGTTGGTGTGTTTCTAGGACCAGGACCACTCGAGGTTAAAGACGATGTTCATCAACTGGGAATACAACTTGAGAAATATAAAGCCAATGGAATTAGAAAGAGAGGGCAAAACACCATATGATTTCTCTGTTTAAGTGCCATATGGCATCTCTTTAAAATGTATAGTACTCAAGAAAAAGATTAGTGGAAAATGTAAGAGCTGCTTCATAGGGCCCTGAGGACCAGCAGTTCAAAATGCTGTAGTGTCCAGACAGCCGTGCTTGCATCTCAGGGAGCAAATGATGCTGAGACAAAGAAGATGATGCACACAGTACTTCTCGTTAGCCTGACACATAATCCAGAGTAGAGTGATCAGCACAGTGTTGTTCCCATAGCTGCTACGTGTGTGCGTGTTGTACTGTGCAGCCATGGCTGTCGTACAGCTGTGTGCCTGCTGAGCTAGCTGAGTGCATGCAGCCTGCAGCTGGCAGGGCAGTTGTGGCATCGCTCCAGTGCCTTGCTACAGAGAGAGGGTGCTGACATCAGGTCCTGCTTGCTTGAACTGACTCAGACCAAAGTTTAGCTACTGTAGTGGTGTGTTATTGCTTTCGTCGCTTCATATTCGCTTGGTGGAATTTTATTTGTAATGAGAGCAATACCTATATTCAGATATAGAGTTATATATTGGTTTTCATCTGAATCAGCTGAACATGCAGCCACAAGTATATAACCATAAACAGTGGGTTCTGATGTTAAAGAGTAATTCCAAACCAATCATTTTGAGAAAGGGAGTTTAACAGAAGACCCTCACTCAATTTCTACAGAGATTGAATTATTTTTCCAAAACAGGAGGAAAATCATTGACTGCTCTGTGTTTTCCAAACATCTCTAACCATTACACTACAAATTTCTTCTGCTGTACCAGATGAGTTATTTCTTTATTTAAAACATACAAAAATTTAACGCTCTGTTTATTAAATCCAAATATATGTGTAACCTGAGAAAGCTATAAAATATTCAAAAGCCAAAATACCAATAAAAAGAAATTGAAATAGTTGTTCTTTGCTGCTTGTGGACCTGATTCTGTGTCCTTTATGCTAATTTGCCACTGGTTCCTTTGAGGGAAAAGAATTCCAAAGGAGATCTTTGAATTAATCCCTACAGCTTTAAAACTTCAGGTATGAGATAAAAACTCATGAAGTGCTGCACAGCATTAACTGAAGGAACAAAATAGCTTCATCAACCCAAAACCCCTAGAAGCTATTCATTTTCAATTCTTTAAGCACATGTAAGTCCCCATAACGTTGGTGAGAGCAATTTGCATGCTTAAGGCAAAAATCAACCTGAAGGCAACAATTCATAATGAAAAGGAAAGAGAAAAAGCCCACGAACAAAAATTTTCCAGCTTGAGTTAAAAACTCATCAACTCCACTGCATATGTTTGACTCAAGCAGTATTTTGTTGCCTGTAAATTGTTTGCAGTAGGGATGCTGTACTTTTAGAGGAAATAATCCAGAAAAGAGATCCACCAAACCCATGATAATTTGATTGCATAGTCCATATTTGGAGCATATTTGCATATTCACTTGTGTTTACAAATATATAAACTGTCATCTCTCAGGCGGGGAGAAGAAAATTGACAGAGGAGGTTCAGATGGTAGAGAAGGGAAGGAGTTGCCAGTAAGGCCACAGGCTTGCCAAAATCCTCTAAGTGAAGGAAAAGAAACAAAACACAGAGAATAGACAAGGAGAATGAGTGGCTAATTACTGCACATCCCACTCAGCTAAAAATGAAACATACAGGCACGAGACATCAGAGAGGCACATATTGCATATGCACATCCTGACAGCAATGACAAAACAGTGTAATCACAAACAGAAAACTAGGAACATTTCCCTCTTTGTTGGCAGCGTTGGAAGGGATGTGTTCTAGCAGAGAGGCTGCTACTGCCTTGCCTCTGCTGGTCACTTTTCTCTGGCCTGTGCCAGCTTGGAAATGGCTCTGGAAAAAGCAGGACTCTGGATCCTGCAGATTCCTTGTGCCTGATGCCTGCAGGGCCCAATTTACTTCTCATCAGAACCAGTGTCTCCCTCTGCCCTTGACTGGCATGTTGTAGGGACATAGCTGGGTAAAGTGTTAATGCCAATCAGTTAGAAATTGGGGTATCTGAGAGATCCCTACTTTTGGCATGATTTGCATCATGCCAGGCACCTAACTTTTACTTAGCGAAGGACAGACTGGAGTAGTCTCTGCATGGGACTGTATTCTCACTTGCAACTGTGTAACTTGTAGTCATACGCACCGACCATATAAACAAAAGAAGTCATGGAGGAGTTAGAAGCAGTGTAGGTTTGATGAAGAAAGGACAGGAAGGAATTGTATTGTGTTTCCTAGCAAACACTGCAACTGCAGCTGGAAGCCATTAACTAGATAGTTAAATGTGTACTAGCTGGTGAGATTTGCAAACCTGACTGCAAACTGCTGCAGGCTCTCCCTGGACCTCAGCCTCTCTCTCAAGAGGACCAGGTTATGGGCCCTGAAGGTGATAGGAGAGTGACTATGAAATGACTGCAGAATGTTTCTAATATAGGGCACTTTGTAGCATTGGCTTTGACTTCTCTGTTCCATGTAGTCATTCTAGTCTGAGAAATTTGTTGCAGTGCTGAATTGTCACTGGAGTTGTAGTGGAGGTAACTTCTTCATTCTTGTGAGCAAGGACGTGAGGTTGCTGTTAGGCTGCAGTGGCTGAATGATTTGTCATTCAGGACAATTCACTGAACTTAAGTTATGAATAATGTTTTCTTCCATCTTCGGTTGGCTACTGTAGTTTTCTACTGCTACTTAACTGTGCCTTAATCACCACCCAGTGTGCTGTGATGCAGCACATACAAGCGTGACTACAGAGAAAACTATTGCAGCGTGAGCTGCTGACAGTCTCAGGTCTGTCCTCTGAATGTTGAATGCAAGCTATCACAAATTTTGATGAAAATTCCACATTGTTCAGTTATCTGAGGACAAGACAACTGAAAAGAAAATCCCTTGAAACTCTAGGAAAATGTTGAGAGTTAATAATCTCGAACCCGATGGAAAGTGACTGCTCATCAGAAGACAAAAGTTAGACTATACAAAAAGTACCTTCCATAGGATTAGTCTGTCCTTATGAAAAAATTCCTACAGATCTCAGACAGTAGCGAGTGAGAAGATAATTTATTTTAATAATAAGAGCAGTATAAACAAACAGAGGTACCAGAAATTTGCAGTATATTGTATTTGGCAGAGTTTCTTTAAGATTATAGGACAGCCATGCTGTAATTACATTTATGCTCAAGTACACGTTTTTATTTGCATCACACCCACCAATATGAACATCACCAGCAGGAGGAGGATGTGATCAAGGCACTGGTTTATCCCCCAGTGTTTCTTCTTCCTAAGAGAAAAGGGTTCCATTGGAGAAAATACTTTCGTGACATGATCTGTACAGCAATAAACTTAATAAAAGCAAGATTTATTAGAAAAAGTAACAAACTCAATGGAGCAGGGATAGAGACAAAGTAAAAACAGTTAATTTGCAATGAAAGTAATCTCACAGAGATTTATTTTACTTTAACTAATGCTCTAAATTTACTTTCACCCTTCTATTTAATTTGACTTATATTACTCAAATGGTTCTGGGTGGACATGGCTAACTTTGTATAAGGACAGTGTGAAAAAGAGTCCAGCTATTGTTTTGTAACTGACAGATCATTGTTGTTTCAGAATCCTTTATGTTCCAGCAGGTGTTGGCAGGAGCAAGGCTGGCACATAGGCTGATATGTAATATTAAGAGGAAAAAGACAAAGCAACTTTTGAGAAAACGTTGCTGATATCAGTGAGTTTTTGCCATTCCAACCCTTTAAATCCTGCAGCGTCTTCTCATCTCAAAACCCAAATGACCAGTCAAAAATAAAAGTGAAATTCAAGCTAGGCACTCCTTTAGCCAAAATGAAAGCCACTCTTCTCCTCTGTTCCCAAAATTTTGAATAGATGATGAACCAAAGATGAATAAGATGAATAATGTCATATTTCTGAAGGATCAGCAAGCTCTGAGTAGTTTGGAACAAGGATCAAAGAATTTGCACTGCAGCTCTGGCAGAACTCTGTGCCCTGAGCAGTGAGCTTTCAGTGGCATTCTCAGTGTTGAGGCTTTTCAGGCCACCGATGTTGGGGTTCTCTGACAAGTCCAGTGCAACCTGTACAGTCTAACAGCTAAATGATATTTGGCAGTTCCTCTGCTTAGACTTTTGATACGGAAAACAGGGAGGAAGAGGTAGCTTCTACAGCTGAATGTTAGTGTTACGTGCAATATATTGCAGACATATTTTGAATATTCCACTGTCTATTTATTTACCCTCATTTAGTACAGGCAGACAAACCATTTATTTCCAGTCTGTGATCAAGACATATAGTTTCTGCCAGGCTGTAGCCAGATATTCTGCACCTGTTTCCAGCCCAGTAAGCTACAGAGAACCACCCAAAGCTACTTTTCCTCCACTCATCTAGTAAAGTTCCATGCAAATTTTCACTTGTTTGCATTTCAGACATACAGTATTGTCCTCTGACAACTGGGGACAAAGAGAAGCTCCTTTCTGTTTCTTGAGCCAGGGCTGTGCTGCATGGGCACATGATGCTTGGCTAGTGGGCACCTTCCAGACCAGGTTGCAGTTTCCTTGTGTTCCAGCTTTCCTACACTGGAAATGTTGGGTTTTTTTCCTTCCTCTTTGCAGTTCTGATCTTTACAGAGTTTGTATCTAGGACTCAGTACTCCTCAGAAAAACATGATTAAAATTGGCCAATGGATCCAGAAGTTATCAGGAGAGGAAATGGCTGGTTCTCCTACAGGGTCACAGAAGGTTTGTTTCCGTGGGAGATGAAGCTGAACAGAAATAGACACGTGGGTGAGATGGGTTGAAGACAAGTATTTTCTTTTTTTCTGTTTCATATTGTAGAAGTGCACTGGCACATAAAAGACCATAGGAGAAAGTTGGAAAATCATTCTTGAGTGAAGCATTGTGAATAAAATTTGAGAATGTAATGCAGTGTGGCTGTGTGAGGGACATTTCAGTGGGCTTGTTCATCAGAGGCTTCCAAAGTCACAGCAGCAGGTAAACCGAGAGGTGAATATGCTGCTATCTCCTAATGCTCAGAACGTGCTGTAGGTCTGGGTGAAAAGTTGCCAACAACTGGTCATCCCTTTTACTCGTCCCTTCTTTTATTTTTCCATCAACATTCACGGCAATAGCAAAAAAAATCAAAATCCTCTTTAAAAAATGAGGTTTTTAACGTTTTCTGAAGTCTGTGGAAAGTACTTGAAGTGTCTGTTTACAGTTCTGTGGCTTATTTACAGGTACTGGAAATAAATAGTGCTCCCTGGTAAAGCACTTCCATTTTGGGGGCTAATTCGTAGAGGGAAAGGAGTGTAAATTGGCTCAAATGAGGGCTTGTGTGGTTTGACCACTGAAGTGTTTGACCTTTTCTATTCTGCTGTGTGTGTTCATGTATGGTTGTGTTTGTAATTTGGCTTTTTAAGAATATGATGTTTTATATCAAACAAATGTTGTTCCTCACTTTCCTTTGAGAAAAGCAGTGTAAGGTAGTTAATTTGTGAGGTTAGATAATTTGTCCTAACTGATTAAAAAAATAATAATAATAATTTTTTTGTAATTTTTTTGCATTCCTAGCAGGACTTATTTTAGTCATTCTGTGGTAGAGCAGCTACTTCATCTGTTAAACTGTGTAGTATTGGTTATCATCCACTGAAGTGCATCTTTTTCCAGAGTTGTAACGATAATAAAATGAATGGAAAAATAAAATAAAATAAAATAAAATAAAATAAAATAAAATAAAATAAAATAAAATAAAATAAAATAAAATAGTGTAAGAGGAAGAAAATTATGCTAGCTCCTCTGAAATTGAACATTTTAATGGCAGTAGAAGTGGGGGGGAAGCGGAGGGGAAGGAACACATACATGTTGCAAAGGACTTTCCACTTAGATTATATTTTTTTTCCCATAATTGGAACATCCTAAGTGATATTGTGTCATTTATGAAGACAGATTAGATTATTAGTGTAAGTAAATGTAGAAAAAGGATATAAAAAGACAAATTTCAAGCATTTGGCTCTGGGGGAGCAGCAATGGCTCCAGTCCAATAGCTACTGACATGCTTAAGGTCACATATGTGAATTTTTCCTGTATTATGTTTTAAAAACCTTAATCTGCATAGGATCCTGGGATCTTATGATGCTGGGACTAAGTTAGTCTTAGAGAAGGATTCTGGTTTTCTAATTTAGCTTGGGTCGCTACCTGAGTCACGTTATTACAGGTTTTTAAGGGAATCTCTGTTACTTAAAAATAAAAAATAAAAACAATGGCACTGTTCCCTTTTACTTCTCTGAGAGATAAAAACTATCCTGGATACACCACACACCCAGCAAGAGCCCCATATTGGGCTTGTGCATTACTGATGATGAATAAAATCAAAGGTAGAGAAATCGTGTCACTGTCATTCAATGATCAGCCAACAGTATTTCAATCTAATCTAGAGATCTTCCATCATTTAACTTCATTCTATGTCCCTCTTAACTTGTAAAAGAATTAATCAGTTACATAAGAGCTGGAGGTTCATACACACGAACATATCAAGGAGCATAAGATGCTTTATTTCCCCAGTGCCTTTTTGGGTCTAGACCATAATGGTGACTCTCATCAGCTTCTGTAATAATAGAGTAGAACCTATTTCTTCGCTTCTGTTTTGTTGTCCCTAAGCATCCACTGCAGGGAGGAAAAGACGAGATGGTTCTGCACAGGACTTGCCATGGAAACACTGATCCTGGGGGGAAAGCCACTCAGGATCAGTGCTGTCCACTCTACGCAAGTACAGAAGCATTCTGGTGTATTGTTAAGAGCAAATGATGATGGGTGTAAGAATTACAAGCACAAGTATCTGATTGTCAGCCCCTGACAGGGTGAATGTAGCCATTAACTAATTAGCAACAGAATTTGCATAGCTTGCAACTCTCAAACATTTCCATGAATAAATTGATGGTCATCCAAATACTTGCAAATTAATTAATTAAGAGATGATAGGATTCTCCAGATAACAAAACTAACCATTTTTAGTAATTAAAACATTTTGCCCATATGATTACTCACCTAGTTCTACTAACAAGGTTGGTTTTGTCTAGCGCAGTGGAAAACTCATGACTATATTACATTTCCTCTGCTCTTTTTCTTTCCTGGATTTTATTTCTTTACTATGCTGCTCTGTCCAAGGTATTAAAAAAATCAATGTGTTAGCTTGTTAGTGATTAGGTTCTTGGGCAGGACTTGTGAAGATTTAGGGCATTTAAAATTCTCCATCTGGCTGCTACTCCTATTTTGACTGCTACAAAATTCTTTCATACCCACAACATATTTTTCTTGTCCTTTGGTAATGAACAGGCTAGAAGTGCCAAAAAAAAAAAAAAAAAAAATCTGTTGCCCTGACACTGTTAGAGTGGGAACCATGCGTGAGAAGTATGAAATATCTTATTCTGTGTTGAGAGCTGATTGTATTTCTTGGTGGTTGTGGCCTTGAAGTATTCTGATTTTATCTTAGAATACAGGGCTGATCTGGATGAATTCCAGCTGAAGTTACAGGAATTGAAGAATTGAGCTACAGAACATAATGAAATGATTCAGTCCCATGCAATCTGATGAGCATCACTGTGTGTAATGGGTGTATGCATGTGGTTGTATCTGAAGCTGGTTGTATACCATTGATTACAAAAGTACCTTTTACACATAGGGTAAGATAATTACTTTGTATGAAAAGCAGACTATTTTAAAGCATTTATTTTAATAAATACATTTAGCACTAGTTTTCTGTATGTGGGTACATTGTTAGTGGGTAGTATTCAAGGCTAAAGCCCTTACCTTTGTGCTGATGCTGAAAACTATCAATTATAAAACACCTAACAATGTTCCACCAATGAGCGCGCTCTGTTAGCTGCACGTTCCTATTCCTCTCTAAAAGACAGATATTGCTTTGTGCAGGAGTGCCGAGATTGGGGTACCATTGTTAGGGCTGATTAAGGGGAGGAGGAACTGTTCAAATTTTAGGGTTCTTTTCTTATCAGACGTCTATTGAACTGAATAGCATTTTGTTTTATATCACACTTTTTATGGCCTAGGTATCTCAGAGCTCTTTACAAAACACTGTTTCAGTAATAAATGCTACTAGTGTAGAGAATGTGTAGGCATCTATTATGTGATCTGCAGTAGCTCATGTACTCTTTGGCATTTGAACAATGCCTTTCGGTAGTTGGGTGATGAGAATAACTAAGACAGTTTTATTTGCGAACGTTAAAATAAATGTTTAAGAACCTTAGCACTGAAACCAAAATTAAGAGGAAAATATTTATCCTGTAGCTTGTAATTTGGTAAAATCTATTTGGCATCCACCTGGATGTGGAGTCGTGGTAGGCAAGAAAAAGCAGAGCAATAATTGCTCATTGAAGGCATGGAGATCTAGAAATAGTCCCAACCTATGTCTTGGGCAGTCTACAAACCTTTCCCAAGTGGTTCAGGATCTCAGCTGCAATGGTCCTCACTGGATTGTCTTTGCAGGAGTGCCAGATCCCAGGCTGCATGGAGTATGCATACAATTCCAGCTAGCCTTGACTGCATGTGAAATAAGAAAGGGTACATAATGAATAGTGAGTACAGTAGGATGAGGCAAATAATAATAATAATAATAAAAGACAAGAATGGTTCTCAACATCCCCTTCCAAAAATTCAGTGTCAGTTTCAACCAGTATGGATCCACAGCTGTCCTCTCTATGTCTTAGTAAAATGCTGTATTGCTAACAGAGATTATGAAGGGAAAAAAAAGAAAAAAACCCTGCAGCTCAGTCAGCACAGATCACCAGCAGAGTGAAAGCTAGGGTAGCCAGTAGAATTGGTAAAATCCTGTATTGGTCACAACTGCATAGATTGTCCTGGGCGTGATCTTTCTTACAGTTACACCTATGACGTGCTTATAGCGATGCCGATGCCTTTTCTGACTGCACCCCAGATTCTTTTTCTCTTTCTTTTCTCTAGATTTCAGGCTGTCTGTGCCCTAGCTCTCCTTTCCTGTAGTCAGGGTCTCTCTCTCTCTTCTTTCTCAAGCTCCATCTGCTCTCATCTCCCTTTAAACTCTTCTCTGGCCCCCCTCCTTCAACCTAGACAACACTGCACCTCTTTTCAAAGCCTATTTTTTTTTTTTTTTAAGAAGAAAATAAAATACATGAAATCTGAATGACTTCAAAACCATGTTCTGGTGCTTTCTCTTGCTTCTCAGTCCACTATTGTTGTTCAGAGAGTGTATAGAGCACTATATCAAGTAATTGGGTATTATCTTCTGGACTGTAGTTCAGGCACTAAAAATAGCGTATTAGTGACCACTTTGTTCCATGTGCCTCCTCTTTATATAAAGAGCTAAAGGCACTTTTTCCATGTTGGAATGTTAACTTCTAGCAGAGGTGCTGTTCTTTTAGTGGTGAAAGCAAAATACGTATGAACTGGATGTGATTGCTACTTCCATATAATGCTGTAAAATTGATTGCCACTTGATTATTTTCTGACACTAGGCTCATACTTGCAAGTTGAGACTGACGTGGTCTCCGGTGCTGTTTGACAGCATTGCTTTGTTGTTCTGCTGTTCTTTATCCTGTGCTCTAGGAGCCTGTGGGTGCACTTCTCTCATTACGACAGCCACCAAGTGGGCAACTGGTTGATGATTTGGGAATCAGCATCTTCACAGGAGCCCAAGTCCACATCCAGGTAGATGATTTTGAGGAGAGGGCAGTGGTTTCTATCTCCAGCTGTGAAAAGGGACCAAACATCCTGAAATATGGCTTTGAGGCATTTCTTTGGAGAGTCTCTTCCAAGTGCACCCTTTTCCATTGGTTACTGGGGACCTCTGACCATGCTTCTATTTCTGAAAGTCCTACAGCTTGTTGCCCCTCACCAGCTGCTGATGTTGAGCCTCCGGGCGTCACAGCAAGGTGATCTCTTTCTTACTGCAGCTGTTGGGAAGGATGACCAACTGACAGTAAAATTGCTTGGTACTGATGAGCCCTTGGCTTTGTTACTGTGGTAAAACACACATCATTTGACAGCTGCTTGTGCATGGAGAAAACCATAGATGATTAAGGGTTTCCTGTCTTTTTTTGCTACTGATCTTCTTTGCTTATGACAGATGAGACTCAGATGTCTTTTTTTAAGAGGCAGGGAGAGAAAGGGAGGATATTTAAACTTGTTCTCACCTAAGTCTTTTATGTTATCCTAAGGACCTTATTTGTAGTAGAGATTTTTTTTCTGCATTTCAGCTCTCCTAAAATGATCAGATCTGTCATTCAGCTTTAAAAGGGAACGCATATTCTTCCTCTCCTGCATTTTTTTTTCCCCAAGGGGTATAATGCTAATTTTACTTATTCAGAAATTAAAATAGCAAACAGTTTATATGAGGTGTTGATAATTACCTATATTACTGTAACGCTGTGACAGATGTTGGCAAAAAGAGGCAGAAAATGCCTACAGCTGTGCACTCCACGACATCCAGTTTATCCTCAGACAGAAGGCTAACAGATGTTCTGAACTGTCACTTTGCCTAAATGTTTTTAAAGTCTAAGGACCTGCTTTATAATTCACCGGGGCCTCATTTGATTTCGCAGAGGTCCTCAGAATTCCCATCTGTGACAATTAATGTTGAAGACTTTTATAAATCAACCCTTGTCCTTATTAGCCCTCTGCAAATAGGTATTGTGTATCTGTATACTCCCGAGACTTCTATTTTTTGTGACCTCATTATTAATTGCTACTACTTGTATATAACATAATTCATGTTTCAAGCAGAAAGAGAAATGGATTACATGAATGAGCACTAAAGATCACCCAGGTACATTTGACTGACAGAGCACCTATGTTAAAACATTCTCTATTGTAACCCCAATGCTGTGGTCATTTCTAAGGTGATTTGAAAATGCTGACATCTCCAAACTACCTACTCAGTTTCCCAAAGGAAAATATGAATCTTGGTGGTACAAAAAGTTAGCACCTAAGCAGGTATGTTCAGCTGCTGGAACTATTTCTATGCCTGGAGAGTGTTCTCTTTAAAAATAGTGAAGTCAGTAAGGGAGACTTTAAAATAATTCAAGCTTCAATTATTATTTCAAAATGGAGTTGTTATGAGGGTGACATGCAAGTAATTTGTGCAGGTAGAAAATCCGAGATTTGGGCTCTAAGCTCCACCCAAATTTTCCGGCATACCTTTAGATAAGCAAAAAATGTCTGTAGTATAAAACAACTTAATACTTTATTGATAGTTGCCATTTCTTTTTAAAAGCTGGGTTCCTGTTGTACAGCAGTGTAATAGCTTTAACATTGCGCTGCCATAATCAGTGTTTGGCCTCTTCTGTTCCCCAATCCTGTATGGAAGCAGAACTCCAAATTGTACATCTTCCTGGGTTTGTTTCTAAATTACTCCCCACACTTAATTACGAGGATGAGAGGGATGCCTTATTCCTCTTTGTTATAGGCTAAGCTCTCAGTAATCCCAAACAAAAGAGCCAGTTCTGGAAGATATAGGATTTGCTAGCAGGATTATGGTCTCATAGATAATGATGTGCAGTCAGCAGAAGCGAAGCTTTATTTTAATTCAAATAAGCTAGTAAACAAACCACTGACAAGTCTGCTGGTGAGAGTAACTGGCTTCTGTTGCCACATTGGCAGCTAAATTATAGAAAATCTATTATACCCTGTTCACCATATGTTTAATTTAATACAGATACAAATTAAACTATCCACAGTGCCTATTAAAATAACAATACATATTTTTTAAATATATGAATGTTTTAAGATACATTCCCCTGACCTTAAGAAGGGCAATGCTGATCTGGGAGAGTACAGCAAAACACAAAACACATGCTGCAGTCAACAGATTCTCTTCAACAACAACAACAGTAATTTGAAAACCCCTGAATATTAATAGTACAGTTTTGTAAAAGATAATGAGGTTAATTGGGGTGTTTTACCTTCTAAGCATCTGCTCTTCCGTGTTTCCCTCCCCCTAGGTTCCTGGGCATGGATTTGATAGTAGTGGCTGATATCTAATCCGTTGTACACTTTTTCATTCCGTGCCAGATGCAGTGTGAGTTGTTTGCCCTTTTCCTGCTGCAAGCTGATATCCCTCATTTCTGCATATCCTCATTTGTTAACATTCTCCTAAATAGCCCTCAGCTGGATTTTTTACCTATCCAGAGCTGCTACCCTGTATCGCTGGCAGAGGGTTTCAAATTGCATGGAAGGGTTCATACTCATTGCCCACGTTCAGAGCACAGTGTTGAGCACAGTGTATTCTGGCCCACCTTGGACCCTCACTGCTGTCTCGAGTCCTGTGATGGCTGCAGTGAGACTCTCTAAGTCTGGGTGGTTCCTCATAAACTGATCATGCCTCCTTAAGTCACGGAGTCTCCTAGTCACTGCTCATAGCAGGCTGTGGGGAATGGGGTTAAAGATCAGCAGCTGTCCCTGTGATGAGGTGGTGATGATGAGGGCCTACCTGAAACCATACAGAAGCCACAGAGAAAATAACCTCTCCAAATTGACATTGCAGCTGAAGTGAGTGATGACAAACAAAGTGCCAGGCAGCGCAGTGCCAGGAAACTGTTCTCTGGGTGTTGCTGGAAGCCCCCTGCCAAGGTTGGCTCTGTCCCTTCACAGTCCCAGGCTGCTGACAGCAGCAATGAGCGTGTAATGGGACAGGGGTACTGTGAAATGACCTCATGTGGTTTGGGGATTGCCACCTTACTCACAGCAATATGTTCAGAATTCAGCATTCAGAATGATCTCTTATGACTTAAGATGTAAGAATGCATGCATATCCCACAGACATGCAGAAAGTGTGTGTGCAGAAAGCCCCAGTCCTCTGAATGCCAGCTATCGTGTGCCATGCGTGGACTGTGTGCTGTCACAGTGTGTAGCGTATGTACAGGTATGTGAAGCACGTGCCTACTGTATGCAGAAATACACGCATTGACTATTTAAATTGCTTTGAATTACTGTTGTTATTTGCCAGAGTATTTTCAGCATCAATCTGTTTGTGATACGTTGCCATCTCATACACAGGAAGGTGTCAGTTATTGTAGACAAGTCTAAGTTCCGTGACAAATTCATCTTCAGAACGTGAAAGGAGCCCAACTCCAGAGAAAGTTGCCATCTGAGGACTGAAAAAAGGAAGATGTCGAGTCCTTGATATGTGTGAGCAAAGTGCTAACAGAATATTTCGCAGGAGAAATGCATCCTTTGCTCTGTGCTCATCTTTCAGTAAAGGCATATTTGGCACTGCAGCTATCCACAGCAATTGGCAGCAAAAATATTGCAGTGTTGAGATAATGAATGAACAATTTCAGATCTCTTAGAGCGGTCACAGGGAGGGAAAAAAACTGAAAAGTCTCCAGATTTCGGAGACACATCTGAAGCTCGCACGTACATTTCGGCACAGCGAAGGGCCAGCCCGCCCTGCAAACCTGCGGCTCCTCAGGAGACTGCGTGTTCTTTGCTTGCAGTTAAGCGGGCTTTTTACTGTCGTATCCCAGGACAAAACAAACAAACTGCTTCGGTACTTTACAGATGTTCTTTTAGCACCGTGAGGTGGTGGGAAGCTTTTGGAGGGACCGTGTGTCCGTAGGACGGGTGTGAATTCCGCTGAGCTGCCCCGCACGCTTTGGGGACAGAAAAACCCAAACGTGCTTTAGTTGAAAGCGTGCTGCCAAGAACTTATGGAAGCGATCGCACCGGAGAACTTTCCCTGGTGAAAAGAGGGAAACGCAGTGAAAGGACTCGCGAGTGAGCGGCCCCGCGGCCCGGGCTCCTTTCGGGCACCTCCATCCCCGTCCTT
The DNA here is from genome assembly GCF_951394365.1 of Tetrao urogallus. Lineage (NCBI taxonomy): Eukaryota > Metazoa > Chordata > Aves > Galliformes > Phasianidae > Tetrao > Tetrao urogallus. Next base: position 16,311,289 of record NC_136822.1, on the reverse strand, counting down.
CGGGGCGCGGGGAGCGGCTGCGGGACGGCCGCGTGTTCTCTGTGGGCGTCCCGAGCCGAGCCAGCGGCGAGCAGAGCGCGTCCGTGTGTGCGCCGGGAGCGCGCATTCTGCAGCCGGGCGGCGGGCAGAGCGCGCCTGGTGCCGGGATGTTCGAGATGTTCGTTGGTGGGGGCCCTGCTCGGCCCGGGCGGGGCGGCCCGGCTCCGGGAGTTGTTCGCTCCCCGGGCGCGGCGGTGCGTCGGGAGTCGCTCAGCGCCTCTAAGGGAGAGCGCCCCTGGGCAAATCCTCACCGCTCGGGGATCCGCTACTAGATAAGATAGGGATCTGCTGCGGAAATTTGGAGTTATCTGCTATTTCATCTGTACTGCTAGATGCGGGTGCTTTGCTCCGTTTTGTTTTCTCGAGTCTGAAGTAAATTGTGAAAGCCGAAATCCGGCGCATGATACCACTCTGTGCTTCTGTGACATTCAATTCCCCGTCCCGTGGGAGCGGTTTCGGGACACAGCTTACGTGTATCGGTGCCGTGCGGGGCGAGAAAGGCGTGTTGGGATGTGAGTTTCCCTCAGAGCCCTTCCAACCCGTGGTTCACGCGTTTTCCTTCTTTTTTGCTTCTTGATTATCCCCCGTCCCCGAGGAAGTGGCACACGTTGATCCCGCGCATCTGAAAGTTGCAGCCTCCCGGTCCCACGCACTGATGATTTCGTTTCCGGCTATCAGCAAAATGAGCTTTAAGCCAATTTCGTGCTTCGGGCTAAAGAGAGTGATTCGTGTTTCCCTCCTCGGTGCTTGGCATTCCCGGAATCCCTTTGTCAGCTTGTTGTAGGACGCTGCTGTAATTTGCTCGGAAACTCTCTCCAAGAGCTGTATGCAGCTGTTAAGAACGACGTATAATTTCTGAGCCATCGGGATGCTTTGTCTGAAAAAAAAATCATCTTTCCTCGCTAAGTCCGCATTAAACTGCTCAGAGCCCGGTTCCCATTTAACCCAAAGCACCTCTATAGGTAGCGAAACGCGCCTTTCCTACTAATCCCTTTCCTTCACCGCTGTGAGTAACAAAATACCTCTTCTATTGAAGCGGCACTTTCTTCCCTAATGTTGCCCAGTGTTTAGGAAAGCACTTGCACGATTTCCCCAACTTTGGCACGTTCGGGTTCTCATGCCACTGATGTTTCTTTCCTTCGCGCTTAGAGGTGCAGTGATAGCAGTTCTCTCGTGTGCGCTCCGCTGCCCTCTGGGCGCTAAGCCCGGGCAGAGCAGTGCCTCCATCCGCCGGCAGCGGGGCCTGGGGGCCGGGGGCGGCACGGGGAGGCCGGAGAGGCCCGGAGCCGATCGGAGCGGCCGTGCGGGGAGCGGAGGGAACGCGGCCGCCGCCCCCGGGCCGCTCGGAGCCGCGTCGGCGCCGCTCCCCGCTCCCTCCCCGCTCGGCTGGGGCGAGCCGGCACGAAGATGTTTATCCTGAGATAGAAAATGGGTTGTTGAAAAACAAGCTATGCGCAAATAGTTTAATTTTCCGTTTTGATGCTTATCTTTGTCTCCCGAATTTCATCGGAGAGGCTTTAATTGGCGTGTGGGTAATAGTTCCTAAATAATCCCTTATTAGATGACTTCAGACGAGTTGGGAACCAATAACGTCTTAGTCCCAAAAGTGAAAGTAGAATTGGAAGGCGTGGGTCAGTTTTTGTCAAAGGGCTCATTTGGGCATCTTTGCGTCTGCTGAAAAAGCTAATTAAAGAATGTTTGAAGGTTAAAGTCATTATTCCGTGCTGTTGTCGTGCTACAAGTGAGCCGAGTTTTGTGAAAACACAAAGGGCAGAAGTCACAGAGGTGGATTACTGTCAGCCCCTGCTACAGAGGCACAGAGCACTGTGGCATTAATTCCTATAGAAAGGTAGACAAACACAGGCACTGCCTAACAACTTTCCCGCAGAGCCCCATTGTCTAAGCACTTTCTTTGGCTTCGGGGCTCTCCTCTGCTCGCTACAGTCTCAACCGCATTGAGAAGCGGGCAGCGGGCAGCGCTTCGGGCGCGCGATTCCGGACCCGGGGAAAGCATTTCCCAGCTGCGCTTCTCGCCGGTTCCGCGCTATCCATTTTCCCTGGGAGCGCTGCCCGTGTATTCGTTTCTCGGCGCAAAGTTGGCGGGGCACGAGAACTCCGCTGCAGTTCGCTGCCTCCACCCGCACGGCGCGCCCCGGGGCCGCGGCTCGGCGGCCGCAGGTCGTTGCGGCTCCCGGCGTGCGGGGACGAGCGGGGAACCGACGGAACGAGGTCGGCCCCGTTCCCACGCCGGGAGCCGCTCCCGGGCTGCGGGGGGACGGCAGCTCGCCGAACAACGCGCGCAGAGATGCGCACCCGCGCTGCTCGGCCCCGCTTCTCGCGGCTCCTCTGCCCCACGGTCCGGGTCGGAGGGGCCGCTGCGGCTGCGGAGCTCCCCACGTTCGGAGAAACAAATGTTTGGGCTGAGCTGAGGGTGGGGGGAGGTGGGGGGAACCCTGCAGCTGCAAGTCAAAGAAATATATTGATAAAATATTTCAGTAGTAGTAAATACGCGGGGATCGGCTCGACCTTGCGAGGTCTTCATTTTAATTTTTTTTTCTCCCTATATACAAAAATCTTTATCAAACCTCTATTCTATGGCTTCAATAAACAGAACCCATTACCTCACGGCAGCTTTTGTTGGCCTGTATACAAGCGAGAACAAAATGGTTATTCAAGAGAACGCTTTCGATTTTTATTGTGTGTAGTATGCACAAAGAGCAGTGTTATTGTATTAAAAAGAACCATCTGTAGCAGAAACAATGGCATCAAATTATCTTTGAATACCCACTGCAAAAATATAAAGCTTTTTTATTATTCTTCTGCTGTACGGTGGGGGACAGAGAAGTGACTTTTTTGTTGTCGTGGGTGCATTCTTATAACACACACAAAATCAGCCATTTGGATTTTTTAAGCCATAAACGATTTTTTCCCCTCTTGTTCCAGGGACCGCAGTTAAAAGCTAGGGCTAGGACTTGGAGGATGTGTAGGCAAACGGAAGGAGAGCCGGGGGAAGAAAAGCCGAAATGGATTCATTCTCCGTCCTGGCTGGAGGAGGAGAGGAGCGGGGACGTGCGGGCTGCCTGCAGCTGCCTCTGTCCGGTGAGAAGTGCTCCCAGCCCCGCGGCTGACTCGGGCTCAGGAGTCCGCGCGGACTTTCGCTCTAAGCTGCCAATCAAACCGCTAACCGCCACCACCCTGCGCCGGCACCGACATGTAAGTACTGCACCACAACTTTGACATTCATGGCGTTCCCCCTTCCTCCCCCGTGACCTTTAAAACGATGGAGAAATACCGCTGCCGCTTAGCGCCCGCCGCTCCGAGCTCGACGGCGTTACAACTGAGGGACTCGTGCGCGGGTTTGGGTTTGCCCTCAACTGCGCGGCAGCCGCTTTGCGACCGGAGCGCCGGGCAGGAGCGGAGCCGCCCGAGGCCGCCCCGCGCCGCCCGCCCCTACGCCGGCGCGTACGGACCGAGGGGTCCCCGCGGGCCGCTTCGGCCAGGGCTGCTATTTCGGCGGTGCCCCTCGGGACGAGCCGCAGAGCGGGGGCAGGTTGCGCTGCGGGGCGGCAGTCGTTTGAGTCACGCCGGCGCTGCTCTGCGCCGTCCGGGAGGCGGCCGAGGCGCTCCGCGGGGCCGGGGGCGGCCGCGCTGCGGGGGTTACCTGGGCGCGCAACGGGCGCGCAGCGGCGCTGGCGCGGCGCCTGCGGCGCCTGCGCTTTGGCGCCCCCTGCCGGCGGCGCGCGGCCCGCACCCTCCCGCCGCTCCCCTCCTGCGCGGCGGCTCCGGGGCCGCTCCCGGGAAAAGGGGGGACGCCGGGGGGTCTGCGGCCGCGCGGGGATCCGTGCAGAACCGTGCGCCGGGAGACGGGGTACGTGGACGACGGAAGAGACGCGGGGCGTCCCTTGGCAGAACCCTCGATGGGCGAAGGGGAAGTTGCGAGTCGATCGATGCGTGTCACTGCCTGCGCCTATCGCTGCCTCCTGGTGCACTGCGATTTGGGCTGGGAATGATCGATTTTGACATTTTGGGTCATTGTAATGCCGCTTAAAGGGAGGCTCTTTTTAGTTACAGGTAGCAAAGTTAAGGTTGGGTTTTCCCCCTTTCCCCCTTCCGCCCCCTCCTCTGATTTTTGGGGTAAGAATTTGGTAGATAAAGGTTAATCTTGGGCTGAATGATAGAGCTGTGATTGACAAGAGAAAAGGTGTTGAGGGCAGGTCGAGCTGTCTTATTTACAGCCCACTGCTTGCTATAGAGCCTTTGTTAGGCCTGGAAAGCTAATTTAGTGCTGATCAAAAGCACCACGGAGTTAAAGGACTGGTAATGACTGCTAATTTCATTTCAGCCTCATACATCCCCAACCGCTGTAATTAAAGACGTGCTATTTAAATACAGGTGAAGAGTTTTTGTAGCGGGGGGAAAGTGGGCAGCCGGGTACCATTTTAGTTCTGCTTAATGTGGTCAGAGAGCACCGTGTGCTGCGGGGCGAGCGCTGCTTTGTGCGGCCCCGAGGGGACAGCCCCGACCCGCCGGGTTATGTGGGTTTAATGCCTCCCGTGCAACGGCATCGGGAGCGCTGGGAGAGACGAGACGGAGGGTTTGTGTCAGCCGTTAAGTGCCTCAGCGGAAGCTCGGGTCTTCGTATTATGATTATTTTTAATTAAATTATTTTCCCACTCCACGGCCGGCTCCGAAACGATGTAATTTCACAACTGATGTAACAGTTTCTTTCTGAGACACATCAAAGGATAAAAGCTCTGCGTTTTCGTGGTTGGTTAAAATTGCTACCAAAAAAAAAAAAAAAAAAAAAAAAAAAAAAGAGTGAGAGAGAATTTAGCCTTTAATCTCTTTTATCTGCCGAGCCTGAAGATCCGCACTCGACCCCGCTCCGCTCCGGGCTCTCCCCCTCTTCCGGGGCCGCGCCGGGCGGGAGGCGGCGCTGAGCGCGGGTTGCGGCGCCCCCTATCGGCCGCGCCCGGAGCCGCCCGCGGGGACCCGGCGGAGAAACCGCGGCTCGGCGGGGAGCGGAGCGGAGCCCCCCGGGCCGGCGGTGCTGGGTGGGGAAGTGGGGATGGGCAAGGTGAGACAGAGCCCTGAAATCACGGGAAGGGAAGCCTCCTCCAGCTTGAGCTGTGTGGATGTACGGTCATTAGACATAACGCCGCCGACGTACGTGTGAGCGGAGCTGCCGAAAGCCCCGTCCCTGGAGAAGTGTCCCTGTATGCCGCTGTCGCCCGGCCAGTGTGCTGCTGCTGCGGGACCGCGCCGACAGCCCGCGCTCTAAGCGCCGCGGTAGCGGCTGGCACTGGGCGAATCCCTCGTCCCAGCTCCCGTTGCTGTCGGGACGCTGCAGCCTTCCGGATGCTGTGGTTGTGATTTCCCCCCGAGGCGCCGGCGCTAAGTCTCACTGACAGGTGTTACTTGCGAGCAGAGCTCGGCGGTTCCGTTTCATTAAGGCAAAATGTTCGCAAATATCGTATTTTAAGGCGAAGCGATGAAGTCGTCTTCCTCCTCCCTTCCAAAAAAAGAGCAAAATAATCCCCCCTCCCCCGATTCCTGGAAAAGGAGAAGCGTTATCTTCAGTGAATGCGTAGAGCGGGGGTTTCTCCCCCTCTGTTGACAGATTTAAAAGAAAGCTGCGTGTTACAAAACCATCAGCCAAAATGTGCGAGGTGCCGCATTGTCGCCAACTTGGACATGAATTCGCCACTTATTTTATAGGCATCTGCGCGGTGTTTGCGAGGTGCGGTGTTAACTGACCGCGATTTGTGCGGGGAGGAACGCTAATGGGAACCAAATGATTTCTGCTAAATTGGGGTGATTTTGTCGCTCCTGTTGGCAGCCTGATTGAAAGTCGTAATGCCGCATTTCTTCTATGAAATGATTCCTACGGCCGTGCGTCTCACAGGAAACTTTTCTCTTTAGACATTATGTACGAATTGGGGTTTTTAAGGATCACTGTTGGTCGCGCTCCGTTCTCTCGGTTTGATCTCAGCTTGAGACTCCCAATGTGTCCCAAAATAAAGACATCGCGTTTTCTATAAATAATAGCAAGAGCCCTGCGCAGATTTCTGCACAACGGAATTCCCAGATTTCCTTTACTGTTTCTTCCCTCGGCGCGCGTTGGGTATATATAACTCTGAAATTAAGCAAAAATACACATCTGTATGGATCTGTCAAGCCAGCTATAAACAGAGATATTATATGTCAATTACCACAGGAAACGGAAAAAATCCAGGGCGGTTGGTACACACGTTCTAACGTCAGGAAGGCTTTGCAAAAAACGCAGTGACTCCTGCAGCAGTGTGAATGATTAACCCGGACCCGGAGCGGGGCTGCTGGGCTCCCCTGGAAACAGCAGAACAGCAGTGCTGAGGGGGCTGTAACGGGCTCGTAAAGTTCCCCCTCCGAGGGGCAGAAGTTGGCGCGTTGAGTGAGGCTGTAACCAAAACAAGAGCGCTTCCCGGGCTGCTCGGTGCCAGCTGCGGGTCGGTCCTAAAGCCGGGAGGGAGCCGGGGGTGGCACACACCTGGCACCGGGGGGGGGAGGGGCAGCTCTGCACTTGTCCCCACTTGGAGGTGAAGAGCGGTTTTACTTTACGTATGTCTTTTGGAAGTAGGCTTTATGCGTCCGCGTTTCCTCCAGCTCTCGAGGAGCAGAAGAGTGGAGGAAATAAATCCTAAAAGCAACAGGGATGCGGGGCAGGTTTGCTCGCTCTCCCTTCCCTTTCTCCTCCCCCATCCCCAGGCACGGCTGCCGCAAGCCCGTCCAGGGTAGAGGGGTGCTGGGAGCAGCCCCATTCCCCTGCAGCGTCACACCCCAACGCAGCCCTGAGGGTTCAGATTTTTCATGTGCCCTTCAGGCTCTCCTTGTCCACACACACAGGCCTAAGCTCTTCGGGGGATGCCGGGGAGCGGCCGGGCTCCCTCCTGAAAAGGCTCTCTGGGGTCATCCTGGGGCGGAGGACAGCAGATAGGCACATGGGAAGCACTGATGGCATTATTTATAACACCGTCTCTCTGCTCTGATTAAGCGTCGTCTAAATATGAATTCACAATATGGACAGCTAGTCTATAATTTGAATTAAAATCCCCCCAACGAGCCTGTCACTTGAGAATTCTGAAATCGCAAGCCTAAGTTGTCACAATGAGCCCATGGTGTCAATAAACCACGGGCGAGATGGAGAGATTGTCACTCCAGACCATAACAGTTCTGAAAGTGTCATTACCGTCTGTCCTGTCAATGAGCTCCAAATTAAGGACTATGAGGAACAGCGAGATAAAAGTCACCGTCTTGGCTCCATTATGGGCGATGGTGTCAGTGATCTGAGAGTCACTGGGAAGAGATTGCTTTTTTTCTTTCTTTCATTTTCTTTATTTTATTTTTTTTTTTTTAATGTACTTTTCAAACCGTGCCTCGGGATTCCAGGGTTTGAGGTGCAACCTTGAAGCACCCCAGGCTGTTCCTCAGGCGGTCCCATTGAATCTGCAAGAGCTTCTTTGGGAAACGTCGTGAATTCAATGCAGGAGTCGGAATAATTCCATCAAAACTGCTCCGGGGCCAAAGAGAACTTCATTTGATTTGGGCGACACGTGTGATCCCATGCACAGATGCGTTTCTACACCTTTTTTTTTTTTTCTTTAGTCAATAGAAAGATGGTGAGGGGGAACGAGGGAAATAAAATAGAAACCTCAGCTTTGGTAAAAGACAATGGATTTCTGTGCGAGATGGCCCCTTCCAGGCATTAAAACTTTCAGAAAAAGGTCCCAATCTCTCCTTCCTGCGCGCCTGAGAGAGTTGAGGGGACTTATTCAGTAACTGGAAACCTTCAGCTCTGGATTTTTGTGCCTTTGTGGGTTTAGGCAAAGCAGTTAGCGTTCTTCAGGAGGGGTTTTGTGTTTAATATACATGAGTTCATTCAACTACAATGGGAAACGAAAACTCATTTGTTCTTATAAAACTAGGAAGGAAAGATAACTTGAAATAGAGTGCCCAGAAGGGCCACTCAGGGGTGCCATGCCTGCACAGGGCCTGAGCCCAGGGCCGCTCACCCCATGGCATGTGGCAATTCCCAACCTCAGCCACAGTTCTGCTGCTTGGTTTTCTGTTTTATTTTTAAGGTCGTGTAAAATAATAATAATAACGGCTTCCATTCTGCTCTGCTCCAGGATGGAGGGCCGGGGACGGGTATTTAGATGTGGGGAAGAGTCAGCCAGAGTTGGAGGGCCGTTTCTGGAGCCCTGGGAGCAGAGCAGGTTTGGACACACGGCCTCTCCGCTTGCTGGAAGCCTTCTGAAAGCGACTTGGAGCGCCGGTGTGTGTGCGTGAGCCGGCTTTGCTGATGTTTATTGTGTACGTTCGACTCGTCCCATCATCTCAGCTTTACGGTTATTTTTTTTAATTTCTCTTGTGGTCCCACAGAGGAAAGGTGGAGCCGCTCCCTCTTATTTCCTTTTCGATTGTTTTTTTTTTTTTTTTTTTTTCTTTAAACGCTGTGTTGGTGCTTTTTTTCCCTTAACGCCGCTCAAAGTAGCAGCAGAGCTGCTGGAGGCGGTGGTCGCGGAGCGGCTCGGAGCGGACCGCCGGCACCCCCCGATCCCCGGAGCGCAGCCGGGCCCGGAGCTCGGCGCGGGGCGCTTGCGGGGCCACGAGCCGCTCGCACGTGTGCTCTCCCGGCTGTTCCATTAGGGAGAAGGGGGATGAAAGGGGACGCCGGGAGCAACGCGGAGCTCCCTCCGCATTCCCCAGCTTTCAAGGGTCCTTAGAGCCCTTGAATGAAATTATTGGGCGAAATTGGGGCTGGACGCAGGTTTGTGCCTCACCCCCCTCGATCGTTTGTACGTGTAATGCCACTTCTGAGAGCGACAATCGGGCTACTTGCTGGACAGGCAGGGACAAAAAGCAGATTAAACCGTTTTAAATAATAATAAAATATCCCAAACGCAAGCAGAGTGGATTACACTTGCTCCAGCGCCTCGGTCCCGTCCCTCCCCCCCGTTCCCCCAGCGGCCGCCCGCGCCCTCCGGGCCGCTCCGAGCGGGTGGCCCCGAGCCGGCAGGGTGCGGGGCCCGGCGGGGTGCGGGCCGGCCCTGAACTCGGCCCCAACTTCTAAAGTTTGGTGGAGCTTTTTTTTTTTTTTTTTTTTCCTTCCTCTTTTTCTGTCCCCTCTTTTAAGTGCCCTCAGGTTTCTCTGGGTCTGTCCGTCACCGTTGTGGAATTACTTCCTGGAGAAAATGTGGCGTTTTCGTCATTTGGGGAGCGTGAAGAAGGCGGAAGCCCCCCCTGCCCTCCCCTTCCGAGGGCTCGGACCCACTCGAAATGGTTTCAGTAGATTGCGGGGGACACTCAGGGTGTTCCTCCCACCCTCTATAGCTGAGGTCCCCAGGGCTTGGGGCATGGGTCGTGTGCGGAACTGCCCGGGGAATTTCGGCTCTGCAGAAGGAGACGGGGGAGAGGAAATTTCTCTGTACATTTTCGTCTTCGGCTTTTTTTTTTTTTTTTTTTTTTTTTTTTTAAACATAATGAAATTAAAACTTTCGGAGCTCACAGTTGACATTTTGCGGAAAATTGAGTTATCAAGGCAGTAATTATTTCACAGGGAGATAAAACTCTCATAGCCCTAACTGTCAAATAGGGCCCTTTTCAGATTTTAATTACAAAATAAAATTAGTCTGCTCTTCCTCCGAAGGGTTTGTGAGTGGCTAAACAGAGCTTTCCCCAATACTGGTGGTCGTCAAACTCTGCTAATTAGCAATGCTGAGAAATTCCAGTTAACAAGGACATTCTCTAAGTCTCTGCAGGTTCCCTGCCGTTCGCCTTCATTTCCATAAGAAGATTAAGAGTGGAGGGGAACACACTCAAATGCAGATGCAGAAAAGAAGCGTTTTTAACAAGCATCATAATAGTAAGATGCTTGGCTAGTTCTCACCTAATTACTGCAAGTTAAACCTCTATTTGCAGCTAAGGACAAAAATGGAGCTGCAATCTTCCATCTCCACAAGACCGCTTAATACTTTGCTTAGATTGGTTACTGGCAGGTTCGGAAAAATAATATGAAAATGCGTATATTCTTTCCAATACAGTTAACACGATAGGCTGTATCCTCGGGGCTCAGAGAGAATCGGCGATTATTAGCACAGTAAATACGCAAAATCCAAGTCGTTAACGTTCATTTTCTTTTAAAGAAACGCATAACCTGGAAATAAGAGTGCGCGTGCCGCAGAGCCCATCACCGAGGACATTTGCGGACTATTTGCTTAATGCGACCACTTCGCATCTCCATAAATGATACCGAAGGGAGCCGTTTGATAAATCCGCTCGTGCTGAAGCAGCCCCGCTCTGCTCCCCCAGCGCCGTGCGCGGAGCCGCGGGGTCCGGCCGTGTTCATCCGTGTGCCCACCGCCCCCGGCGCAGCAGGCACGCACGGCCCGCACCCCATTTTCTAGAGCGCGTTATGATGCAGATGCTCCAGATACAGTTGATGGCGTCGATAATTAAAGCGGTTAGTTCAAACGAAGCTGTAAATACCGCCCTATAACGCAGTTGTTGGGCATTTCCCACCCTTTACGGGTGCGATAAACGTGGTGAGGAAGGGGCCCAACCCCGCACAGGGCCGCGCTCCGATATCCGCTTATACCACCGCCGCCCGCTCTTCCCTGCTTTCCAAACTTCATTATCCCCAAGATTGTATTATTATCATTATGATTTGGGATGTTGTTATCAACCGCAGGCCCCGGGCACGACCGATAAGAAAGCTTTTGGCGGCCCTGGGAGCGCGGGGTCAGCCGGTGTGCGCATCCCGCAAAGCGCGCCCCTTTTCCGACGCTTTCAACCCATCGTTTCTGTCCAGGTTATATATACACCGTCTTGTATATACGCCTCGGAATTACACACGTTAAAGCCGAGAGCATTTATTTGCATCATCCAGAGATGCACCCTCAGCCGCCGCACTTTTTCTGCGCGTTACCCGGACGGGGGGGAGCACGGCCGCTCCCTTCCCCCAGCCCCGGTTCCCGCCGCTCCGCACCGCGCCGGCAGGGGGCGCCGCAGTGCCGCGGCTGAGCCCTCGCGGGGCGCCCGGCCACTGCCCCGGCCCCAACCCGGCCCTGCGCGGTGCCGCGCCGCTCGGGGGCCCTTCTCGGGGGGCCTCGGCGCTGCCGGGGAGCGCGGCCGCGGGCAAAGCAGCGCCGTCGGGGCGCGGCAGCGCGCGTAGAGCGGGGCCGGGAGGCGCCCCCCCTCCCGCCCCCCTTTCTCTCCCCTCCTTCCTTTGTCGTCAAGTGCGTTTTAGCAACAAAGATCCCGACAAGAGAGTGGAAGTAAACTTAGCCGGGGCTTTGTGCGGCCCCGTGTAGCGACAACAAGAGAAACAAAACTACCTATTTGTCCCTGCGGGCCGCCCCCTCCCCAACCCCCCCCCCCCCCCCCGCCCGGCGCGCCCACCCAGCGTCGCACAGAGGGCGCGTCCCTGGGCTGCAGGCCGCGCACCGCGATCTGCGGGGAGGGCTGTCGGGGGTCCTCCGCTCCTGCTTCCAGCGGGCGCCTCCGGGTCGGAAGGAGGGAGAGAGAAGGGCACGGCACGGCCCCGTTCTGCGCGGGGCCCGCTCGGCTCCTCTCCGCGGCGCGGCCCCGGGTCGGAGGGCTCCGCTCCCGGCGGACGGGGCGAGCGCCGCACACGCGGCCGGACGGCGACGGCTCGGGGGACACTTCGCAACGGGGCGCAGGGTCGGGGGGAAGCCATTCCCGCTCCCCCTATGGCTTCTCCCAACATCAACTTTAAAAACAACAACAACAACAACGTAGCAACAATGCTGTTTACCCACTTCCTCCAAAAGGCGTGTGTGACCTGTTGCTGGAAGGGGAGATACAAAGGCTTCCCAGTGGCTGCCTGGGCCGGCCCTGGGCCCGCCCCCCCCGCCGCGCCGTCCCGGCGGCTGAGAGCCCCCGCCCCGTTTCATGCAAAACCAGGGGTAGAGACTTGTCCTCAGTGGCGGAGCCGCCGAGCGCTGATTGGCCGGGGCGAACGCATTTATTCCCTGACAAGCCCCCATCACATGGATGGTTGTCTATTAACTTGTTCAAAAAAGTATCAGGAGTTGTCAAGGCAGAGAGAGAGAGTGTGTGTGTTTGCAAAAGGGGGTAAAGTAGTTTGCTGGCTCTTTAAGACCGAGGTGGAGAGAGAGAGAGAGGGAGAGAGAGAGAGGGCGGCAGGCAGAGAAAAGGGAAAAAGGAGGAAGAAGTTTTTTAAATCCGAAGCTCCGGCGGTAATAATAGCAGTTATTAGCATTATTAATCCATCAGCGAAGAGGAAGATTCTGATCTCGATCCAAGTGTGGTTTTGGGGAGTCCCCCTCCCCCCTTTCATACCCCTCCCTAGGAAAAAAAAAAAAAAAAAAAGTCCGGCTCGGGACTTCGCCGCCGCCGCTCCGCTTCTCCGCTCCGGGCTGGTTCCAGGCAAAAGTAGTTTGAATGTACAACATGATGGAAACCGAGCTGAAACCTCCCGCCCCCCAGCAAACTTCGGGGGGAGGCACAGGCAACTCCAACTCGGCCGCGAACAACCAGAAGAACAGCCCGGACCGGGTCAAGCGCCCCATGAACGCCTTCATGGTTTGGTCCCGCGGGCAGCGGCGGAAAATGGCCCAGGAGAACCCGAAGATGCACAACTCGGAGATCAGCAAACGGCTCGGGGCCGAGTGGAAACTTTTATCCGAGGCGGAGAAGAGACCCTTCATTGACGAAGCAAAACGGCTCCGAGCTCTGCACATGAAGGAGCACCCGGATTATAAATACCGACCCCGGAGGAAAACCAAGACCCTGATGAAGAAGGATAAGTACACGTTGCCAGGGGGCTTACTGGCGCCGGGCACCAATACCATGACGACCGGGGTAGGGGTTGGGGCCACCTTGGGAGCTGGGGTGAACCAGAGGATGGACAGTTATGCGCACATGAACGGCTGGACCAACGGAGGCTATGGGATGATGCAAGAGCAGCTCGGCTACCCGCAGCACCCGGGCTTGAACGCGCACAACGCGGCGCAGATGCAGCCCATGCACCGCTACGACGTGAGCGCCCTGCAGTACAACTCCATGACCAGCTCGCAGACGTACATGAACGGATCGCCTACCTACAGCATGTCGTACTCCCAGCAAGGGACCCCGGGCATGGCCCTGGGCTCCATGGGCTCGGTGGTCAAGACGGAATCCAGCTCCAGTCCCCCCGTAGTCACCTCCTCGTCTCATTCGAGGGCTCCTTGCCAAGCCGGGGACCTTCGGGACATGATCAGCATGTATCTACCAGGTGCTGAAGTACCAGAACCAGCTGCCCCAAGCAGACTTCATATGTCCCAACACTACCAGAGTGCACCTGTTCCTGGCACAGCCATTAATGGCACACTCCCTCTATCACATATGTAAGACAAAGGGGCCGGGGGGGGCGGGGGTGGGGGGAAGGAGAACTAAACAAAACAAACAAACAACAACAACAAAAAACTTTTATTAGAAATTCTGGACTTTTTTTTTTTTTTTTTTTTTTTTGGACTATTTTTGTACAGAGAAAACTGGGGGGGAGGGGAGGGGGGGGGGGCGAGGGGGGCCAGAAATAAAGCCGACAAAGGAACTTGTATAGATCTCGGAGGGGAAGCGACTACACAAAACTTTTTAAAAGTTCTAGTGAGAACGGTAGGAACTTTGCAGGAAGTTTGCAAAAGTCTTTACCGCTAATATTTAGAGCTAGACTCAAAGGGCGAAGAGGAGAAATGTTTTAATATTTGCAGGCAACTTTTGTACAGTATTTATCAAACTCAACATGGCAATCAGAATGTCCATCGGTCATAGGGAGAGGGGAGAAATCAAACCCCAGAATTCGCGAGTGGTTTTTTACACACAGACTCTCCGTGGAGCTCCGTGGCCCTGGCAGCTCTGCTGACGGCAGCTGCGGGAGGAGAGGGAGTTCTTGTGCAGCATTTGGACGTTGAAATTGTTTTAGAAATTGTACAAAAGGCAGAAGCGGTAGGAAGGGGACTGGCGAACCGTGGGCTTGGTTTGCTGGATGAGGGCAAACGTTTCGATGTACGACATTTTTATTTTATTTTATTTTATTTTATTTTTTACTTCTTGTTAAAAAAGCAAAAATTGCCATGAAGGTTCACACGCCGTTTGTTAATTTATAATAACTTTTTTGTTTCCAGACTTCATCCCGTTCAAAGAAAAGGGAAAAAAAAAAAACAAAAACAAAAACAAAAACAAAAAAAACCACCAACCTGAAATTACTGTGTTTGAAATATTTTCTTATGGTTTGTAATATTTCTGTACATTTATTGTGATGATATTTTAAGTTCTTTTTTTTTTTTTTCCTCAGTTTCCGTAGTTGTATTTTAAAGATTCGGCTCTGTATTATTTGCAATCAGTCTGCCGACAGTCCATGTATATATTTGAACTAATACCATCCTTATAACAGGTACATATCCAAGTTAAGTTTTTACTCCATTATGCACAGTTTGAGATAAATAAATTTTTGACATATGGACACTGAAGTTCCGTTTGAGTGTTGGATTTATTTTTGTACTGCAAGCTGCTTTTTTTTTTGTTGTTGTTGTTGTATTTTTTTTTTATTATTATTATTATTTTTCAATAATTCATCAGAGGAAGGTATCCCCGCGGCCGACAGACTGTTATAAATAATGCAGCCGTATACCGAGGCATGAATATTTTTATACGTGTGGATAGACAGGGACGCAGCGCGATACGCTTTACCGGAACGGCCGTCCTCGACGCACGGCGGTGCGGAGCGGAGGCCCCGGTCCCGTCCGCTCGGCCACTTGTTGCCGGGGGATCCGCGCTCCCAACGCGCCCGGCGGTGCCCTCTGAGCCGTGCGGGCCTTCGGGGCGCGGTGCGGGGCTGCGGGGCCCGAGCGCTGCCTTTGTTCCGCACTTGCCAAAGTTTCCGCTCCTCGCTCCGGGGCAGCGCAGGAGGTGAGAGGTGGGGGCGGAGGGGGATCGGTCGGGCAAAGGTAAGGAACGAGAAAAGCGGCAGAAACGAGCAGGACAAAACGAGACGGGCGAACGGCGGAGACTCGCACGCAAATGACAGCTCTTTCTTGAATCCTATTTCTTAAATTGCCAGCGCGGTGTAGCCCCAATTCGGACAATCTCTGCGGCCGGTCGCGAGCCCCAAAGAGAAGCGCTGGCGCCTGCCACGTAGGAGGAGATCTCCGCCGTCGGTGCCAGGTAGAGTTCTGCTTCGTGCGCTCGGAACCGCCGCCGCCGAGGGCCGCTCGGTGCTGCCCGGCCCGGCGGGGGCGGCGAGAGGGGAGCGGCGGCGCAGCCCCTGGCACCCGGGCGGCCCCGCGTGGGTCAGCCATGCCAACGCGTCTGCGGGCCGCATCGGGACTGCGAGTGGGGAGGTGCGGGTAGGAATGGGAGGAACGCGGCGCCCGAGGAAGCGGGGGGCCGTGATTGCAAAGCGGTCGCGTGTCCTGCTCGTGGCTGTCGTGCTTGGAGGCACGGACGTGGCGGTTTGCTTAGGCACAGGCCGGGTGCGAGTGTGGCTCAGCTTTTCTTTCTCGTGTTTCTGGTCGGTCGCCCGATTGCGATTTAGCTCAGGGAGGAACAAACGGGAAAAAAAAAGCGGGCAGAAATCACAAAAGAAGAGTTGGCCGGCTCGCTGTGGTTTGTGTCGTTGCGCTGTTCGCCAGGCTCGGCTCCGGCCTCCGTGCTTGGAGCCGGGTGCCCGGAGAACTCCCGTTGCCGGGCTGTGGGGCTCCTCTGCTCACTGTGCTGCAGCTCAGCTCCCTTTGTCCCTTTTATTTCCGCGCCGTCGCGGTGTTTGGGCACACGGCAATTATTGCACATTCCCAACCTATTCTATTTCTTTTGCATTAATGCAACGAGTAAAATATTTTTTTTTCAGAGCTGTGCGGCGTTTGTAATGCAACTAGGGATTATTCACGTGGTAGTGAGCGCGCAGTCCCGCTCCGCTCCCCTCGCTGAGAAAAGGGGACTGGGAATAAAAGCCCAATCGATATCTCGATCCCATTTTTTTAGAGCGAATCTTAGCCAATTAACAGCAATAAAACCGGGCCCCTTTTTGAAGTGCTAACTGGAATAGTCGAGGGGGGTAGCTGGAATCGTTGGTGCTTTTACAATTCGCATAAAGAAGGCGAGGTAATACCATTAAACAAAGGCACTAAACCACATATTCAGGCTTAGTGTTTTCAGCAACTTTTTATATGGGCAATTTGTTTGAGCTTAGATTTCGGACTATGATGTAAAATATATGCTGGTGAAACCTGATCTCCCTTGGGCAGATTCCTCCCATCCATCCATCCATCCATCCATCCATCCATCCATCCATCCATCCATCCATCCATCCATCCATCCATTTATCCGTTTACTGAGGATAACCCAAAGCATATTCTAGGTCCAGCTGAATGCTTTTATTTTTAAAGTGCGACTTGGAAGAACGCCATTGTCCTGCTAATTTTCAATGCAACGCATTAAGTAACCCCATTCACACCTCAGCCATTATCCCGGGCGTTTATTGCAGCTGAGATGGGGATAGCGGAGCCCGTGGCTGCGGTTTTATTCTGTTTTCGGAGCCCTTTCGGGCATCCCCTCGGAACTGCTGCGTGCTCCATCCCATGGCGATGCGTGGTCCATGAATGTCGGTGTAACATTTCGCCAACGCTGCACAGAGCTGCAATGAGCCTGAGGATGAGATTAGAGTTTCCCCTGTGATTTTTTTTACGGCTGTTTGAGGGCCGGGGTGTTAAAATATTTTACGGAACTGGAGAGGTAGATTAGCGGGGTTTCTTGCCAAAGCCTGGAAGCTGGTATTACAGCCCGTCCCAGGGGGACATCGCTCACATTAACCACTAAATGAATATTTGACAAGGGCTCATTCGGGGGTATTATTACTACAAACGGGTCCCTACTGGACTTTCCGAGGGTCAAAGAGCAATGGTTCAATTAATTATTTAGACTGTTAGGAGATGCGATTGTAATAGCGGCGCTTATTTCTGCGACCGACGGTTCTCGAGGGGGGGAAGAGAGGAGAGGCTGCAGAAGCATCTCGGGCCTCGGAGCGCGGGGCTGTGCCGGCCCGGGGAGGTGCCGGTGCCGGTGCCGGTGCCGATGCCGGGAGACCCCCGCTGCGGCCCGGGCCCTCCGGGTGAGCGCCTTCTCGGCCCCGACGTGCGGCAGAGCAGAGCGGGCGGATAGATCCGCGATTGAAGCGACGTATAACGCGGGTCCGCCGAAGGAAAGAGGCCCATTGCTGATAGGTGTGATTAGATACACTTCAGTTATTTAAATCCCGAGCTAACTCAAATATGAAAATCTAAAGTGCGTGCGGGATTCCCGAGAGGAGCGCTGAGCCCCGGGCCGCGCGTTGGCCCAGCCGGGTCCTGACACCGCTGGAGGGGGGGGGGAAGGGGGGAAGCAGAAGGAGGGTTATTTTGTTTAATTTCTACAACAAACATGTCCGCAGTAGTAGTAAAAAAAAATGTTGGGAGTGTGCGATTAGGTGACAATAATATATGTTGAATGAATAAGAGATAAGCTGCAAGGGGGGAGAGGGAAGCAGTAATTACAAACCCAATTCATTCAGCTTTTCAGGACTTTTGTTGTGGGAGCTCCATTGACGGGCTTCGAGCTGCCAGTTTTCTCACATTAAAAAGAACTGATCAGCGCCTCAGGGGGACAAGCAACACCGCTTAACTGCATAGTGATGGGGTCCTCATTTAGAGCCATTACAACGAGAAAATTAAACAGAGCCTTTGTGTGCACCGGGTTTACTTTTCAATTGCTGACAGTTTATAGCTAACTGCTCAGAGATTGAAGTTTGATTGCGGTTTGATCGCCCGCTAGTTAGCACCGCCGCTAGTTGGGTTTTGGTAATTAAAAGCAGATTTCTGACGCTGGCCCGGGGGATGCGAGAAGTTTGGTCCTGCTTTGCTTTTGAGGAATCAAGTTCACTTGGCGAGGATGTCCGGCGCTGAAGTGAGTGCGGGGGCTTTTTCGCTTACAAACTTAGGGGGAAAGGGGAGTGGGGGGAGAAAAAAAAAGAAAAATAGAAAACGCGGGAATGGAAATCCTCGGAGTTGTAAATGTGGCTGCGAGAACGCGGAGAGAAGCGGACAGGCTCGGAGCGGGCCGAACTCGGAGCTCTGTTTGGGCGCAGGCCTGCTCTCGGTGCCGCACTGCGGGGGGAGCGGGAAAAAAAAAGGGGCCGGAGCGGGGCGGGGGGGCACCGCGCTGCTGGGGAGCGTGACTGAACCTGGGAGAGAGTGCGAGTGCGTGCGTGCGTGTGTGTGTGTGTGTGTGTGTGTGTGTGTGTGTGTGTTTGCATGCGCGTATCTGTGCGCGTGTGCGCGTGTGCGTGCAGGAGGAGGGGGCGTCCAGAAGGGCTGTGATCTTTTATTCCCACTTGCAGAAGTTCAGGTGGAGATGGGCTCGGCCGCACCGCACGGGTCGTTCCGCGCTCGGGGTCCCGCTGGCCCGTGGAGCTTCGTGGGCGCAGCCGGGGCAGAGCGAGCCGTACCGGGGCTATCTGTGCCCGAGTCGGGCTGCGCTTGTCGCCTTCCCGCTCCTCGCTGTGCCATAGCCTGGTGCTCAGCTCTTTAACGGCGCCTGTATATTTCTTCTATTTCCACGCTATTTTTTTGTCTTCTTCTAAGCTTTCTAGTTATTTTGTTTGCATCCCCTCCCCACTCCCAACTGAAAAGAAAAAAAAAAAAAGTCTCTCCTTCCTTCCAAGTGCCCCTCGGCCTCGAGTAACCGAGCGGTTATTTCAAGGCTGTTGACTCCTTCAGGGAAGCCAGGGGGTGGTGGGGCCGAACGGTACCCGTCGGGACCCGGGGGGCCGCCCCGTCGGGCGGAGCTCGGTGGGCCGTAACGGCGGTCCCCGGGGACACTGGGGGGCTGCGGGTCCCCGCAGCGCGTCCCTCCCCGCTGAGTGGAGGGGGGCAAGCCCGGCCCCCGCCGCCCCCCCCCCCGGGACCTCGGTGACCCCATCATCGCTCTGCGGTTAGGGCTGCTGACGTCACGAGGGTGCTTTTTTTGCAGACAGACGTGATGAATGGGGGGGGGGGCGGGGAACCCCTCCAGTCGATGGAGAGGAGCGGGCCTCTGCCCTACGCTGGGGGGGACCGGGATGGGACCCCCCCCCCCCCCCGGGTGGGGGATGCTCAGGGCTGGGAAAGCGGCCGCGGAGCCAGGCGGGAGAGTGCTGCAGCCCGTCCTCCCGGAGCGATGGGTCCTTTAAGCCCTTACAAATTTCCAAACTTGCGGAAGACAGAGAAATAATTAATGTATTAAAACAAGCGGCGAATTCCTCAGGAGGCACCTTATCAACTCCAGCCACACTGCTTCATCCCTCCTCGTATGCTAATGCCCCGTGACGTCACCGGCGCCAGATTGAATGGGAATCAGTTATGAAATTATTAGTTTTAGCTCGAAAAGCAATCTGCCGCTCCGCGAGTGGGGCCGGCGCTCCGCGGCCTTCGTCCCATTCCTCCCCACGTTACGCTGCGCTCGCGGCTTTTCCCATCGCGGCGCTCCGTGTCCCCAAAGCACGCATCCGAGCGGGGTTTGGTGTAAAGAAACCGATAGGTTCACGGGGTCCCGAGCGCGAGTCGGCAGCGCCTTATCGATACGCGCGGTACGCCCGACAGCAGGCAGTCGGATTTCCTCCTGCTGTTCAGGTAGGAGAGAAGCTCCTCGGAATTTATGGCCGCTCAGTCCCGTGGAAGGGCTGCGCCAGGGTGTGAGGAACGGCAGCCAGGAGCGTGCATTTTGGTCGGAGAGAGGCAAACGGGCCGCAGAGAGAGAAGGAATCCATATATATTTATATAATCGGTTTAAAATAAAAAGATTTCTTCTCTCGGTTTTGAAAAGGAGCGTAACCCAGCGGTGCGGGGCCACGAGAGCCGAGCGGGGAACAATGGGAATTAACACCGTTCCAATCGCTGAGGCCACTCTAATTAGATGTCTGGATCCGGCGAGATCAAATGCCTGAATCTAAAACCCCGGGCTCGATTTCTTTCGCTTGCAAATGCTTCTGAAAAACGATTTGGGAAGAAACAAACCCGACCGTTTCCCAGACCCCCCCCCCGTCCCGCCTCCCACCACCACCTCCCCCCGAAAAGTTCCGCCGGCCCCAACTTTGCCCCCCGCTGTCCCCGGCCGCGCTGTGTCCCCCCGGGTGGCCGCGGTCCCCGGGCTGTGCCCCGCGGCGACACGGGCGCGGGAATTGCCGGCAGCGCTCCGGGACGCTTTGCTCTCTTGGGCCGTTTCTTCCCGTCTCCCCAGAGCTCCTTTGCCATGAATTATGGATCAGCTCCCGGCCCGGGGCTCCGGGGGGCACCGAGACGGCACTGCTGCGGCACTCTCCACATCCCCGTCCTCCTGCCGTCCCCACAGCGCATAGGGACGGGAAGGAGAAAAAGTTGTGACTGGCTGAGTGAGGAGTGAGCTTTCTGACTAATGAAATCCGAAATGAGTTGCGAATATCAAGTATTGTAAGATTTCTTTCCTGCCCCCACCCCACCCCCCACCCCCCCCGGCACTGATTGGCAATACTCTTTTTTTTTTTCTTTTTTTTTCTTGTGTGTTGGTTTGAAAAGCAGGAAGAAATGTAATGAATTGAGTGCTGTCAGAGATGTCTTCTGTGTTGATGTGGTGAATGGCAGTAGCTCCCTGATCCAGTGCAGGTGCAGTGGAGCTGGGGAATAAAAGAGGGGGGCTCTCTGTTCAGTGGAAAAAGCACATTCCCTACAATAGACCACACACTGCCAGCCAGCACGGCATCAGCTCACACTCAGACTTTTTTCGCCTCTTTCCACAGCCCTCAGCCCACAAAATGGCTATACATTAGCCCTAGTTAGGGTTCGCTTTTAATGAACAGTTGTGACTCCTTTTGACCAACATTTAAATCTGCTGTGCTCGCTCTGAAGAAGGTCTGTTTTGATCCCAGGTTTTACAGACTGGCCTGGTCCCTTCTAAGGCAGCTCAGACCGGGCCATCAGCCGCGTCCGATTGCAAAAAGAAAAGAAAAAGAAAGAACAAGAGCCTCTCGATTAATAAAATGCCTTCTCTGAGAGCTCCGAACAGGGAAAGTTTTTTTTTTTTTTTTTAAATATATAATATATATAATATATATATAGGAGGAGAGACACTGTTTTTAAATGGATGAGAGGGTCTAATCCTATACACGAACGCATATTAATCCTGTTTAGAGATAACCTGTCTCCTTTTTGGCTTAATATATTATCCTTATACACGGATAGAAACTTTGCTGTTCTACTAATTCGGCGCAGATTGGTTTTTCTTGGCTTCTTTCCTTCACTTTATCATGATTATTATTATCGCTTTTTTTTATTCCCGGCGATCTGTTCGGACGAAGTCCGATGTTACACACGCGGTTCCTCGAGTTTTATTCGCAGTGACTCGCAGGGTGAGGGCTGACTGCACAGCCCGCGGCCTCTGGCTGTGCTCCCCCAATCCCCCCGGGTCCTACAGCAGCCGCGCACCGCGCCGACTCCTCGGGGCGGCCCGGAGCAGCCCCCGCACCCGCTGCGTCCTCGCACCCGTCCTGCAAGAAGCACGTTAAGCTCTTTTGGTTGTAGCTGCTGATGCATTGCGCCGGGGAAAATTGCTCTGTTTGCTTCTAAAGAGCCACGTTACTGTGAAAGTTCTCCCCCCCTCCCTTCCCCCCCCCAGTCGTGGTAACAAACAGCGTCAGCTTCTGGAACCGTTTGGCAAAGGCACTCTTTGCCTGATCACCGCTAAGCGGGAGAGGCTGACAGCGAACCCGACCCCCCTCACACACGCTGTAACGCGACGTGATCGCGGGAGATGACGGTGGAAATCAGGCAGGTTCCGGTGGGTGCTGCAGCGTGTTCCCAGGGGTCAGCTCTCGTCACCCCGGGCACAAAAGAGCGGATCTTGGCGAGGCGTAAGGGAAAAGATAATATTGATACGAAAAGAAAAGAAAAGAAAAAAAAAAATATGGACGGTTCTCACTTCGTTTTCGGGACGTTTCCAACGGGTCTCTGCCGCCGGAGCATCACCCGGCAGCGGAGGTGGGAGCCAACAAGTGGGAGCCCCCCCGGCAGCTCCCCTTGTCCCGCTGCGCCGCGCAGCGCCGCGCGGTGCCCTCCGGGCGGTGCCGTACCGGGGGCGGCCGCTCCCACTGCAGCCCCCGCGCTGCTCACAGCCTTTGTGTCCCGGCGCTGCGCACACCCGTAATTAATCCTCCTGCTTACCGCTTACATCCCGGACCCAAGGGGCAACTCAAACCTATTTAGATCGCCTTGGTTGGTTGCACAAATTTAAGTGGCAAATGAGTTATAAACCTAATAACTGCTTTAATAAAAATAATTATTTGATTACGGCGGAGTACGTTTGGCGGAGTGCAAGGATGCGTCTGGCTCCGCGTTTGGGTGGCGCTGAGATTCGTTTTCGGGTTGAAATCTTTTTAAAACACCGTTCCGAGTAATAATAATATTAATAATAATAATAACAATAACGAACCTAACCCAACCCCAAAAGCCCTCAAAATGCCAATCCGAAACCCGACATCGCACAGACCAAACAGCGCCCGATCCGTCAAGCGCTGTGGAACATTTTCTGCGATATCATGGCCAATTAATTTGTAAACACAAAACCAGCCCGAGGTTTGGGTGGCTCCGAATTCGCTGCAAAGCGCCGACACGGGGGCCCGGCCCGCCGGCACCTCGCTCACTTCTCTCCCGTTGAGGACGAAGTTTGCACGCCTGTCGCAGTGTTTGTGCGCTCCGCTTTTACCAGCGCAAGTGAGGATGCGACAAGCCCGCTCGCGCTGCCCGCTCTATACTTTTAACGCTAGCATATTGTTTGATTACTAATTCGAGTTAATATGATCTTTATGGCAACATAACAGTGGATAATTGGCCCTTTTTCTGAACAACAATGTAAATCACAATCGCTTTATTATTTAATAACGTCAAACGCTTCGTTGGATTGGCCCCGACAGAGAAGACCTTTTCTTTCTAGGCAGTGTTGTTGAGAAAGAACAATGCAGATCTAATTGTGGAGATTTCAGAAGTTGGCTCCTGTAAATGAACAGCTTAGATATGGAAGTTCCAGCAGATGTCTGCACTTTTCCCTGTGACAAACCTTGTAACCCCCCTTCCTCCCCCACTGCCCCGTCTTCCCCCCTCCTCGACTTATTGAAGATTTTTTGTTCTCACATCCTAGCAACAACCTAAATCTTCTCGCAGCAATACCCCCTCTCCCCTGGTTGCTACCCAGCCCTCAGCTGGCAGCCTCCGAGCTCCAAATTAGCGCCTGGCCCGAGGAGCGCTCGCTGCTCTCCCCGTGCCCCCCCCCCCCGGGCAGCTGCGGGCATTTTTCGGCTCGGCGGAGGGGAGGGGAGCCCGGGGGGGTTTGGTGTCTCGTCACCCTCTTGCCAGTCCCGCGGACGTGCCTGGAGCTAAGTTTGCAGCAGTTTGGAGGAGGCTGCGAGTTGCACAGGGAATACGGCGGGGCCTGTCCGGCCCGGGGGTGTGCGATGGAACGGCACCCCGGAACCCCGCTGGGAGTTTCCCCCTCTGCTCTGCGGGGCCCCTCAGCTTGGCCTCCCCCCAACACTGGCCCAAACGCTCCCGGCTGCACTCGCGGTGCCCCTAAACCGGGGGGCAATCGGGGACCCCGCGGGACGGCTCCGAGAGGAAGTTGCACCGTTCCTTGCTCGGCTCTGCACGTAGCCCCGATCCCCTCCGAACCCGCCGGGCTGCGCGCTTCGGGCGCTGCGCGGAATTCTCCCTCGCGCTTGAGGCTGGGACGAGCCCTACGCGGCGGAGCCCTCGCCCTACCGCCCAGCCCTCTTCTCAGAGGGCAGTTCTGCTGGGAAGAGTGATCTGGAAAACTTTGGCCTAGGGGAGCTGGCAGCGGTGCCGAGCCCCAGCCCCGTCCCGTTGCCCCCCCGGGCGCCGAACAATGCGCGCTTTGATGCGCGCGGAGCACCGTCAGCGGGAGATTAGGGCGATGTGTGTCGGCCTCTGCGCAAGCAGGGGTGTCAGGAGATGGGGCAGACATACAAATACGGCAGATTTTCTCTCTCTCTCTTTTTTTTTTTTTTTTTTTTTTTTTTTTTTTTTTTTTTGACACGAAGAGGCCGGGAAAACTGTGGTTCAGTCCCCTTCTGCAACCCCTCCGGTGCGTTTCCACCGCCGTGCTCGGAGGAGCTCCCGTTCTCAGCCCCAGGAACGCGGGCCCGCAGCCCCCTGCCCTGCCCCGGGGCGGTTCGTGTTTGTTTGGTTGAGAGAACCCACTCGAGGCAAGTGGTGAAACACAGATCGCTGAGATTCCCGGCAACGAATGCGGTGAATCGGACTCACAATCCCTGCCTGCGGCCGGAGGAAGGGACTCCTCGATGCCTATTGACCTTTGGAGGGGAAATCTTGATTTTTTATTATTTTCTTATTTAGTTGTTTGGTTAGTTTTAGCTTTCCCGGCTTGTTGGTTTAGTTGGCAACTTTGGCATCACCTGGCGCGGGCAGCAGCGCGTCCGCCGGGTGCCGCCGTGGGAACGGCTTGGGGCCACGGGGCCGGGGGCTCGGCGGGGCTGTCCCGGATGGCAGCGGCGTGCCAGGGGTTAAGGGCTCCCGCCGCGGGGCTGAGAGCGGCCGTGGGTGAAACTTCCCCGAATAACAGCAACGGGACGGAGCCGCCCCCGAGCCCTCGGGCTGCGCTGGGCCGGGTCGGGCCGGGCCGAGCCGGGCCGGGGGCGGGGAGGGCTTCTGCTGCCGCCACTCCTCCCCGTAATGAGCTCATTTCCATGTCTGCACCTCCCGCAACTGTGAGAAAATCCGCCGGGCCGGGCAGCGTGCCGATGCGGCCGGGGCTGCCCCGGTCTCCCCGGTGACAGCGGCCGCCCGGGAGAGCCGCGCCGGCGGGTGGGAACAAAATAAAGAAAATAAATAAAGAAGAAAAAAATGTCCCCCCTCCACGCTCCGGCCCTCCGCGGCTCCTCGCGGAGCGCTGCTCCCCGCACGGAGGGGGGATGCATGGGGGGACCGGGACGCGGCCACGCGTGGATTCCGTGGGGTGCGTCCCGAAAGCCGGAGATCGCGGGGGTATCGGGACGGCGGGGAAGGGGGAAGGGAACCCAGAGCCTCGCACTTATCAATAACAAGATGTATAAATATCAAAGTGAAGGAGCCCGAGTAAGTCTTTCTAGAAGCGAGGAGGAAGCTTAAGCAGCTTTCTTTAATGGTGATTTGTAGCTCTATAAGGGGCACGGATAGCAAATACCCTGCAGGTGCATGTTGTAACACTGCCATCCGGACTTTAATGTAGATTACTCTCCAACTCGTTTGATCGGTCCTTTGAAACCCTTTACAATTGCCTGTGACGAACCGCCAGTCTCAGTTTTTTTTCTTTGAATAATGCCTTAAGGGTAAGTCCTCGGGGCTTTTAAAGATCTCCAGCACATAGAAAAAACTCACGTTAGATTTCACTTTAGAGCGTGGGTCCGCGTCTCTCAACTCGGGGCTGTTAACAGGCATCTTTTAAATCATTAATCATTTAATCACCACCAACTTTACTCGGGAAGGGCGATGCTCGCGGGGATCTTCTAAAGCCCTCCGCACATCTGCATCGCTGCGGCTTTGGGAGGTGACCGCGCCGAGTTACTCCCCCTTTCCCCCCCCCCCCCCCCCCACGCGGAAACGCGTGCCGGGGGCTGAGCCTGGGGAGAGAACCAGAAGGGGGGATCGGGGGGGTCCGCTCCTGCCTGTGTCGTCCCCCCCCCCCCCCCCCCCCCCCCGCTGCCAGCAAACAGCGCCCGGGGGTGGCAGCAGAAGGGACGAATGGCGGAGAGAGGACGCGCTGAATCCCGCAGACGTTTCTGCTGTCCTCTCACATAGCGTTTAACCTTTCATATTTATTCGTTACTCCGAATTAAAAAAAAATGATTACTGAACTTTTGGCCCTTCCGCTTCCACAAGCGGCGCTTTGTTTGTATAAAATAAACTCGGGAGAACCAATTCCTCCCGTATCAAACCGGGGCTCTGAATTAAAGGCCCATTTGGGACACTTGAGACTACAAAGGGTTACACATAAATAAATGCCACATTTGCCTATTGCAAAAGTTTTCTCTGTCCTTTCTCAGTCGCAACAGGGGAGGAAAAAGCCGTCGTTTATTATCTCGCGCCGGGCAGGAGCAGCCCCTCCAGAATGTGCTCCGGCAGAAGAGGGACTCTTTTTTTTTCCCCCTCAACAGCAGCTCCTTTTGTTCTCCAGATCTCTTTCCCAATTTCAAGCTTCACTTGCGGATCCGAAGTTTGTTTGTTAATGGCGCTATTACCATCTGGCTCGTCCTACTTTCCAAAGATATAAATCTCCCCGGTTTCATTGCCCACATTATCATTTAAGTGCCACCATCGCTGGAAGGAAAATACGCTTTCAAGGCAGCGAGTTCTCCCGCACGCCCAGCGCCGGCCCCGACCGCGCTTCCCCTCCCAGCACTGCTCGGAGCGGGGCACCGCCGCGCCTTCGGTTCGCCACCGTCGGCTTAAGTGAAGCTCTGCCCCCGATTTTGGGCTGCCGAGTGCATCTGGCCGCCGGGAACCGCTATCTGCGGCGGGTCGGGTCCTGCCCCGGGCTGCCCCCCCTCAGCACCGGTTCACGTCCCGTCCTGACGCGGGGAAACCTTTCCCACCGGCGCCGCGCACTGACGGGGAGAAAAGTTTAGGCTCCGCTCGGAGCAAAGCGGTTGCGGATTCGTGTGCTCTTGGGCATAAATGGCCGGGGGGAGGGCGAGAGGGGATGGGGGAGGGAGCCGGGTCGGTTTATGGATGGGCTCCACAATGACTCTATTTATTCGCTGCGACCGGCCCGGGCAGGCTGAATAGGCGAGAGAGGCTCCCGGCCTTCCCAGCGCATGGGCCCGAGGGGACCGACTCCCCGCGTTCCCATGGTGGGGGTCTGCGGGGCGCCCGCTCTGCCAGCTCTGCCCGCTCTGCCCCACTGCCCGCACTGCCCACTGTGCCCTCTCTGCCTGCATTGCCCGCACAGCCAGCTCTGCCCGCACTGCCCGCTCTGCCCGCTCTGCCCCACTGCCCACACTGCCAGCTCTGCCCTCTCTGCCCGCACTGCCAGCTCTGCCCGCACTGCCCTCTCTGCCAGCTCTGCCCGCACTGCCTGCACTGCCAGCTCTGCCCGTTCTGCCTGCTCTGCCCGCACTGCCCACACTGCCCACACTGCCCGCTCTGCCCGCTCTGCCCGCTCTGCCCTCTCTGCCCGCACTGCCCTCTCTGCCCGCTCTGCCCTCTCTGCCCTCTCTGCCCGCTCTGCCCGCACTGCCCGCTCTGCCCTCTCTGCCCGCTCTGCCCTCTCTGCCCGCTCTGCCCACTCTGCCCTCTCTGCCCTCTCTGCCCGCTCTGCCCTCTCTGCCCGCTCTGCCCACTCTGCCCTCTCTGCCTGCTCTGCCGTCTCTGCCCGCTCTGCCCTCACTGCCCGCTCTACCCTCTCTGCCCGCACTGCCCACTCTGCCCTCTCTGCCCGCACTGCCAGCTCTGCCCTCTCTGCCCTCTCTGCCCGCTCTGCCCTCTCTGCCCTCTCTGCCCTCTCTGCCCGCTCTGCCCTCTCTGCCCTCTCTGCCCGCACTGCCAGCTCTGCCCTCTCTGCCCTCTCTGCCCTCTCTGCCAGCTCTGCCCTCTCTGCCCTCTCTGCTCTCTCTGCCCGCTCTGCCCACTCTGCCCACACAGCATGAATAGCCCCGGTGCCTCTGCTCAGTGCGGGTGGAGCATCGATCTCCATCGCTTCTTTGCTGGGTGTCCAGCAGCTTTTGACGAGGTTTTATTGAAAGATACCCACACTCACGCACACCCCTAATATTGCCAAGCGAGGGGAAAGGCACTCCTCTAATACATGAAGAAAGAAACCCTGTTTTTCCGTTGCTGTTGGTGGTGGGGTTTTTTTTGGGTTTTTTTTTTTTTTTTTTTTTTCCCCAAAGGATCTAATTGTTGTAAGCAGTTACGGATGAGAAGAGAACTCGCTGCTGATGCACTTGCAGAGCTGTGAGTGCCTGGGAGAGGACGGGCCGAGGCAGGGCTCGCTCATATCGCACATCACATTGCCTCGGGCCCTTTGCCGCTGCCACCGCGCAGCCACGGCCCTGCACAGCCGAGGGAGGGATCTTGTTTATAAATTTATATGACGACCTTTCCTTTGTGCCTGCTCTAAAGTTGATGTGGACAAATTGCAGAGGTATACAATTTAAGTAGATGCACTTTTAATCACCGATCATTAAAATGGTTATGTTAAATATACTCAATTACATGCATGACTTCACCCTAACAGTACTTTCTATTCTCCCAGCTGCTCACGTATTCCTTAACTATAGTCAGCAGAAGAAACTCGATTATGCTGAATCCATACATTTCTATGGATTTCATCAGCCTAATTAATGCTTCAGTGTGGTCCATGTGTGTGAATGGTCCTTTGCTATTACTTGGGTAAGGAGACAGTGCAGGAATGCAGAGGGGCTTTCTGTCAAAGATACCCATGGGGGTCACTCTAGGACTCTAATGGCAAAGGTAGCAAGTGTTATATGGCAGAAACATGCAGAGAAAGGGAAGGCAATGATGTAAAAAGGACATGGATACTGTAGGTATGCCCAACAGGTCAGCAATGATAATTAAAGTGCTTAAAGAAGAAAAGATAAATGTAGGGCTTCCAAGACTCGCAGTGCTTGGTTGAAAGCAAACAAACCAGCTCATGGACACACTGTGATGGTGGGAAAAAAATGTTGACAGCAGATTTTGTGCCTAAATCACCACCAGGGCAGTGTCTCCTGCCAGCACCAGGTTGGAGTGCCCTGGGTGTTCTCTCATTTTCTTGTTGTTGAAATGCAATGAGTCCTGGAGATGCCTGTGCATCTAGGAAGATCTGGGTGTTCTTGCCTGGCTGCACTGTGTGCATTCGTGGTCCTGGCAGTATTTGGGGATGTTCTGCAGCCTCTGAGGTTGGTGTGCTCAGGCAGTGCAGGTGCACACAGAGATGGTAGAAGTACCTCTCCTCTCTCCCGCCTTTCCTCAGCTTTCTTCCAGAATGAAGAAGCAATTCAAATAAATGGGATGTATTGCAGCTTTAGCACAAGCAGCCAATGGCTGCTTGAATAACACATCTTCCCATCTCAGCATTTAGTTGCATCTGAAAAGCAAGAGTGCTGCCTGCTCTTCAAGCAACCTGTTAATGAATGTGAAATTCATCAGGGTGGATTTACGTTGTGTTTCCACCTGTTGTGCCAGGAAACCATCAGATCAGCCCTTTCTCTGTCTGCTGGGAGTCATGATGGAAATGAGAGACCTTTCTTTCGCCACTGCCGTACCAAGGAACCTGCACCTCTCCCCTGTTCCCTATTTGCACACTGTGGCTCAGTTGTCCTCGCTGGTGTCCATGCCTCACTGCAGCCTTCATCCTTCAAGTGGAGAGAGAGAGCAGGAGAGATTTCAGATCCATAACCAAATTATAACCTAGGAACTTTATGCTTGTCATGCTAATTTAATGACTTTTATAGTAAGTGTAGACTTTCTGTCTTTTGAAATTAGCTCTTCAAAATGCTTTGTGTAATGACAGACACTAGACGTAAGAGACAAATGCACAAGCAATAGTGGGATAATAATCTGGCAAACACTGTGCCATTTAATATTAGGATGGAAAAGGAAGTAAGCACATCACAGTGGAGATGTTTGTCACTAGGGCTGTTGGTCCTCGTCTGTGCTTCGGACTGCCCCAAAATGAGGAGGTACTGAGCATGATGTGGCATTTCAGTGTGATGACCCTTTCTTTGCTTTCTGGTGGTACATACACATGCTTGAGGGCTGTGAGCAGCCTGGTTTGATTGGGCCGTACCTGGGCCCAGCCCCTTCGCTCGGATCCCAGAGGGGCTGTATGTGTGATGCTCATATGTGTGGCCCTGAATGTACGGATCACCTCCATTCTTCAGAGCACTTCTGTGCTCCCACGTTGTGAGCGGTCCACAAAGCTGCCCTAGAGCTGGTCCTGATAACAAAGGGAGGGATAAACCCCAAGCTATGGGTGTACTGCAGTCTGGGTAACTCTCTCATTGCCTATAATTGTAAATAAGGGAAGTTCACACGACGATCGAGTGACGGGGGAACAAGAGGCCCTTTTTAATCAGGTGGTTATCTCTCCTTGGTGGAGATCAGAGCTCCATCGCTCCTGGCCTTCTCATTGTGTCCCCCCTGCTGGAAATGACAGCTCCTTCAGAAATAAGCAACTTGGTTTCTGGATGGGATTTCAGCTCCTTTGCACTACACATGTACCAATTGTGATCTTACAGCTACGGCGAAGCCTCTAAATTATATATGTGTATAAACTTGGCCTCATTAAATCCCTCCTTTTGGATAGCCTCAAGGTTGTAGAGTATATTACTGTAAGCCAGAGGAGACTTAAATTATATCCAAATGGGGATTGAAATGTAGTGGTACTTAAGCACACTTCTTGTCTCAGCTACAGAGGTTTCATTTTTTCCCTTTAGAGTGTTATAATATTACAAATGCAACAGTTTCTCTATGTCAAATCAAAGGATCTGAAATCCCGTTTCTTGATTCAGCCTGCAGGTCCCTTTGTGGTGGGGACAAAAACACAAAGATACGATCAAACGCTGCTGTCTGACCAAAGAGAACTTACCGCTCATCTGAGAGAGCTTCCTAATTTGAAGCTAAAGCCCTCCCCGAGTGCATGTGAGCTGTGCACTGCCTGTGTTGTTTTCTCGCGTGTGTGTGCAGCTAAACAGGGCTGTGCAGCACGGGATGGGGATTGAGAGCAGGGAAACCTCCCAGCTCCGCATCCCCTGCCACAGGTTGGTCCTTCCCATCAAAAAAAAGGAAAGGTTTTAGTGGAAAATCTGTGCCCATGAGGCTCTTTCTGCCATCCCTGTTTACATTGGGTGCCTGGGGCACGGCGGGGGCTGGGGGGGGCTCTGCCGAGTGTCTGTCCCCCTGCAGGTCAGCTCCGTGGTCCCTCAGCCCGGCACTGCCCTCTCTGCCCGGTGACGCTCATTTCCCCGCACAGCTCCAACTCGATCTCTCCGAAGTTGGGGTTGCTGGGAGGGACTTGCCCGAACGCCCCCCACCCCCCCATCCCTTTCCAGCGCTGGCAGGAGGGTCAGTGGTTTAACCAGGCGTCACCAGGACTTCGTTTTATCCCCGGCCCACTGGAGCGTGTGGCTTTTAGTGACTGATGGTCACAGTTGCTCTCACGGTGCGTGCTCCAGATGGGCACGTCCTGGAGGCCGGGGAGGGGGGTGGGGTGGGGATGGAAGCTTGGTGGGGGAGGACGACACGGGCGCTTCGGTGAGGCCACGATGACACCGGGATTTGTTCTGGGTCACCCCCCCCCCCCCAACGACAAAGTTGAGAAATTTCTCCAGCAGTGCAGGAGCAAGAGTGTGGGGGAAGGGGGGGGGAGGGGGGGGGGGGGGATGAGGAAAGGGGAAGGGGGGGAAGTGCTGGCAGAGCTGGGGTCAGTGTACCCCCCCCACCTCGCCCTGCACGTCATCCCCACACACAGCCAGCACGTTCCCAAACTTTGAAATGACAAATCACGTTATTGCTGTGGCGGGAGGCTGCTTTCGGATCTGTGACAGCTGAGTTTTTCCTATCGATTATGTGACACTGCCGTTCATTTACACAGCTCAAAAGCTTAAAGCCACGGGAGGAGCCCCCAGTTGAACCCGAAATCCTAACAGAAAGCGAATCAACTTTCTGGCCGCTGTTTCAACTGATAGATCAGAACTTAATTCGGAGAGACAGAAAGGGAGAGAAACGACAGCACAGATTTATCTTGCCCGGCGTCTTCTGCTGAAACTTTAGAAACTGCGGCGTTGCAAACCCGGGGCCGAGATGCTAATGAGCGGCAGCGCGTCGTGTCCCCGCTCCTGTCATTTATTGCCGAGAGCGGATCGCGGCGCTCGGGGGCCCGCGCGGGTGCGCGCGCGGAGCATCAGCCGCTCCGAGCTCGGTCCCGGCGCCTTTCGGGGAACGGGGGGCACTTTGATCTCCCCCGCTCCCCGCCCCTTCCTAGGGATCCCTCCGTGCTGGGTCTGCTAGGGGCCGTCCAAGCGGCAGCCCAGCTCCGGGTTCTGCTGCTCCCTCCCCACCCCACCCCCCGTCTTCGCCGAGGTTTCATTACTTGCTGTTAGTGCCTGGAAACAATAAAGGATGTCGGACTGGGCTTTTATTGATTATTTGTCACCCTGTATTTGTCAGTTTCAATAACTTTTCCTGAAGTTTTACTTACGGGCACTTGAGCTTTCGGATTAGGCCAGCTCTGCGGATTGCAGCGAGGGGTAATTATCCGCCGGGCTGCTTCCCCGCGGCCGGGGGGCGACGAGCAGCAGCACGCTGAGCGGGCAGGATGCGGCCGGAGCTCCCCAGAGCGCTGCGGGGCCGAGAGCCGCCCCCCGCCGCCCCCCCTCCCGCGGCCGCCGCTCTCTCCCCGCTTTGAGGCCTCCGATCCAAGCCCGGAGCCGGGGCTTGATACTGCGGGACGGGCTGGGATGGGAGAGGGCTGAGCCTTCCCTCTGTCCGTCTTCCTCCCCTAATAACTTTCCTACGTCTCCCAAGTGATGCGCGCTGCTCCATACGTGCTCCGGCTCCTCACATTTGTAAGCACACGGAAGGCGAGCTCGCATAATCGCTGCCGGGCTGGCAGGGTGCCTATCGCGTACAGTGCGGTGTTTGATGTGCTGTATCTCGTAGCACGGCGAGCTCTGAGACAAGTGAACACAGAGTGCCCAGTTACACAGGATTTAATTACAGCGAAATGCATTCTCCATGCTGATTAGGAGAAAAATCAATCGGGGACTTATTTGCCACAATGAACCAATAAAAAAAAAAAACCGAAACAATTTATTAGAGCAATAATCTCAGCCCCAAATGGTCTAAATATTATTGTTTC
Source organism: Tetrao urogallus (assembly GCF_951394365.1). NCBI lineage: Eukaryota > Metazoa > Chordata > Aves > Galliformes > Phasianidae > Tetrao > Tetrao urogallus. The sequence goes on along the minus strand of NC_136822.1, from coordinate 16,278,283 downwards.
TATTGCACTGAGGAAATTCAAACTGAAAATGTTATACAGGGAGCATCAGGGAGTCCTTTCTCATAAATCCAGCAAGTTTCTGACTGATTTCCAGAGGCCTGGTGATGGCTTAGAAACCCTCAGAATAGGGGCTGAGTTCCCCCATTTCAGGTCAAGTGTTGGCTTGCTACATCACCTACAGCTTGAGATGCTCTGTGGTCTGCAGCTGTCTGCGCCAAACCTAGCGTGAGCTTCCCACCACGGCTTACAGATTCCCTGCTTTCCAGTGATTTATACATGGAATTCCTAGAAGAGAGGAGGCCACACAAAAGATCCCCAAGCCACAGGCCGAGATAAATGCCTTGCTATAATGCAGCTAGCAAACCACCCCAAGATGTGCCAAAACCTTCCAGCTGGGACCGAGCAGGGAAGTGTCCCTGTGGAGGGTGCTGAGCTTTGAGGCCAGGCTGGGACATGGGGGGACAACAGGGGCAGCTGTGCCGTCATTTCTCCTCTCCCACATGGAGCTGCTGTCTGGTCTCAGCCGGACCCAAAGCTCTCCGGGGGCTCCTGGAAAGACAGGGGGTGCGCAGGGGGTGCAGGTGTGCCAGGAACCATGGGGTCCTGGGAGCTGGAAGGCTGTGACTCAGGAGGTCCTGGTTTTGCTTTCCAGCTTTCTGTAACTCCAGTCATCTCCGTCCCGAACCGGAGGGGACCTCATTTCCTGCTCAGCACTCTGCCAACCACAAGGTCTTTTAGTAAGGCTGCCAGGGGTGCCTGGCTGCGGGAAGGACAGTCAGTGTTTGTCACCAGGGAGTGAGCTGGCATCATAGCTCTAATCTGAGTCAACAACCTGGCGAGCCCTGAGCATGACTTCATAAATCATGCTATCTAATTGAAAAGCACATGCTTGTATATACAGGGCTGTTGAAAAAGAGTGCAAAAAATAAAATGTAACAGACACTTCTGTTCTTCCCTCTGGCCTATTAATCAGCCACCTGATTGTTCCAACTTAGATTATTTCATGCAGAAAAAAAAAGGGAAAACATGAAACCACCTTGTTTAGCCACAATAAAAGCACAAATGAAAAAATTCATCTCTTAAGGAGAGGCTTAGCCTTTGTCTAGTAATAGGAAAACAATCTCTAAGTGTTTTTAATTTAAATTGTTTTCACGGTTAATTCAAAACTGCTGAATGATATTACCACAAGTCTATGTATCTATTTGGCATTGAAGCATATGATGTTTCAGAGCAATTTAACCAGTTCTGAGTGGAGGAAAAGTCCTTTGCAGTCTCTGTATTCACTTTTTTTTTTTTTAAATGTTGGTTGGTGCACGCATGCTGGCCTTCCTTGTTCTCTTCCTTGTAGTGGAAATGAAAAATGAATCTGTGACAAAACAGCAGATGTGCGCGGTTTGCTTCTCACACACAAACCTGCGTTATTTTCCACCCACAGGAGCTGAGGCACTGTGTTGTGCCAGAGCCACCTCTGCAGACCCCTCGGCCACCTCAGCCCTGAGCATTGGCTGAACACATCTGGATATTTCTATTCAGCTCTGCAAACAGACAGAGATACTCCAAGACTGCGTCTGAGACCAGATGACGTGAAACTTTCTACCATTAAACTCCTGTTCAGCTGTAGTCCAGAAGCGGGCAGCCCACAGCAGCTTGGGGATGCTGACAGAAGGTTGGCCATCGGAAGCCCTAAGCAGGTTTTTTCCCACTAACACTGCGTGCTGATCTGCACTCCCTTTCAGAAGGTGCTCTTTAGGTATAGGAACACTCGAAAAATTTGCATAAAAGCTTCATCTGTTGTACAGGATTGCTTGGAAATTAAGCAGCAGCAGTTTTCACTTAGTGTTTTAGGAACAGAGGGTGCATTTTGTTTTCTTGTTTGCTCAGTGCACTTCCTGACCCCTCGGTGCATTTCTGTCAGCATCATGGGAACTTGCTTACCTGGGACATTTTGTAAGTGAGAAATGTGTCATGTTCAAAGTACCTGAAAAAAACAACAGTAAAGGTGTCTGACAACTTTTTTTTTTTCTTTTGCACTTGTTAAATAATATTTCATGGTGCATTAAGGTTACGCAGCCTCTTCTGAAGAGACCACAGCAGCATATTGCTGCGTGTTCAGTGCTGTCGTCAGGCTGTTAGTTCTTAACTGGAGAAAAGCTGAAGGCAGCTGGAATCCCTTCCTGAGCCTTTCCTCAGTTTGTTCTGAATTCGATTAAAAATGGCAATAATTTGGGGACAGACATAGAAAGAAAAAATAAGAATGATTTCACAATAAGCCCCTTAGCGTGCCACTCGTGACCACAGGCAGATTGTAGAAGTGCTAAATCCATTCAACGTTTCTTTTCCAGAAGCCGAAATGTTTTCAGCCAAACCGATTTCTTGCCGGCAGCTTCAGATGCTGTAGCTGGAACCAGAGCAGCCCAAGGAGAGAAGCAAACAATTAAAACATTTACATGTTTGCTTCTTGATAGACATCTCTACGAGGTAGGTTTTAACGTTTTTTTTTCCCCTCTTAATTTTTTTTTTTTCCCTGTGGTAAGAAGGATAAGCTTGGAGTGCCCAGTCACCGTGGTAACTGCCAGAAAAATTCTCCTGAAGTTTGAAGGGGTCAGCGCGCGGGGTCAACAACTCTGGCCTCTCCCCGCGCTGGGGCTGCAGGCTCCGTCCCACGGCCGGGCCTTAGCGCGGGCTCAGCCCTGGGAGGTGGGCCGCTCCCGCTCTGATATAAATTTTTTGAGTCAGTTCACGGCCTGGGCTCTCCAGGTGGCCTCCAAAATCGATCGTGACCTCGTGACCCTGTCTAACGGAGGCATAGCATCCAACCTAAGTAAGGATTTAGGCAGGAGCGACAGCTTTCCGCTGAGTGTTATTGGGGACAGTGCAAACAGTTTTGGAAGCGAGGAGGTAGGTATGAGGAGCTGAGGTCATTAAAGGCATATTAAAAAACAATTTTAAACATCCTCGTTAGTGGAAGGTTTGTATTAGCATTAACCATTCCTCAAATAAACCGTTCTGTCAAGGACCCTTTTTTTTCTCCCTAACAATATCAAATTGAGCATGAACACAGGAGAAACGAGCACTTTATATATTTCAAACCAAACTCATATTTTGATTTTTAACTTATGAACCAAGGTGGCCGACGTGTGGTGAGACGGGCCCCTGGGAAGCACACTTTTGCTTTAAGATCCTAAAACCCAGGAGATAGCTTATTAAAGCAATATGTTTATTTTAGGGAGGAATGTCTCTAATGTATGTGTTCTTTCTAGATTCAAGGAGCTCTTAATTGGTGTAAATTTATTTTTAAGCTGGGAAATCAAGTCACACTCAGAATGGAATGAAAGTAGGAGAGTTTCTCAGGCTTTCTTTGCTGATCTGTAATTCAAATGGACAAGCCACAGCTTTGGGTATACACGTTTTTGCAGAAGAAAATTTTCATCTTCTTAGAAGAGAATAGAGAAAATTACATTTTTCCTGTAAGATTTTAAGCAACAAACCATTGGGATGGGGATGAGGGTAGGCTGCTGCAGAGGCTTAATTTTTTAAAACAAATCTATGAACTTGTCCTCTGAGCAAGAGGATTTGCTGTCCTAGTTGATTATCACCCCTGCAAGCCCCCAGCTCTGCACACCGTGCTCACAATCACAGTCACCAGGTGAGTAAGTGGAACTGCATGGAGGAGCAAAGTCCAGTCTCCAAGGAGGAAAATGCTCTCACACTATGAGTGACTTTAAAACTGCTCTGAAGGAAGAAAATTGCGTTAATGTTTGTTCCCAGTCTTGGAAAAATTATACAAACTTATCCCAGTGGGAATCCTGCCCAAAGACTTTTTGTGCTCCCTGTGCTAAATGGCATCGCCCCGCCAGGCAGTGCCATCCGCTGCAACAGCAAGAGCCTCTTGCTTGGACTGGGACAAAGCCTGGCTCTGCACAAAGCCCAGAACCAGGGCCGCCTGTTGGCTGAGGTTCTGCCTCTTAGGGCTGCCATAATCTGCCCGTGGGGGTTATCTGAAGAGCAGGAGATGAATTGGTACTAATAAGAGGGGCAGAACTGTGCCCTAAATAATGTGAGGCCCAGACTTACATACGCACATCATCATGTATGCACTTACACACGCATGTCAGTGACAACACTCATTCTAATTCCATCCTCACTACTGCCCATAGTTTGTTGCTGTTGATTTTTGATAGAACTGTACTAAAACCAATTTATTTGCATTAGCAAGCATGTTAGTTCAGGGGAGTGCCCTCTATGACTAAGCTTGGCAAGGCAGAGCTCGCAGTCCTTGATGAGGATCAGCATCAGCGTATTTGCTTGGTTTTCAGAAAAAGCATTTAAAAATAGGAATTATGAGCAGCTGCAAGGTGAATCCTCAGTGGTTTCAAAAGCAACTGCAGAATTTTTAGCAGCTTTACTTACTTATTTATTTATTTTAAATATTCATATTTCCTTTGTAAAGTGAGCATACAGTTCAACCTGACAAGCAGGGTGGTTGATCCAACCATCTAAAGCAGAGAATCCAACCATTGCACTGGAACTTTGTAAAAATTGCCCCAAACTTTCTCGAAAGACTTGGAAGGAGGAATCATTAGCAGAGGGAATAACAAGGGATCTCGAGACCTTTTACTTGTTGCAAATTCTTTTGAGCTGAACACTGTAGATCCTGTCCAATTTATAATCAACTGCAGGTGTACAAATGCCACCTGAAAGAGGCCTCTGGGTTTGCATCTTTTGTAACTCTTTGCCTTTTTTTTTTAATTGTTCATCTCATACAGCTGGGATGTGGTGTGTGTTGGTGGTTGCTGCAGTGGGATTGCTCATCTTCTTTGGCCACTCCAGATCTGGGAAGTTCTCACTCATAATCATTTGATTCCATGAAATACCTTCTGAAGTGCAGGCTGCTTTCATTTGAACAGAACGATATACATGAATGGGCTTAACACAGCGTTCGGGACGAGCAGTCGGAATCAGCCAGGGCGCTGAGCTGGTGGTTCCCAGCCTCTATCATATGGATCACTGCTAATCCATGGGGCCTTGGTGAGTTTGCTGCAGGTGGTCTGTGGAACTGTATTAAATAATAACGCTCATGGTCTTCAATTAAAATTTTGATGAGAAGAGTGTGTGGCAGCCCGCACTCAAGTCTGACAGCTGAGAGTGATCTGCCGACCTGAAAGGTCTGAGGATGCCTGTTTTGCAGGACTGTGTCTCAGCCTGTGGTCCATCAGGCAGCAGAAAATATTTTCAAATGAATTACGTGTGTGTAGCAAGTGAGCATGCTTTCTCACTCAGGCAAGCAAGCAAGCAGAAGAAAAACAAAACAACGACAATAAAAAACACTTCAAAACAAAATGAAGAAAGTAAAAACTACAAATTAACACTGAAGCCTGAGCCTAGCTGGTGTTTGTTTTTGTATGAAAACCACATTTCCAGTGCTGCTGAGTGGGAAGCGCTACTCAGCCAAGAGCAGGGCTGGAGAAGCTCTGCACTCACTGCAGGAAGCAGTGAGGGCAAGTGGGCAGCTGGGCTGACAGGTGTGCTGACAGGAGATGCCGAATAAGTGCTGCACTTCCTTCTCTTTTTCTTCACCTCTCCTCTCTGCTTTAAGTGTGTGCATGGCTGGCGTGCAGAGGGAAAGTCAAACTAATTCTGATGCTATTCTGGGCAGACTAAGTCAGAGAAAGCTCTTAGGGCAGCCTTTTTGGAAGGGTTACAATGTAGGTTGATACTTTAGGAGCTATAGGAAGTTCTTAATCCTTTACTGCCTACGGGATTGTCACTTATAGACCTGCTTTTGTCTCATCTCTCATAAGGATGTTTCCTTACATTAAGGCTTCCAAGAGCAAACAGGCTTAGCCATTGTTTGCAGCAATCTCAGCTTGTGGCTTAATGCACATCTAATATTTTGCTTCTGCTTTCACTACTCTCCTACACAGCAGACTGTACCTACACACTGGTTTAGGGGACATCATTCTGAAAATATTCATTCGAGCGTTTCATTTCTTTTTCCTGATTTGTCTTCACATCTTTTGCATTAGCCTCGTTTATTACAGGTAGTGTGGTAAAGCATGAGGAACTTTATGTGTTTAGTTGCTCATTTCATGTTTAGTTCTCAGTTGAAGAATAGCCGCATGAATACACTTCCTTCTTGTAACAAAAACTTGTAAGCGCTAAATTTCCACCAGGTCAAATGCTTTATTTATAATCTAAATTAAAGTATCTCTTACCGTGTAATGGGAATGAAGTTGGCCATGAGCAAACAAAATGGAAGCGCAGATTATTTTGGTTTTGTGCAATTTTGCTTGAGGTTAGCTGAAATAAAGGCAGGTGATGTGGTGACAGGATGATGTTTTGCCTTCCTGCTCTGCCTTGTGTGTGTTACAGACCTTCTCTAGAGCTCTAGAGTAAAATAATAATAATTTCACAAAGTACTTTTTTATGCCTGAAAGTTTTGCTGTCTGCAATCACTGGTGGGCAGAGTACACAGGGACGTGCGATGCGCTCCTTCCTGATCCCGATTTGCGCCCTGCTTAGCAGTTCCTCTTGCTGTTTAGTTGCTCGTGTAGTTTCCAGTTATGTAACCCATCTCATTTTGTGAATATGTGAATTTAACAGCTGTCATTGTCAGCAGTGCTGGTGTGGTTTCTTTTTTTTGTTTCTTTTTTTTTTTTTTTTTTTTTTTTTTCTTTTTTGGCAAGCTGGCATTACTCATCAGTCTCATGGCAGTTTTGTTTGAAAAATGCTTGTGCTAGAAAAAGTGGATTTATCAGCTCAGCACTGTATGGTGCTAGCATGCAGCACAACAAAAGACAAGTGCTCATTTCAGTAACGCTTGCAGCATTTCATGGGGCCCCCAAATAGGCTGAACAAGGCTTCTCTGGCAGCTAAACTGAAGTACAGTGGGAAACTGTTAAAGTGGCAGTGTCACTGCCTGGAAAATGGCCTCTGTTTTCTCCCATCAGTTATCTCTGCTTTCTGTGTTGTTTGTTTGTTTGTTTAAAAACTATTTACTGCAGTAGGAATTTCATTGAATATTGGAGAAAGGAACTCCAATAAGTGTTTTTGGGGTTTTTTTGCTGTTTCTTGGAGCACAGACCAAGCTGTCAGTCTGTCCTTCTCAAAATGGCTCTGTCGTGCAAGGAAAAACAAGACACTTGTCTTTTACAAGTAATACTATAAAGTCAGTCCTGTTGCAGCCCTTCAAGGAGATCTCAATCCCTGTTCAAAGCACTTTTTTTTTTCAGAATGTTTGCCACACTTCCAGTTTCTTTCAGAGCTGCTCTTCTAGAATGCAAATACAACTTGCGTAGCGTTCTATATTTAATTGAATGTATCAGGTGGTTAAAATCATGTTTTAAAAACAGTATTACATACTGCAAATATGTCAAACCCTTTGTTCACAGACATTTAAAACAAATGCATTTTTCAGTATTTATTTATTCTGTCTGATTGCATTCCATACAGATGGGGAAGATAAACGAGTGAGTTCCATTTTGACTTACAACTTGTCTTGTACTTTTTCAGGTGAGATTCTATGAAGCCTGAGTGACTTCAGAAGGAGAAACTTATTAGAAGAAATCTTTTCCATTGTACGTATAGTAAGTCCACCTCCCGTGTGTGCTTGTGCTCCATACAGTGCTGGGCTGCATGAGAGGAATGGGCGCATGCAGTTTGATTTCGTTTTGCTCACCGTGGAAAGGGACAGCTGCAGCACGCTGACTGCTTTCTGAGATATCAGCTGCCAGATAGCCTGTAACACCTCAGCCAGAGGCACAGGAACCTCTCCATAAGTGCAAGCTGACCTGAGTCCATACCTGCACATGCAAGGTGCAGATTCTTTGGACCCCACACCTGTAGTGTGGTGTCCACGAAGCAGCAGCAGCAAAGCAGTTACCACTGTGTGGTAGCCAGCAAAGCTGGCTGTGATTTACCCATCCGAGCTCATGCCTGTCTGAGGACAGCTGGAGCTGGTGATATGTTTGCCTTGCAGTACCCAGAAAACTGGATACCTTTTGGAATGGTTCTGAATGGTTACACACAAATTGGAGACATTGGTCTCCTGCCAGACCAGGCAGAAATAACACAGCAATATGCCTCAGGGAAGCAAGGAAGTTGTTTAGGACTTCCTCTTCCCTCAGCAAGAGCAAACCTGAAAGCCATAGAGGGGGAGGCTGGGGAACCAAGCTTGGATGAAGATCTCTCATCACTGACACTGCCATGCTCCCATCTCGGGCTGCTGGAGAGTGGTGTGTCCTTCGTGACTCACTGTACCCTCATGATCGCATCTCATCTTCTGGTGCCTGGCTGAGCACAGAGAGTCAGTTATGCTCAGTGTAAGATGTCATCACAACAAGCAATTGGAAAGACCAAGGAAAGCTGAAATCCGTGGCTGTGAAGATGGGGGTGGCTGTTTCACTATGAGATGCAGAAGAACTATTTCCCCTACACCTACCGCAGCCAGACTGCAGTTGTTGAGTTGAGTGACAAGGAAATGGGAGCCTGGGATGTCTCAGCACAAGCTTCCCTAAGCCTTGACTTGATGGGTGAGCACCTGAACACAGCCAGAGCCTGTTACATTAAAGGCTTTATAAAAGCAACAGTGCCAAGCTAACATCCACCTCCCACGTTACCGGCAGCCCCAGCAGGTGTAACGTGATCCGGCAGTCACAGCTAGCAGATAAACAAACGGCCTTTCTGCACAGGTTGTGCCAGAGAGCCTCTCCCAGCGGGGGATTGGGTTGGATGTTGTGCTAGGTCAGTGAGCTGCTATGGAAAGAGCTGTGACAATGGACAATCTCATGGGGCTGTTGTCCTTTTTCCACACAGGATTTCCCTCAACACCTAACGCAAGGCAGCAGAAAAACTGTTGGGGGAAGTTTCTCTACCAGGCCTCTGAAGTTCAGTGGGATCGGGCCCTCACTGAGAGCCTACTGCTGGATTTCCCTATGCCAGAGAAAAAAACTTCAGAGCTGTCAGGCCAGCCAGCAGCACTGAGTGCTGCCCACCAGAGCTGCTTGCCTGCTCTGCCATTGGGGCCCATCTCCAGTAAGCGATATTAACTGAAGGGCATCCTACTTGGCTACAACATATCTTCCTTCTTCACTATCAGCAGCTTAGCTGCCAGCTGTGGTGAATTTCCCTTATTCCACAGCTGAGGTAATAATGATGCATTCCCAGAAGCAGGGCCTGCACCTTGTGTACTGCATTGGGCCTGCTGGTGTGTGGGCACACTGCTCCACACCACACCAAAATGGCGTCCATCTGGTACTGCCCCACAGCATGTGGGCACACCATGCCGTACCAAAATGGCTTCCATCCTGCACTGCTCTGCAGCGTAAGGACACTCCACAACAAAATGGTGGCTCTCCAGAACTTCCCTGCAGTGTGTGGGCACTCCACGCCAAAATGGCGGCTATCCAGCACTGCCCTGCAGCATGTGGCACTCCACACCACACCAAAATGGTTATCTGTCCTCTGCTGCCCTGCAACGTGTGGGCATACCGCAGCAAAACTGTGTGTGTGTGGCAGTGCTTCTGCAGTATATGGGCACACCACACCTAAATGGTGGCTGTCCAGCATTGCCGCACAGCATCTGGCACACCACACCAAAATGGCGGCCATCCAGTACTGCTCCCCTGTCCCTGCACCTCAGCTGGGTCTCATCCTACCCTTAAAGCCTCCCCCCTCCCTGTTCTTGCTCCAGTTCCTCATGAGTTATGATAACATATAAGCAGCTTAGGGAATTCTTATCGGAATGAGTTGAACACAATGCGACGTTTAACTCTTAATGACAGCCACCTCTGACTGAGTGACACATTATAAATTATGTTTGAACTGGGTGTTTTTTTTCAGAGGCAGATATCCCCCTGCCACCCAGCCAGCCCTGCGAAGTTGCACTTGTGGCCTTAATCCCACTTGGATGTGTGCCCCGCTGCCTCCACTCTCCGTCACTCGGGTGCTTTAGTGTTCTTGAACAAGTGAACAATCTTTGTTTCTGTACCTTATTAGGCCAGAGACCATAGCAGCGAGCGATGGCATCAGCAGGCCCCGCAGGCAGGATTCTCTGCAGACGCAGCCAACCTCCAACAAACCCCTTTTTATCCTCCTGTTTCTAGGAAGAATTATGATGGTGGTGCCCTGCTGTTGATCAGTCAAATCTGTGGTGGGCCTAGAGATAAGTCCTGTAAGTGTGGTGTACTGTAAAACAGCGGCTCCCATTCATTAGTGGCTTGTGTGTAATAAACCACCCAATGGAGGGGGATGGGGAAGAGAGGGAAAGAGCAGCTGCAGTGTGCAGGAACAAACAACACAACTCATTCTTGGGAGCCAAAACTTTCTAATTTGCTGCTGGGCTGCTGGGAGCACTCAAATTCTTTCTGATAATGTGCTCGTGCCCTCGGTGTCTCTCTCTGTGTTTCTGCTCTCCAGAATCTGGAATAGTTTCACTCCAAACAACAAACGTGGACGCTGCTGAACAGGGAGGAGGAGGGGAACACAGCCACCCAGTGTTTGCAGACTCCAGCAGAGCAAAGTGGTGGACTCGAGGCAAGTTCTGCCATGGAATGGCTGCTGCACGTATCTGCTTGTGCAGTGGGTAAACAAGGCATCACATGGGCTGCAGGCTGAGCACGAGGCGCGTGGCTGACCTATATGTGTATGAGGCATGCCAGAGGGACAGCGTATTCCAAACGTTGTTAGAGACTGGTGGGATATTCGGGAACTTCCCTCAAAAAGCTCAAACAAAACAAATGTCAAATTGATTGTAACTGAAAAATTATTTGGCTTAATTTCTCCTGTTTTTCCACAAGTTCCAGTGAGTATTTACATAAGCGTATTTCTACGTTGCCTTGCATTGGAAATTGCTTGTAAGTATGTTCATCAAGATGTCAGTCAATTATAACTTGTTGCACCTGTTTGGACCTCAGTAGTTACTAATTGTAACTGTGGATTTTCAGCTGTGACTGTGCTGGTGCTCAGCCCCAGATCTGACTGCCCATAGGACAATATTTCAAACTAGAAATTAAAATCACCGTGTGTGTTTCACAACTGCTCTCATAGACCAAACCTTTGTGCTAGAGCTTGTACTGTCACGAGAAAGGGAAATTAATTTTGGATTGATGCTGCTCAGAAGGACCATTATACCCTTGCAGGATCACACTGACTGCTTTTTCAGTGATGTGCCAGGCTGTGATGGTGCTTGGACTGTCTCTTAACATTTCTATAGACAAGGGCTACTTAAACAGCAACTTCAGGCTTGGGCCAAACTGCAAGTACTCTTTATGTAGACAGGCGAAGTGTCAGACACAAAGTTTTTCACTTTAGTGCGGGAGATCCACTCGCTTTCTCTTCCCTGACCTGGAGACCCGTGCCAGGCATTGCCTGAGTCTTAACCCTTCAATAGGAGGTGTCTCTCTGACACCTTGGCCATAGTACCTAATGGGTGCAGGTAATGGGTGGCCAGTCAGACCTGGCCAAATCCTGTGCTAGATCTGAGCACAAACCAGTTCTACGAAAGGTTTAGGCAGTGAAGGAGCTGAAACTGGCTGCTTACCTGCCAAGCTGTACAAGGCCAGCATGAGGCCCAGCCCTACAAGCTCTGCTTGTAGCATTTTGGTATTTCTGATAAAGTCATTTGGCATTTTGATTTCCCCATGGGACAAACAGTGGGACAATCTAAAAATAATAAATAGGCTTCCTGCACAAATACCTTGAATCATTAGAAGCTGATGTTCTGTGAGTTTGCTGTGAATCTGTTACTGCTTTTATATTTTCATAAGGATGTAGTCTAACCATTGTTGGACAGAGGTAAACATGAGTAACCCAGTTTTGTTCTTACACTTGGGACACTGCAAATAGCTGAGAAGTCCTGAAGTTTTTGTGTCTAACCAGATGAAACTGGGGGAAATGAAATATTTCTTACTAAACTGAGGCAAAATGTGCCTTACTGATCTATAAGGCAGTCTAATAATTTTGGGTTCAAAGATGTCTAATGTTGAATTATTAAATGATTCAATCTAGTTTTCTTTTAGAAAGGGTGAATTAGTGATACTAATCTATCAGCTGGATCCAAACCATTACAAAAACTGTCCTAGAAAATAGAATGAGAAGTAGACCAAAAACTCAGAACTCAGTCTTGCAAATAAAATAACATTTTGTGACTGGTTGTTCACTAATACATGTGAAAGAAGGGCTACATGTTACATGTCTTTTGTTGTTGACAGTGTGCCCAATGCTGTATGATAAATGTTTGAATAGTATCACCTTCTGTTCTGCCTCCTTCACCTACAGGAGCAGCTGTGGTGGTGAAGGGGCAGCGTGAGGCACTGCCAGCCCTGACTTCCTGCAGGTGTCCATCCGGCACCTGAACCTCGGGCAGCACCGCGTCTGTGTCCTGTGCCTGGAACCATGCAAGAACAAAGTTTGTTCTAAACGTGAATTTAATGTGCTTTCAGGTTTGACAGCCTCTTTTAAAAGGAAACGTTTAAGTTGAGCGAAAGGCACATTTGTCTCTCCAAATAAATGGAATTATGGTTCAAAGATCTGACTTAATCCCGAGGCTCTTGCACTGTGCAGTAAGTAGGAAAGAAAGGGGATTGCTCCGAGGAGCAGGGGTTAGCAGGATCAGGGGCTGTTTTATATCATCTCATTTTCCTTCTGGTATTTAATATACTTTCTTCTCAACTTGCACTGGCTGCTTGTAAAAAGACCCAGCAGTATCATAGATTAACTAATGGCAAATAAACTATTAATTGAAACTAATGAAGGATGGTACAGGGAGTTCCCATCCAGCTTTCCTGCTAGGAAAATTTGATTATTGTTAAGCAAACAAAAATGCCATTCTTCCAGATGTATTCTCTCATATGGTTTCATCCTTTTTCAGTTCATTTCAGGACTTTTCTCAAGTGCATTCTACTTGTTATAACTATCTGCTCTTTTTCTACTTAAAAAAAAAGAAAGTATATACAACTGTGTTTTAAAATCTACATTGACATTTCAGTGATTTGAAGGAAGATGTTTACACAGTAACAGTGCCATCTATATTTATTGTATCTCTGCAAACAAAAGTTCTGATAAAATTAAAATATGTATGTGATGGGTTTTGTGTGTTTTAATGACATCTGTATGTTTCTAGTTACGATTTCGGTGCCTGCCCCCACATTACCTGGCTGGTTAAGGAAAGTGAGATCAATATTCTTCTCCAACGTGTCATTTTGTTCATTAACCCCAATGCTGTTGGCTGCACTCTCTGAAATCAGTGATTTTTCTTTGAGCTATTTCTTTTTCTATCAAAGCCCTGAGGTACCTGTATTCCAGCAGTGGCTGCATTTGCGGGACATGCTGACATGGAAAGGAGGAGCACTGTGCTTAAAGGGAGCATTCGAGAAGAGTCTCCAGTGAAGATTACAATGAAGAATGAATTTTATTGTGGCAGTTTCCATCATTGGCTGCAAAAATATGTGGACAGAGATTTGGATAAGCTTGATTTCAGGCCAAAACCCTCTTGTGTGGAAAAAATACCCTAAAAAATCCTCCCTAAAGATGAGAGACAGTCCTGCTGCTGCAGTCTACCTGGCAGGCACTGTGTGCACTGCTGTAGTGTGACCCTGGGGGGAGTTCTGACCACGGCCTTCCGTCTGCTGAGGCCAAGCTTTGTGTCCTGGGCGCTCTGGGGCTGCTTCTTGCTGCTGGTGTGGGTGGCTGGGTTCTAGTGCAGTGTAACTGCATGACCCACTGCTATACACACCATTGGGAAATCAGCTTTTGTGACAGGGAACAGACCTCAATTTCCTAGAATAAGTCTATTATTAAAATATTCCCTACTTTTCTCCCTACTGTCCCCAAGCCATTCCAGCTAAAAGCTTCTCTAAGTGTGTGGAGGCAGCAGCGCTCACCTTCCCACTGTGTTTACATGGTGACTGCCAAAATAAACCTGGATGGAGGGACCCAAGCTGTCCAGAGGCGTCAGAAAGCTCTTGGCCACCTGGGGGCTCTGACTGGGTTTGGGGAGACACAAGGATACGAGCAAGTATCCCCAGGGCTGAAGGTGCATGGTGCTGAGGCCCTGTCCCTGTGAGCACTCATGCATGGCTCAGTGTCTTGTCCATGCACTCTGGGACTCACTGTGCTCTGGAGGATGTTCACTGACTGTGGAATGTCTGGCCCCAGAGCATCCCTCACTCTGGGACTTCAGGGGTGCACAGCCCCACTACACAGCGTTGTGTTTGAGTTCATTGTTCATTTTTAGATGAGTTTAGTCCCCAAGGCACCTCCTGTGATGTGCTGCTAACAAATATGGGACAAGAGTGGATGAGGGATTGCTGTGCTGCAGACCTACAGCCCTGGAGTTGAGGACGGTAAAAGGAGGGAAGTAGGATGTTGCACCTGTGTGATGGGCAATCACAAGGCACAAGTGGGGCCATGTCAGACTTTGTCCCAAGGACTCAAACACTGCCTTCCAACACTCACATCCTTTTTTCCTTCTTAAAAAATAAAAAATAATGTAATGTAAAAAAATTTGGTTTTGCTCAGCCACGTGCTGCTCCATCCCAGCACAAAGCACAGCGCAATGCACAGCACAATGCACAGCGCCTGCCTGGGGGAATTCGGGGCATTTCGCAGCTTTCAGGCACAGGAACAAATTGTGAACTGCGGCGTTGCATCCATGTGTGAACACACACGCAGCCACCAGCAGCTGATACTTCACACTAATCACTCTTACAAATGCCTCTAATTAGACTCATAAATACCTCTAACTTTCCTACAGGGAGCAAAATGCCCGATGGGCTTAGTGAAAAATCTGGGGGCAAAGAAAGAGTTAAAAAGATGAGTAAACCCGTTTTTAAACCTGGCACGTCCTAGAGCGGTGCTCTTGAAAATCCAACAGGAATCCTAAATTGCGGAGCCCTGCACCCCCCGGAGCCGCAGCGTGGGCAGATTGGGGGCGAGCAGCCGGGGGAGGGGCTGCAGCCCTCCGCCTTTGTACCGGAGGGAGAAACATTGGGATCCTGCGGCGAAGGAACACAGAAACCCTCAAGGCAGAGAGAAATAGGCGCAGACAAAAGCCCGTTACATGGTTGCAAATCACCCCACTGCTGTTATTTTATTTACAGCTGCCGGCAGGAGGATTGTTTTCTCTTGCAAAAATTTAAGCTCTTTTTTTTTTTTATTCCTACTTTGCTTTTTTATTAGTTTTTTTTTTGTTTTGTTTTGTTTTGTTTTTTTCCTCCCTCTCAGCCACTGACCCCACAGTGCAGTGAGCCCAGTGCCCTGGGTGCTGCTTTGGGGAACCCCTCCTTGTCCCGGGGTGCATGGGGGATCATGCTCATGGAGCAGCGGGAAACTTTTCCTTCTGCCCTTTTTTCAAGGAAATTCTATATTATTATTGTTACTGAGAGGGTGTAAAAAAGAGAAACAAAGCCTGCTGGGGCACTGTCATTATTGTGTGCTGGTTTGGGATAAACGCTCACCTTTCAGTGCTCAGGTGATGCCTTCATCTCCCCCAGCCTCTGAGCGCATTTCAGTTGGCGACTGTTGGAGTTCAGCCATTGATGAATATGAGTCCTCAGCAAAAATAGCGCAGGGGTCCCTTCCAGCTCGGGATATGCTGTGATTCTGTGCTATGAAAGATTCTCTGGCATGGGTCTGGGTTTGCCAATGCTTCTCCCACCTTCAGCATCCATAAAACCCCACTGGGACATTATTTGCCCAGCACGTGAATGTATCATTGAAGTAGTCAGGGAAGGAGGGAACACCAAACTTGCCCATGTCCACGTGGCAATGAAGTGGTTTCCATCCTTGTAAATGGTAGTTAGTGGCCACAACAGCCACAGGGGATGTGGAGGGAATGGGGAAAACCCCAGCCAGGTCTCTCCCCTGCCAGCTGCTTGCAGGAGCTCCTGAGGTGTCTGGACAGGTAATTAGTGCCTAGGCTGCAGGATCCCTCCTGTCATCCTGCCCAGCACATGCGAGGAGCAGCAGGGCTGGATTTTTGATGGCTGATTTACCCCGAACAAAGGCCCCAAACAACACTGAGCGCCCGACTCAGGGATGGAAACTTTAGAGCCAACGGGCTCTTTTCCCATCAGTTAAAAGTAGTGTTATTTTTTTCTAAGCTGATAACATTTTAAACATTTTGCGAGACAGTTTTCTTGGGAGGCAGAGAAACCTGTGGGTTTGCTATAAAAGAAACTTCTGTGGATAAGGAAATGTTTCCTGTGAACTCACCTGTTGCCAGCCAAGGAGAAATGTTTGGTGTTTTATTTCAATCAAGAATTTGCTGCTATCTGGTGCTTTATCTAACCTCACTCTTTGGAAGATTTGATGTCACGCTTGGCAGAGCCCTCAGATCCACACGGCTTTATGGTGCTGCTCTGCTAAAACTCCTCATGTATTGGTGTACAATTGAAAATAAAGCCTGAAATCCTCACAGAATGGGCAAACATGGCCCAAATTGGACTTGAATTTTTAAACAGGAGTTGATATAAGCACCTCTGTGCAACTCTCCCAGTGTCTGAGCAGTGCCAGGCAGTGCTATTTTCTGCATAGGAGAGGTCTCTGCCACACAACCCCTGGTTTTATTGTGTGTTGTATACTGGCCCTTACCGTTTAACTTTATGTAGAGACTGGTGTTGAAGGGCAGCCTTAGCTTCTCGGAACCTGTATAACACCAGTGGCTGCATGGGCCAACATCTGCAGCCATTTTGGCCTTTGTGCCACCTCATTTACAGAGGTCACCATCAGGTGGAGTGGGATACCAACATGTAAGCCCATGCTTCAACCACAATGGACTATGTATTTTTTTCAAGTAAATAGTGCTTTTGTGGGGCAGCGTTTGGGGCTGCCCATTGCCTCAGATGGTGGCGGGTTCCAAGGAAGATGCAACAATGAGCTCCAGAGACCCCTCCCAACCTCTGTGACTCCATAACAACAGCCAGCTGGGACGCAGCCTCTGACGTGCTCACAACCTGACCCAGCCTGGCTGCCTGCTGTAGCACTGAAGTTGCCCACAATCAAGGTGAATGTAAGATTACTACTAACTATTTCATTGGGTGATATGCAATGTGGTCCTGTTACTTCTCAGTGTGAGCACTTTGTGCACAAGTTATAGCATGTGTTCTGGTTTCAGACACTGAGGCCTTACTGCTTAGTGCATCACCCAAGGCTACACATAGGTAACCTTTTCTGCAGTGCAAAAGCTGCTTAATTGACACAGTAGGGCCCAGCTGTGCCTGTAATTAGTTTAAAAGTTGTGCCACCTGTTTGTGCTGGTTGCCTCTCTTTTTGGATCTGCTCGGTGGTCAGCAGTTGCTGCTTCTTCTAGGTAAGGTTTTTTTTACTTTTACCGTTTTTATTTTCAAAGTACTTTCAGAAATGCAGTTTGTTTGTTTTTTGGGGAAACAGGAAATATGTATCTGCTTGAGGAGAGGGATGGGCGTGTAATGAGGGCTGTTCTGCGGGAGGTCAGTTGGTTTGTTTAACGTTGCTGTTTGTGTGCTGTGTGACTAAGTGTGCTTAAATCTGCCGGTTCTTCTCCTAAAGCAATTTGGTTTAAGTGGCAAGTTTGTGTTGAAGCTGGGAACAACGTATTAAGCTGCAAATGGCTACTAAGTGAATTCTGTGCTGGGAAAGCCAGTGTTCTTCATCTGGGAGGGGCAGTGCTGTGTTGTTACTAACTCTGAGTAAGGCAATGTTTGCTGCTTTGGTAACATCTAAACTAACATCTATCCCTAGGCTGTGTCACTGTCCTCAGTGGGAACGGGCTGTGCTGCAGAAGACTGCCAAGAGCAGTCCCCTACCCCAAAGGAGGGCTGTGGGGATGAAGTCAGCATCTTGCCCCAACTCTCACTGCAGTGCTCCTCCACACAGCTCTGTGCTGGGCACGAGGCAGCCATGTGAATGTGTGAATCAGGGCCGTGTCAAATAAGGGTGCCTGTCTTTCCCAGCAGCAGGGAAGAAACTAAAGAAAAAGAGTTGTATTAAGTGCTGTATGTGAGCTGTGGTGGGCTCTTCATCTATGCATAACTTATCCTTATTAACTTCTGTAATGACTTTAATAATGACTAATGCGATGCTCTAACGAAGAGTGGTTATTGCTGCTCAGAGTTCAGGAAATGAACATTAAAAACATTTAACAGGCAGGTAGGTTTAAATACTTGGTTGGAAGCTGTTGGAGCTAGGCTCTCCGATCTCTCTCTGCAGCTCCTGCACTGGCTCTGGATGTACCTTTATAGACTTAAACAGCTTGTGGCTTGTCCCTTGCTGCGGGGGCTTAGAGCAAAGTCATGTTTTGAGGTTTTATACTCCGAGCTGCAGTACAAGAGCCCTGCAAGGGGAGGTAAGGGGCGGTGTAACAAGGTCATTTTGAATCACATGGATTCAGATTGTACTTTTAAAGTCAGTAATTGAAAGCTGAAGAGCAGGGGAAGCAGGGAGGTTATGTGGTGCAGGTTTGTTTTGATGCTGAATGCCAGGTGAGCTGTGATCTGAATAGAGGGGCAGTGGGAGGGGAACCAACATGAATGGAGGAGCTCAGGGAGGTGGTGCCTCCCCAGGCCCTGGTGCTCCTGGGTTGGTGGTGGCATGTGAAGGTAATGACTGAACTGTGTATTTAGCCAAAACTCCACCAGAAGATTTTGTGGTGTTTTTATTGCACTGGAGAAATGATCGTAGGCAGAGTTGACCAGGTATGGGTATTTTAAAATGGACCCGAAGAAAGCAGTGGTGTCACTGAACTTATGTTCAAACTGAGCAATAGAGTTGTTCTTCTCTCTGATCAAGAGATCATCTGGTGACACGAGCACAGTTTTCTTTAGCTTTGCTAGTTGTTTTATACCAGAACATTTACCTCTTCCTAAAGGCTACCCCTTCTCCCACGGGAAGTGCTCACAGAGCTCACTGTGTGCAATCCCAGCCTGGTGCAGCCTGCCCAGCTCCTGGGCCATCTCCAGTGGGTGATGCTAGGTCAGTTCTTTGTCCCAGTGCTATCACTGGGGAGAGCTGTAATTAGCACAAGCTTTCTCTTCCTTTTCTTTGTAACTTCATTTTCCCCCCTTTTTCTCATTCTGTGAATAAGGAAAGTAGTGTGATCTATGGTGGCTTCCCTGGTTTCTGGAAGGGGAGACTTTTTACCAAAGGAAGAAGGGTGAATGTTCTGATGTATTCTGTGTGAACTTATGATTCTGTGTGCTTCCTGGGGATGATGAGTTGCCTGCAGTGCTCGTGTCAATTCCCACTCTTCTCGGGTCTGCGACAGAAACCGCATGGAAATCTGCTGCATGTGGTGTGAGACCTGAAGGAGCAACTCCTCTTGTGGCTGTCTTTGGGCTGTCATTCACAGCTGTCAGTCATTACATATTGGGTTGTATGGTGGTTCAGGAAGGCATGTGCTTGGGACAGTGGTTATGTTGGTGCCAATCCTTTTGACTGTAATTTTACCAAAAAGCTCCTTGTTTTAAAAATAAAATTAAAAAATAATATGGGATATTTGTCAAGTCATATGATAGTTGCTTTTAATTTGTGCATCATGTATTTGCTGGTGAGTCTAGTCCAGCTTTTTAATTTCAGAAATATTTTATAATGACTTAAGTTACAAGAACTTTTCCCAGTGGCTCTTACTATGAGAAATTCATCTCAACTAGAAACTTCTTCCAAAGTCCAGTCTGATGGTGTTCACCCCATTATTTATGGGGGGTTAAGTTGGCCTTCCACCAGCATTACATACTGACTCCTAAGTACATCGAAGACTTGTGTGGGCTGGCAGTTGTGTTGACTGCTTGTGCATTTTGATCCAAAAGATAAAGGTGATGGTTTGCTTCTTCGTGAAACTCCTCTTACTTATCAGTCATGAATGTCACATTAGTTTGGTTCTGGCATTTCTGAATATATTGCTGTGAAGTTGTGCTCTGGCATAAGTCTGGTAAATTGTTCTGGAAACAGAAGCTACTGTGCCTGTTCTTACTGGAGGTTAAGTGTAGGTATGTGTGTTTTTGGAAAAGCTGAAGAACGTTGAGTCTGATTTCCCTTCCTCCCCCCCCACCCCCCCCCCCACACACAGGCTTTTTGGAATGCTAAATCGTTATAACAAGATTAGCTTCTTACTACCTCTCTCCCAATTTCTCCTTAAGTCGTTTTTGTCACTTTTGAGCAGAGCTATGGTAGGAAATCCTTTGCTCTTCATCTTGCTAGTATGTATGCTTAATCATCTGTATTTGAAGCATGAATTGAGAGAATATTTAAGTGTGTTGAATAAATGAAATTACCCAGTGGTACCACCAGTGTGACCCTCCTATTGATCCTGTTCTAAGTAATATTGCTTAAATCAGAATAATGTGTATTTGTTTTATTGGTTTAATAATGTGTATTTCAGGAGCATGAGGGACCAAAGTTATAATTCTGAGGTCCTGCTGAGATAATCGAATAAAAGCGTTTGTGTTGTCTTGAGACAACTACAAAATTCTGTTTCCTTTAGTTGATGGAGTCTGAAGTGAACTATTTGAACTCGTGGGTCCTGTGCTGTGTGAGGTAGGGGAGACCAGTGTGTCTACACCAAATTGAGCCAAGTGAGGAATGTGCGTTTGGCCTCCGTGCCTTGATGTTTTGCATCAACTGCAGGCAAATGTCACATCTTGAGTTTTAGATTCATATTTCTAGACTTGATCACTGCAACTTATGCATGGAATGGGGGTGCGATAGGGGAACCTGAACTGATCTCCTTCACCTTCATTTTATAATGTGGTGCTGCATCATCTCAATTTTTTCCATCCTGTGAAGAGGTCCCACTCCTACGAAATAAAAAGAAACTTAGTCATATGAAAGATGTGTCCAGGATCAGAAGCTCTTTCCATGCAAGCTCTTCTCACCCAATGGTGATATTGTGGGGATTTTCTCCTTCTGGAAGGTATTAGTCTGACTAATTAAATTTATTCTACTAGTAATCATTTGGGTTTGCCAATTAATGAGGCATTGCCAGTTAACAAAGCATTACCAATTATGGTTATATCAGACATCTGGAATTGCCTACCTGTGGTTTATGGAGGATATCTGTCTCTTCACTATTAGTGTGAGTTTTTTGGTTATGTGTGATCTATCCTTTTTTTTTTTTTTTTTTTTTCTTCTAATACTTCCAAACTAATTAATATTTTGGATCTTCTTTAACTATCAAGTGGGGTTGCAATTATAAGCACATTCTTAAACCTCTTAGTACTGAAAGGAAGACATAAATAACTTCCAAATCTGTGAGACAATGTCGAGAAATGTACTTGCTTAAATTTAATCTATCACTGTGCCAGCAACGCATATAGCTGAAAGGTCAGAGAATCATTGAGAAGGAGAAAAACAATTAATTTGGTATCAAAAAGGTAATAGGATAAGGCCTTGCCAACCCTCTCCCATTGTTCTGCCGCATTAACTTCGGCAGGTCAGATGCCACTGGTCGTTGACCTCAGGCTAAACAGGGTCAGCCCGGGCTGATTACAAAAGAGATGTGTTTGCACTTATCCAAGTGTGTCTTAAAAAAACCCGAGCCCGCATTTGTGTTGTTCCTGGGGAGGAACACACAAAGGGTAAACATTTTTCATTGCTAATATAACTCACAGGAGATTCAGCATCTCCCATCTCCATGTGGTTGTCCTGACCGCTGTGATGCATTGCCAGCCCGGATCCCCCAGTAGGTGCACACCTTGGAACTGGTGATGCAATGAGAAAATATGCTATGAAAAGAACTGCTGGAAATCTATTGCATGTATTTTTATTTTTTTTTCTTGACTTTTTTGCTGGTTATGATTTTGCCATGCTAGTTTGGTGAGCGGACAATCGGACCCAGTGATTTTAGTGATCTCTTGCAACCTTAATGAGTTTATCGTTCTCAGTAGCATTGCCGCAGAGGTTGGATTTCCAGCACAGCCCTCTGTGGCTAAGACCCAGGTGAGGATACTGTATCTGCATCTCTTTTTCTTTCAGCAACTCCTGATGCTTTTGTTCAACTTCAACCAAAGCTCCCCTAGTGGTATGAAGCTTCAAGCTTCCACAAGGCTCGTGGCGGCAGACTGTAGGGCACAGAGGTTCTGGAAGTCTCTTAGTGAAGAGGAGGAAAGATTTATAATGCCAGCTCACTTTTAATGGCAAAGTAATCACTGGGGAAAAGAGATGGTGCAACCCAGTCATAGTTATGGTTGGAGAGAAGACAAGCAGAAGATATAAACTGTGAGAAGTGTGGCATCTGTAGCTCTTCAGCTTTCTGAAGCTAACCAGTCCCTGATGGAATGGAAGAGACTCAGAGTGCCCCAACCCAGTTGCAGCTCTGGAGATCAGGCAGTTTTAATAATTACAAAGCTGTAAATATTCCAGCTGGCAGATGTGGAGTATCACCACTTAAAAAATATTTGAGACTAGCTCTGGGCTAGAGGCAGTTAGCTAATTAGAAAACTCCTCCTTTCATATGCCATCTACCTGCTTAAATTTTAATAGGATTTCTCCCCCTGGAGATACTCACTTGCTCTATGGTTGAGACCTTTTGGGGTGAGTTAAATTCTTATTACCTTTATTGCTGGGCTTGATTCTGTCAACTGCTGGGCCTTTCCCACTCCTGCTGGTGAACTTCAGGTATAGGCTTGATTTTTTTCATTTGTTTTCAAGTACCATGATTTTAATACAGATAGCAAGGACTGCTAATTATGTAAGTAATTCCCTGGAAGGGAATCCCGATAAAGACATGGCTCTGATAATTGCTAGTAAATATATATTGCTGGATGAGGTGGGGGCAATGGCAGTCCGTTGAAGTAAGAGAAGTCAGTTCTACTTGCATATTTAAAAATAATTACCTGTAACAATGCTTTTCAGCTTAGGATCTTCCTGATTAAAAGCTTTATTTGGGATCTCTTGCACTTCTTGAGAGCTGCTAGGCATTCTTTCATGGAGACCAACAGCTCTCTACCACCTCTCATATCTGAAGGCTTCCTTTGGGCAGTGCATCCACATCTGGACATTCTCAGGCCATGGGCAATGTTGCAATTGTCTTGGAAGCTGTGCCAGCAGATGTGGTGCTGAAAGCACCCCGATGCAGGAATCCCTTCAGTAAGGATGAGAAAGCACATACATATGTACATGTATGCACTCAAACAGCTCATTAAACAAATCAAAAGGTAGGAAACGAGTGCTGAATGAAGTTAGATATGTGGAAATGTGAGAAGGATTTTGCCCAATGGAGGTGGTCTTGTGGTGTCTGTCACTTAGAAACCCAATTGCATGGTCAACTGCAACAGCGTGAAAGCTCATCAGCCCTGTAATCTCCAGTTTGTAATTGATTCTGCTTCTACAAATGTTAGCTAAAGCAAAAATCTGCATTAAGGTAAGTGCTAAACATCCATCAGCTTGACTGATAAGTCAGAGGAGGAATGGCTGGAGAAATGCTCATTATTTGCCATCAGATTAGGGGAAGTTTTGCTTACAATGGGATTGGTTTGGATTTCAGCTTCGCTTGCAATAGAAATATCAGTAGTTGGGTGCACATGAGGCAAACGGACAAAGTAAAAATATTTTCTGATTATATAGATTAAAAAAAAATACAGAGGGAGGAGAAATGCTTGTGTTCTGAGGACTGAACAATAAACAGACAGATGTTGAACTGTGAGTCAGAGCTGGTGGTAGAAGTGTTGATGACACTGTGTAAGAACCTAAACATTTAGATACATGTGAACTAAATAAAACCACCAAAGCACGAGCAATTTGTCTGAGGTTACAATAACTTAATTTCTTAAGTGTCATTGTTCAGAGATGAGCAACAATTCAGCCTCTAATACAATGCTGAGCTGTGATTCATAGTTGGTGGCAGGGGAAAGCAGTGAACGAATTGCTTGGATCTGATCAGCAGACAGAAGCAGACCCCTTGTCCGTGATGCCATGCCCCTTCCCTTGCTGATTATTCACCAGCAAACATCCTACAGTCCAATTCATGAAGTCCAGTCGTCACACAAGAAACGTCAGGAGGATCTGGTGCAGGAGTGGGCGGATGACAGAGCGGCACATTGTGAGCCTGCAGCTCTGTGTTTCCTCTGGGGTTGTTTTCAGTTCTTTTGTCAGCTGATTACATGGTCCTTTATAATTTCTAATCTACAGAATAGAGCTATTTGCTTGCGGATTATGTGGAAGTCACAGGCTTATGCAAAAGAAAAACAAAATAATCTGGAAGTGGGTTCTGTTGGCAAATGTTATATTTCATTTAGGTGTTTTTTATCTGAAGGGAACTTAATCTAGGGGTTTGGAGGAAAAAACAACAAAGCCCAGTTTCTGTCAGTCTCAGAGATTTCAGCCTCATGGCGTTAATTCACCAGTGCCCCCATACACGTGGCTTAAATTACTAATTCTTCTATAGCAGAACTTTTTAACACTGCTTGAAGTTAAATATGGAAATTAAATTTTGGTGAAAAGGAAAGGAGTTCAGTGTGTGTTGAAGTGCTTTGTTGACATTTGAGTACGCGTGCACTAAATACTATAAGCGAGCTTACTATATTGACTTGTTTTTGTTGTTAATGAGACCCGCACGTGACTATTCTAACATTTATGTTATCCTCTGGAGGTGAGAGTTGAGTGCTTGCAGAAAGCAGAATCTGTGGTATTGGGATATGAGCAAAGCAAGCTGAGAGCTGTGTCTGGCCCCTGGACTTCTTTGGGTAAAGCTTGGTTTGCAGCTTCAAGCAGGCAGTGTCAAATGTGCTAGTGAATGTGAAATGCCTGGTTCTATCTTTGCTCCCCTACTATAGTTGCCACTCTTGATACACAGGGTAAGTTTTAGCGGCTGGGTTTAGCTGAGTTGACACTCAGCAGAGTGTGCGCATGTGTGTATAAATGCATAGGTGGAAGTGATGAAATAAGGTAAGCAGTATAGTTCCTTGTGGTTTTTCAAGACCAAAGGAGGACTTTGAGGTGGACCTCATGATTGCTTGAGGCTCTTCCTGGCCAGCAAAGAAGAGTGAGAGGGATCTGAAATTCCAGTGTAGAAAGATGAGGAGAGGGCTTGCTCACCTGCTTTTAAAGCCTTGCTCAGCTTCTTGCAAGTCCTCTGTAGGGCCTACAGATGTGACTTACGTGTGTGCGGGTGGCTGTGTGATATTCTTAGGATTTATCAATGTGAAGTTTGGAAGCTGGCTTCAATGCCTCTCCTCAGCACCTCCAGGCCCCCTGCTGTCTTCTGTGCAGAGGGGTCTGATGTGTATTGATGAATACTTTGTGGGTCAATATTTCAGATAGTGTTATAGCAAGATAGTCTTGTTTTTCATTGAGCCTCATATTAGAACTTATTAGAGCTTCTGTTGGGGGCTGAGCGGTAGTGCCAGAACAGGTTCTGAAGGGCAGTAGGTTGATACTGAGGAGTTCATCCCCCCCCAAGAATTGGAATGGCCTTGGGTATAGAACTTGGCTCCATAACTGAAATAAATGGCTCCTCTGAAAATAAGATTCTCATTAGCTCTGATTACTATCAATGAAGTATCTCAGAGGACATCTCAGTGCTTATTGGAGAGATGTATTTGGAGGTGTTAAAGAAGCTTCCCTATGGCAGACATTGGTTTGGGGGAAGAAAAAAAAAAAAAAAAGAAAAAAAAAAAAAAAAAAAAGATTCTTGTTCTTGGTTCAAAGTTTTCTGGCTTAAATTGGAGTTTCAGTGTTTCTGCTTCCTATTATAGAAGCATTGTCTATTTATAGCTTAATATTCATGCTGTCTGCAAATTATGCAGAATGAATTCACTTGTATCATTACAAAATTATCTTTATAGTGTGCCTAATAGTTCTGTTAATCTCAAAATGATGGGGGAGATGTTGCTTAGAGCACCAAGTTGCCCATCCTACTCGTGCATTAATCCAGCACTCCAATGAGAACATGACCTGACATAAACAAGCATTCGCTTTGCAGAGATGATGTACAAAGCATCTTGTCCCATACATGGGAATAAACTAAACTGAGCTACTTGCTTGAGGATGTGTGTGGCTTTTTATCAGATCAGGGCATTTGGCTTTTGAAGGCACCAGGAAATTATAATATTTCTGCTTGGACTCTGTTTTAGCATTGACTCACAGTAGGCTTTTGTTACCAAGATTACAGAGTGGTTTACAGACTGTTTATATAGTTTTAGTTGCAAAATATCAGAACGTGAAACAGCACTGTGAGTGAAAATAAATGTCTATATATTCATGTCCTTGGTCACAAGAGCAGGAGTCTCTTTCTGTACTCAGAGCTGATGCTTTCCCAGGTGTCCCCACATTTTCTGTCTCACCAGTCAGCGCAATGTTGTCTTTGGTGATCACCGTGAGAGGGTTTTGCTTCTGCAGAAGGCATCTCCTGCTCAGGGGAGGAAGGGCTTATCCTGCTGGCAGAAGCTGTGCTGCCCCTTGCTCTCTTTTGGACTCTTCCTCTAAATCTGCGTCACATCAGAACTTTCCTCTGTGCAGTGCAGCCTCTGGCCTGTTCAGAAATGAAGCAGTGGTTTCCCTATGTTCTGTGCAAAAAGTGTCTGCCTACCCGGCTTATGGGGCTTGGGCTGCTTCTGCTGTAAAGGGTGGGTTGTCTTTGGCCTTGGATAGATATTCTGCGATGATACACCCATAGAGTAAAAGGAGAGCGGTTAGCAATTGAAGCCATGAATGTTGTGTTTAAGATTACAATCACAAAGTGTTTGGAAAAAATATGGGACAGAAATGAACCTTCGTGTGATGGGGTTGGTACAGGTTGTGTTCTAAATTACATAGGGGTGATGTGCAGTGCAAGTAGACACTGTCAAGTTAACTTAAGCTGGAGCAGGCAGCAGAAGAATTGGAAGGTTGTGTGTCGTTTTTCCTTTTTTAATTGACTAACTAAATGGAGTCAGCAGTCCCACATAGGCTTTAAAAAATATAGTTTTAGAACTCTGAAAATAAACTGGGATGCTGTGACTTCACTGATCTTTGCACTTGGAATATATGGAGAGAGCTTGTTTGCAGACATCCTGCTGGCATCATTCTTTGCCCTACTTTTAGGAATCGGGTAAGATCTATTTCTGAAAAGTAAGACCTAGTTTTGAAAATATAATTGTTTCCTTGGAGTCTGGTAGGTTGTGCTGATGGAAGGTCCCGTCATGCTGAAGCCCATCTAATCGGTGTTCAAGGCCACAAGTTACTGTGGTCCAACTTGAGCTCCTGTTGAGCACAAATGTGTGTTTATCAGAAAGATGGAGATCGCTTGGAAGGGAAGGGAAAACTATTCCAGAGATTAAGATGTCTTTGGTTTTCTTTAATTACTGTTGGAAGCTTTGTCAGGATACTGCAGAAGGGGAGTAGGAGGGGAATTCTGTGTGAAGACTCGAGTCACTTCTATCTTCAGAATGATTTTGCATGGTTTTTCCTTGTCTTTTTTTTCTATTTTTTTCATCTATGCCTGACAGTTTCTGTAAGACTGCAAAGCTGTTGTTTCCTCTGCAGCTTGGGTTTCTTCCTGTAAACAGAGATGCTGTGGCTGCAGAGCGCTCATGGTTGAGCACAATGGTTCATATCATCACGTGTGTTTAAATGTTGGAATGTTCCTGCTTGGCCAACTCTGGGTTTGACAACCATTGTTCTTTTTGTGTGTGCAGTATAGTATCATGGGCAAATAAGGAAAATTGCTTTTTATTAATAGCTGTATGAATTGAAATGAAATAGTGTCCTAACTGTTTCAGTCAACCTGAAAAGAAAAATCCCTCCTGTCAGGATATTGACAACATGCTCAACTAATGAAATAGAAGCTGCTAGGATTGCATCACAGGAACATTTCTCATCAGCTAAATATACCTTGGGGCAAGCTGGAGATGCATAGATACTTTCAGGAGCTCATCAGCTTTGTGGTAGTGTTCTTCAGGCTGTTACATCCTGGAAAATATTTGTTTCCTATCATTCAATTCTGTTTTCTAATCACTTTACAATGACAGTTTTTGCTTGCTGAGTCCAAACCTACTTACAAAGGTTCACGTTTCTCTTTCTGGATGGAGGTTATTTATCTCTCTCCACTCATTTTTATCTCGTTCAGGGAGCACTATCTGATACTTTTATGGGTTATTGTCTTAAATTGCAAGAGAAATGCATGCTGGTTTTGGAGTGTACTGCCTGAGCAGATGTAGGAATGTAAATTACCTAGACAAAAATGCTGTAATTTTGCTGCACCTTTTACTACTTTGCTCTTTTTAAACACAGTTGTTTTGCAAGGTTAGGTTCAGCAAGTTTGAGAGAAAAAAATCAGTGAAGGTTCCTCCTTACCCCAGCTAAAAATACTCTCAAACACTTCTGTGTATTTGGCAGTGTTTCCTTGCAGCTTCTGTGGCTTTTAAATCAAATCTGTGTTAGGTGACGCAGCCTTACTGCAGAGCTACTCTGCCTTTTTTTACTAGTCACTACTAGTCAGAAATGAAGAAGAATAATTTGCTGCAGAGCAGTAGCAGTGGCTGACACTTGCTTTAGAAACTGGCAATGATAAACACCGGGAACAGCTCTCTGGTCCTGCCTTGGGCCAGTGGGCAGTGTTGACTTCCCTGTACTACATGGCAAGTCACCAGAGCCTTACTGCCTCTTTGGTAGAAGCACTACTAGAAGGCTAGTCCCATTTAAATCAGTTATCCCCTCCTCAGCCATCTCTATGGCTGATGGCTGAGGTGTAAATCCAAGTTGTTCATTTTGAATACCTAATTTTAATCTTCCCTTGTCATTTTCTATGAATAAGATTGGTAGAGGAGGTAAACTGTCCCCGGACGTGAAACAGATTTGGCAAGGTCAGGGTTTGGAATGATGTAATTGTTTTACCTCCTAGCTGCACATTTGCATCCCTTGCTCTTCATGCTGAACATGCAGTAGATCTTGCTTTCTGATCCAGTTTTCTTCTTGTATGGTGTTCTTTTTTTAATTTTTCTTTTTTCTTTTTTTTTTTTTCCCCAATTCTCTAAATTCAGTGCTGATTTTGTTTCCAGGAGGCAGGGTGCTGGTGTGCTTGATTCAGGTCACTGCAGATGGTTAAATTGGAGGGGGATGTATACTACCCAAATATTAGGTGTCCCATCTCAGTGGTGACTAGCTGCCTACTGACCTCCCCAGGAGGTTGCCTCATAGCACCCTCAGGTGAATTGAATCCCACACTGATCATTCCTTCACCCAAAGAATATTCATCTCTTCCATTTCTGACCTCCCAGCTCTGCTCCATGCGTTGGAGGTAGGAAATGACCTTCTCTGCTCTTCTGGTGGGAAACCCATCTACCCCAGCAGGTGCAGGGAGGGTTTTGAGGTGCTTTCCAGAACACTTGGGGGCTTGAGAGCTGGATGACTTCAACACACCAGAGAAATTGAAAGCAATTAAAAGCTGTAGGTCTAGTTCCTGATCGAACCAATTCTATTTGAAGAATCAAAAATGTGCATGGTGGCCATCACTGTCTGACATGAAAGTGAAGGCAGAGTAAAACCTTACATTGTTTTGTAACCCCATTTTCTGATGCACGAAGGTGAAGAACCTACACAGGCAAGGCTTGTTGCCCTACTAACTAACTAGTAGCTTAGTTATAGGTGGTTTTCTCTTTCAGCGCTGGGTTCTCTCAGGGTGGTTTCTTGCAGTGAATGCTGACAGATGAAGGTTGGAGATGAGATGCTTCGTGTGCATTTTTCACTTGTTGGCCTGGGGCATGCCAGCCCGCGGGTTTCCTTAAACACAAACTATTTGCTGAAGTCTGGAGGAGCCTTTTGTGGCCTGGTCTAGCCAAGAGGTATCCGTCCCAAGGGGAGGGAGCAAAATGCATCTTGGAAGGTCTGCGGGAACCAGGGCCTGACTTGGGATCTGCCTGTACCTGTCACACGGTAAACAAAGCGCCCTGGGAGGACTGGGGTTAGCCGAACACCTTGGTCACACACTGAGCAAACTATCCCCCAGGTGTGCTTGCAGAACAGACTCTCCATCAGCGTCCTGTCATGCACAAAATGTTTATCCAATTTGTCAAGATAATCTTTCTTCAAATAAGCTCAGGTCCTCGGCCTCAGAACAGCCCAATTTCAAGCAGTATAAAGTAACTCCTTTTTTTCCTCCCTCCTTCTCTTGCCCTCCCCCCACCCCCATTTTATCACTGTGTCAACTTTTCCTTGGCTTTAAACAAACTGAAAGTAATTATATCATTTTCAAGTGAGTTATCTTTTTGACTTAGCTGATTTGAGGGTTACTTCCAAATGCTCCCAAGTTGGGGTATCCCTTTCCAAACAGGCTTCTCAGAGGTTTGTCGGAGTTGAGCTCATTAAGGACCCAACAATTTGTTTATACTGACATATATAGTAACTAACTAATGAGAAGTAACTTAGGGCAGTTGTAAAGAAACATAATTTAGTGTGTTTTTCATTTTTTTTTTCCTCTTTAATGGTAGCTTTACCCATAGTTCTGGATTTCCCCTGAGTTTGAGCCTTTACATTGTCATTTTCTGTTTGAAGTTGTCAATACATTTAAAGTCTATTCTGAAATAGGGATTAATAATAGATCAGGTGTTACTGCACAAGACAATGCTCACTCCTTTTTTGATAGACAACAGCTGCTTCATTTTATTGCATAAAGAATATTACTTCTGTGATCACCTACAACTGTCAGAATGAAAGCCATTTGTGCATTTTTTCCCCTGCTTCCCCAAAGAACTGAGTGTATATCCAAAAATAGAATGCTGTCTATTTTTTTCCATAATGTTTCATTGACTAATTTCCTTCCTTCTCCCTTCCTCCCTCCCTGGCTGCCAATATGGAAAGTGTCATTTCGTTTTTACTTATGTTAAGGTGGAACCAAGCTTCGTGCACTTGCACTTCTGAGTACGATCCTGAATCCCAGAAAGCTGCTCTACGTGCTGCTTCATTTTAAACTTAGTGGGTAAAATCCTGACTGTGTTCCTATGGGCTGTGACCGTGGCTTAAATGGGGGACTTGTGGAAGGAGCTGGGTAGGAGCCTGTGTGTTTTCTTACATTGCCTCCATCAGTGCAATGGCCAGGTCATGCATAACAGCTTTTTGAGCTTTGCATTAGAAAGACCGTGTTTTAAACCTGGTTTTAAAGGGCGTTAAGCAGCGCTAATCGGTATGTTGATGAGGCTTATTGTTTTGGGAAGAACTGCAGTGTTTAAACAGACTGGTGATATCCTATTTATTGTTTGAGAGGAGCAAATGGCAAAATGAGCCTGCGTAGCAGATTATGAATTGGAAGAGGGGAGAGAAAAAACTTAGTTTTTTTTTTTTTTTTTTTTTTTTTTCCCCTAAACACAGCCATACCAACTTGTTCGTTCTGCACAGATTGCAGATGAATTAGTTTACCGCACTTCTTAAATGGTGGCCTTCCTGTGTACCTCTGCCAGAGGAAAAGGACTACAGTGGGTGAGCAAATGTGAGCCCTTCATGCAGAGTTCCGATGTGCCGTTGTCCCTCTTCCCCCATCAGCCAGTTCTGGAAGATCAGAAATGTTAGTCTTTGGATTACAACGTGGCAAAAAATTAAAGGATTAAAAAATGTGTAGAGCTGCTATACAGATAATGATTGGTATTTACATAAGTAAGGGATGTGATAGCCAATAAATAGAACTTAATTAATAAAGATTGCCATTATGCAGCTGAGGACCTTGAAGCGTTGAAAAATTAATTAAGCCTCACAACCCTTCCGTGTTGTTGGTAAGCGTTGTGATTATGTACCTATCCTACAATAGGTAAATGGAGACACTGCACTAAGTGAATCTTTTTGCTCAAGGTCACATAATTACTCAGCAATAGAACCTGGGAATCTTCCAATCACCAGCTGAGACTGGTCCTTACAATACATGTTTTCTGGAATTGAGGGAAAGAAAGAAAGAGTATATTCATGCTGGTGTCAATACAGCCCTTCTGCCTAAGGAATTGTTGTCTTTGGTTCATATGGAACACATGTTACGTGTGCTGTTTAGGGTTTTCTTCAATGGTAAATTCATATTTTCTATTGCATTGTCTGTGCAGCCTCACAACTGTTAAGTTTGTTATTTCTAGTTTTATTTCTATTTGTGCTCTTGTTTGTATAACTTAGTTTGGACATTAAGCAGTGCTTGTCAGGCTCATTTGCAAGGAAATAATTGAAGAATTGTGCTGCAGTATATTTGGGTGAAGAGAAGTCAGTCTTCATCTGGTTGAGGTAATAGTCTCGGAATTGCTTTGCTGTTGTCAGAGTGAAAACGCAGGACTGCCTGTCAATGGGTGTGAGCAGATGCACACTCCTGTCTGAAAGGGAAACGAATGAGCAGCACGTCAAAACTAAATCTGAGTTCTGCCCAAGTAAGTTGCATATTGGCTTACTCATCAAAGGCAAAGCAGAGGCTGTGCTCTCCTTCAGAGGTTCCACAAAAGCTACGGAAATGGCCTTTCTCTCCTGCTGCTGGTAGGAGAAGATTCCTGTTACTGTCACACTCCTTTGCTACCCTCGTGCAAAGATCTGTTGTGGTGCTGTGTGAAAATAATGGTTGAGTATCTCCAGAAATCAGGAAGTATTTCTGGCAAAGAACTGT
Source organism: Tetrao urogallus (assembly GCF_951394365.1). NCBI lineage: Eukaryota > Metazoa > Chordata > Aves > Galliformes > Phasianidae > Tetrao > Tetrao urogallus. The sequence continues at coordinate 16,245,774 of NC_136822.1, read as the reverse complement.
GCTCTGAGCCTGTGCTCAGAAAAACAGCAGTTAGATTGGATTCTTAAATAACTACAAGATTCTAGGAACTGGGGTGCTTATGGAAGTCTTGCTGTTTTCTACAACTGAATGCTCAGTTTTGGCTCTGGTGATGTTGTTTAGTGTCTGTTAAAGCAAGAACAAAATTGTCTTCAAACTGATCAAATCTTAGTTTTCATTTTTTAAGCAAAACTTTTTTTTTCTGCTGCAGATCATCCAGTTGTTTTGCTGTGTGCATGTAGTGGGGGGTACAGCCTTTTCTTTCAAGATATTTTCACCTTATGATTACTGGGAAAGCATACTTTAATTTTCCTTAGTTTTGGAATCTCAAGGAGGCTTTCACTTAATATTTTGTATGTTTATGTTGCCAGCCTGGATTTGATGTGTTGCTATTGACCTGTACCAATTAAGACTTTGAAGTATGGGCCACTCCCTGTGTTTTAGCCATGGCTTTAATCAGTTATATGCAGAGGTGCCAGATACTTACCAATAAAGCTAAAGTGCTGTTGGTTCCATGAAGAATTGAGCAGTTAAAAGGCTAGTCTTACTCTAATGATATATGGTCAAGTTAGTAGTGCTCATTGGACAGTTCTTGCAAAATAAACCATGGAAGCTATGGCTTTATGAAGTGCTGTGGCAGAAACCTCCCCTGATTTAGTGTTCATACTTGCAGTGTTTTCTCGTTTTTCAGGAGAGATGAAGTTTTGTAAATTGAATTTGTCAAAACTGGAGGTCAGTTGTAATCATGCTACTGTTGGATGTAAAATACATATGCATTTCAGTATAGCTTTCCCCTTCCCCCTCTTATTATTTGAATATGGTTTTCTTATTACTAAATTGTATCATGTGGGGGGGGTGGAGGGGAAATCAGCATTTTGGATTTTCTTCATCTGAGTATATCATAAGGAACGTAATCAGTGGTGGTTCTTAGGAAAAAGGCAACCTCACTTTGCAGATTCAAGAAGTTCAAATAATTCTGACAGCATGCAAATGTCGGTGCTTAGCCAGGGATTGTCTCTGAACCTTTATGTTCATTTCTGCTGCTTGATTGACTATTCATGTTGTTGTATGGAAGAAGAAAAGGTTGCCAGATAATTCCAAACCACTCTGGCAAGCTGTGCTCTGGGGCGTGGATAGAATCATCTCTTATTTTGTCAGTGCAACTCCTTTTGAACTCCTGGCTAAAAAGCTATAATAAAGATCTGTCTCAAAAGGAGGGTCATCAGGAGAGTGCTGAGACTTCAGGAAGTCTTAAGCAAACCTACGGAGTCTTTTTGCCATTCAATTGCTCCATCTTGAGACGGGCCCTTCCTCACCAGCGTGTGCTGTAATGAAAATGCCAGTGCTGTTCCAGCTCCTGCTGCTCTAATGGACTTCTCCAGGGTCTCTATGCTGAATGCTGATTATTCCCTCAGTGGCACTGCCTGTGTGTGTGATACTTGTGTTGAGTCTCGGAGAAGCAATGGATAGTCACAAATCCTGAAAGAAAACATGGCTGAGTCTAATGGTAGAGGCAATTGGATGCTGGATAGTAAATAGTATGTAGGGGAAGATCAAACTCTAAGGGGAGGGGGTAAGAGCAGCTATATCCAGCTGCTTGAAAGATGTATCCCAACAGTAAACTTGTCTAAGACAACAGCAGACACTGGATCTTGGCAAACTAACGTACAAACTTGCTGAAGTCTGCATTCACTCTTCAGCTGCTAATTTTTCCTTGAGCGCTGTTAACAATGTTTCTGAAAGAATTTGACTTAAAAATTGAAGCTGCTTGGGAAGTTAGGCTGTGAAGTTCAGCAGTACTTCAGCTGAGATCTTAGGAATGGTTGCACGAGGCTAAAGCATATTCATTCTGGGTGAGAGAGCTCTGACTGCTCTTTCTCTGGTCAGTTTAAATGCATGAAAATACGCAAAAAAACCCTGCTTGTATCTTTTCTTTAATCCAGTGTTTTTATAGGTTGCCCATTGCCCTTGTAACTTTATAGGAACTCATTTGTTGTTCTGCTCTTTTCATGAGTTGTTGGACAGGGTCCATGCACTGGAATCAGCAGGAATGTAGTCTCTGAGTTGGAATGTTGAGGTTTTTTCCTTTGATCTGTAAGGACTTCTAGGAGCTATCTGGCTTCCTGAAATGTATGAAGCTTGTTTATCCTATGATCAGGTTGTCAGAGTGTTTTGTTTTTTTGGGGAGAAGGGAATCTGTGTAAATCAAATGCCCACAGTTGTCATGGATGTCAATAGGAGTCCATAATCATTATAGGGGATTATTACCTCTTGAGGAGTGATCCTCAAATGACCTAAGAAACATCATTTGGAATAACAACTGTTTCCATTTCACTGGTAGCAAAGTTTTATTCCTGCAAAAGAAGAAACAGATGTCTGGTTTGGCATCAGTAAGTACAGTTCTGCCCGTAGAGGAAGCTGTAGTGTTGCCTCAATAAGAAAAGAAACCATGCAGTTTTAAGCAGATTAGATAATTGAGATTAGCCCTCTGTGATCTTGCTGTGTTTTCATTTATTTCAAAACAGTTTAACACAGAGCATGTTGAGCAATCAGTCGAAAATCACGTGCAAACACTGCCTAAGTACTGATAAGAATCATGGAGGTAAACAATGAATTCCTACTAATGGCTAAGTCACCAAGGTAAGATCGAGTCTAAATACACACCCTTAGTTAAATATAATTTCATTAACTCAGGTTACGTGGCTTCAGTAAAGGTTTTTTTTTTCCCTCTTCCCTGCTCTCCACTTTCTGATGCTTGTCAAATGAATTGCGTACAACCAATCCATCATTTTCAGCTTTGTTTGCCTATAGCAGAGATGTGTTGAGCTGAGCAATAACCCAGCAGTTCTGTAAATCTCACAGCAGATCAGCACAAGATGGGAGTAATGCTGGTTAGGGAAGGGAGGCTTCATTTTGCTTATGATAATTTTGGATCTCAATTCTACAATAAAAAATACTTTATCCTAATAAAAAGGGTTAGTATTATAAATAACCAGATATCACAGTTATCCTTCAAGACACCTGCAGATTTTGCTGCCATGTTTTTACTACAGGGGCTGAAGAGTTTCTAATCCAGTGTTACCATTGCACAGTATGCATTTGAAGTCATTCATTCCTCCCTTTTCATCCTCTCCCACGCTTGATTTCTATAGACTTATTTAATACTCAAAAAGCAGTCCCAGGTCTCTCAAGAATAAACAGATTATCGTTGTTTTAGCATCTTTTGGAAAATTCTTTTAACTTTAGTATCTGATTTTTGTCTCAGAATTGGACTCTTTGTGAAGTCTAAAATCCTTGCCTCCTTCCCTTTATTTCTCCCATGCTGGCGCTTGCTTAGACTGTCTTCCTAGGTTTGCTGCCCAACCACCTCTTCTCAAAATCTAGATCCCCTATTGCTGTATGTTCTGCTGTAAACTTTCTAATTGGTGATGTAGCAGATGAAAACAATAGACAAACAATGTGAGGCCTCCCTCTTTCACAAGAATTTTATTTCTTTTCTTTATCAGTATGCTTAGGAAGATAGTTTTCCTTGATGCTGTGATGTCAGTAGCTTGAAAAGGATAAGTAATAAACTCTTCAAGAGGGAACACAAAATAACGCATACTAGGAGCACATAGGTCTCCCAAGAATAATAGTAATAAAAAAAAAACCCCAAAGCACTATGATAATTAAAAAATCCACACTGTTTATACATCCAGAAGTGACATCTTCTGCTTCCTGGAAGTTCTTCATCAATAGTATCTTGTGATGATAAAAACTGCAGATGACTGAGAATAGCAGTAAACTGGGAAGGGAGAGAACTTAAGACATGGATTTAGATGTAGTCTGATTTTATTTTTGTTTTAAACAGCAGAAAATGATCCGTTTCTAAAAACAGTGTTCAAAAACCCAAACCTGCTCATGTCAGTCCTGGCTGCTGGCTCCATAGCTCATGCTTTTAGGAGGTTAAAGAGGCAGCATGGAATGGGGGAGATTGACAGGTGGGACAAAAATATGTCTAGGGAGAGAAGGAGCTATGCATGGTGAAGTGTCAAATTTCTAATGCGCTGGGAAATCAGCATTGTGCACTAAAAGTGATGTGAGGGCTGGGTGGTGCTGTATCCCCAAATGTGCTTGATAAAAGTTGAGGAACAAGTTTATTGTACCAACAAAGTTGCTTGTACTCCAAGTCAGGCAGGTGGCAGCTATGGCTAGTTTGGTTTCTATGTGATGCTCTGGCCAGGTTAGATTGAGGCTGGTTTGGGATTTGGTTCTGAGCTGGGAGGCAGTACTATGGTATCTCGTGAAGGTTGCTGTCCTGGTTTTCTTCAATAGAGCAAATGTGGCTGACCTTACACATCAGATTACACATCAGATTACACGAAAATTTAAGTGGCCTGTTCACTACTTCTGTCTGGAATTGGAACAGGATCCTTTTGCAACTCAATCTGTCCCACCAGCACAACAGAAAGATCTTAGGCTGTATTTTGATGGTTAATCCCATCTCTGATGTCAGATTTCTAATCCTCTTTATAAATCCCACCTGCTCAGCAGCACAGGGTTCCTCACTGCCTGCCCAGATCTTAACACCTGAGGACACTGGGGGAAGGAAACAAGTTAAATAATCAGAGATGATAGAACCAGATCTAGTTCCATCTAGAATGAAGCTAGGATGACTGATAGTTGTAAAGAAATTGATGATGTTTCAGGATAGCTTCAAGTTTGTTAACTGAATAATTGTAGCCCAGTTAATGAATTGAATTTGACCACTGGCCAAGTAAGATTACTGTACCTGACTCTGCAGATACACCTGACTCCTGTGAAGTTGATGCTGTAGGAGCAGGAAGTAAACCACCAAAAAGCAGCCAGGTGCTGTTGTTAGCAAACGTTTCCCTATAACCAGATCACCCTGTGGTTGGCGATGGTGGAGACAGATGGTATGGGAGAATCACACTGTTATTATCCAGGAGAGGCAATGTACTTTACAGTGAATTTCACTTTCCATGTCTCTCAACGACAAGATTTTTTTTCCACTCTTATCTTTTGGCAGTGCTGAGGTTTTTATCTTACACTTTTGGAAGTATTTCCAGCACCGCACAGATGTTTATTTAATGTCTCTGGTGCCTCAGCTGATAATATCAAGTCAGAGTGAATATTTACCTTACTTCTGAAGCACTACCCATTCAGCACTTCTAGTGCTCCATTCGACAGTTTCAAGTGACAAGTGTATCATTTGAATTTTTCTTTACACTGTGCATTCAGTCACTCTAGAGCAAGAATATGGCTCATGTTCTTTCTCCCATTACCTTTTCATTCTCCTCAAATTGTAGATGTCTTCTTTACCTCCTTTCCCTGGCAAACTTTCAAAGTTTTATTTGGACAGGTTTGAGTGACCTCCTGGAAAAGTAGCAGAAGTTTCCCTTGCCCTCCCAAGAGGGTTGGGGCGCGATTAGGAGAGTACTGCAGAGTGTTGTTATGGCGCTGGCAGTCCTGTTACCAGTAGTACCAGTGAGCTGAGGAGCTGGCAGGAAAGTCTGTTAACATAAGGAAGCCCCAAATACTGCTCCCCTGCTGTGAGAAAGCTAAGCTGTATTTTTTCCACTGCTCCTCAGAGTGTTGATTTAGGGCTGGATTCCCAAATCTCCTAAGCACTGATTCTGCTGCAGTCACAGATCTCTAATAAATTTCCAGTGATCACGGAGTGCTTCTGAAAAGCACATCCTCAACAGGTGCCTGGGGTGGGGGGATGTCCTCTACTAATCTTCTACTTGTGCAAACTGCTCAGTCACTCTGAAGAGTCTAAGAAATATTTTCCTTATTTTTCAGAAATAAAAATGCTGTCCACAGTTGAAGCTAGGGCATTCGTTTAATGTTATTATTTTTTACTGTGGTATGTCACAACATTATGCTGCTTATTGAAAGCATGAACCTTTTCTGGTCATAACAAAACAGTTTTATATTGTATCTAAGCATCCCTTCATTTGAACCAGATTAGGAATTCACTGTATCTTAGAGAGTAGGTGGTAAGGAGAGTGTTCTTCAGATGGCAAGGGCTATTTTTGTACTTAGCTTTGATAGCACACATTACATCAGCCAGAGCACTTCTGTAAAGGTCTGCCAACTCTCAGATTTTCAATAATCCTGCTTCCTTAAAATTGAAAAGGTAGTGACTCCCCTGGGAATGCATGTCATTTCAGCATTCCTGTTGACTGTGTATTCTGAAATACTGCAGTCTGTTTGCTTAGTAATCCCCTTGTCTGTGCAAGTTGTTAGGGGTAACCAAAGGCAGCTGATTACTTAATTGTATAAGGCAGGAAATCAGGTTCTTTCATTAGTTCCCATAATGTTCTTGAGAGCAACCAGTATTCTGCCTGACTGAGTTTTCGATCCCTTAATTCAGAAGATATACTTTCCCTTGGCATAGTCACTGACTCTTTATCCTGATATGCTATTTACTGAACAAGCTGAAAGTTTTAGACTAAAAGAACCCTAAATTTTCTAAGTAAAATGAAACAGTATATAAAATATATTTCATAATAAGACTTGCAGCCAAAAGAGAAATACAACTTTCTTGTTTGCATTACTTGAACTGATGGGCCCAAATATTTCTATCAGCTTGTCACAGACTTAGAGGCCTGCTTTTGTTTAGTGGCTTCAGCTTAGGAAGCCCTTTGCTATACTGATGTTTGGTTTTCTTTTGTTGAATTTAATGCAGAGCTTTGGGGTAAATCATGCCTCCTTTGGGACTGTTGGCAGATAGCTGTCAGGGATGGAGGCAAGGCTCCTGCCCTGCCGTGCAGTCAGGGTAAGTGCAAAATTGCAGGTAGTGCTGGTGGGGCTGGGACCAGGTGTGTTCTCTTCCTCCCAAACACATAGCAATACCCACCCCCCAACATCCCTATGTAAGTTAACCTGGGACAATCACGACACTTGCTCTTTAGAATCTACTTGTGTTTCAGCTGCCTCCCCTCTTTTAAAACCCCAGAAGGTCAGTATTTGTGATGCTGACCCTGTTTCATCCTGTGAGAGTTGAAGGGACTGCTGCAGAATTCAGTGTGCTGGTACACCCTTTGTGAGCCCCAGCCGAATACTGAACCTTCTTCAGTGTCTGAAGCTGGTGAGTGGTGACAAGTGAAGGATGGAAAAGAACATCTGAATGTTTCAGATGCCATTGGGTGAATTTCTGTTATTGTTCTATATGTGGTGTTAAAACTTGACAGGTATGAATGGTGCCCCCAAGAGGTTCTGATGTCTCTGCTCCCGAAAGATTTGTATCGCCCAGTGCAGTGCTGTTCTGCATCTCATGTCTCCATAGGAAGCACATAGCATCTCCTGGTGGCTCAGAGCCTGGCAGACTGATATTTCACTGAAGTTAATGGATACTGTCCTTCTCCCAGTCCTTCCGGGGCACCAGAATGTAGACATTTAGCAACTTTTGGAAGATGTGCGGAGTAAAGAGTCTTTCCCTTTTGGGGAAGTCTATGCCAGTAGACAACTTTATAGCTAATTTGAAATACGGTCTGTTATCAACTTGGTACTTGGACAGTAGAAACAGCTTCCACTGTCTGGTTGGTCCAGAGCTATGAAGGAAGTTACTCTGAAGTCTAATTTCAGTTGATTACCCCCATGTAAAAGAGGGGATATATCAGCTAAATTGGACAAAGCCATGCTCTGATCAATGATTAGGCTCACAGTACTACTGACTGACTGTTGCTGCACATACTGCATCCAGCACAAACTTAGTAACAGCTTGTGTGGCTTTTGTTGTTATTACTATTTTGTTGTTGTTGCATGTAACACTGAGCATAAGGAATTGCCATCAGGTATGAAAAAGGAAACCTATTTCATGTTGCTACCTGGAGTAATGCACTTTCATATGTCAAATATTTTGATGTGAAGGTGACTTCTTTGTCATGGAAGCAAGCCAAATCTTTATCTGTCTTTGCAATCAGCCCTGTAGCTTGCCATGGTTTAAGTATTTTATTTACATTAATCCTATTTAAAAAAAAAAAAAAAGGAAAAAAAGTCTTGTCCCTTAAGGGGTGGCACTGTGTGCAGTAGAAACACGCTCAGTGTTATGTGGATGTACTACTTATATTCAATAGTATTTTTTTTAAGGGATGATTAAAAACAAGTGAGCTTGCAGTGCTCTGAGCAAATTTAGCCAGGAAATGAGAAGAGATTTTCTATTAATCAGTGAAGTTAGTAAGACAGGCATCAAGAAATAGCAGGACAAAAACTTAGGGTGGTTAGAATGATTTGGTGTCCAAGCTCAATTTGCTTAATTCCTATTAGAATAACCTTTGGGAATGAATGACCTGGTCTTCAGACTCGTTTTTGCTCTTTGCAAGTAAGCACTATGTGCTGTTAAAGAAGGTGGCAGAGATTTTTTGCTTGAAGCAAAAAGAATAAATGCATTCAACATATTAAGTTTTCAATTCTATCTGAATAGACAAAAAATGTTGCTTGTTTTCTAGCATTTTGGGCAGTTGGACAGGAACATCAAAACCATGGCATTGGGTGAGTTTTACTGGATTATCTGAGATAGTTGACTATAGTTTGTGAGGAAGAGTCTTAATCACTGAGCAGGGGTGTTCACCTCAATTTGGACTGATCTAGGAACAACTGTCTGCATGCAGTGTGGTTGGTGTGGAAAAGGTGAACTGAACTGTGAAAATGTTTGCGAAACATGCGTAATTTCAGTGGACTGTGGTGGTGCTGCCCTTCTATTGAGCTTGTGTTACTTTCCCTGCATTTGTAAGAGGACACCTTTGCTGGTCATTGGCCCATATTGACATAACACAGAGGACAGATCTGTAACTGGTTGTGTACTTTGGATCTGATTTAATGCTCATGGCAGTTGTTGAAAAAGCATCAGGTGATTAAAATGCCCTTTGTTATAAATAAATCAGCTATTTTTCTTAAGGAAATGTAAGAATGTCTAAAGGAGCAGAAAATGCAGAAGCTGTGAACTTCTTAGTTCACTGACTTAGTCTAATTTCAAACAAATATGTGACTCCAATTAATTGGAGGTTTCTGCTTCTAACTATAACATTTCTTATCTTGTAAAGTATTAAGGCAGCATAACATACATAAGACAAATATTAAACAAAGGTATTATGGATGGGAAATTCCTAATCTAGCTCACTATGTTGGTACACTGGAAGTTTCTTAATCCAATATCTGATGAAGGAACAAGGAGAGAATTAATTTACTGCACACTAATTACTGAGGAGTATGCACTGTATATACAGTGAAAGGAGCTGAAATGAATACTTGATAAACAATATCTGGCAAATTAAAAATCTGAAATGTTAAATGAAATGCAAATTAAAAATCTGGACCGTTAAATTAATTGAATGCAAAAAAAAAACCCTGACATTAACTATCATCAAGGGTCGAAGTTATATCAGCAAAAGCAAAGCTATTCAGAGTTATATCCTGCTGCTTGGTAATTTACTTGTGAATGAGTGGGTACGAGAGGAGTCCCAAAGATGTAGATACATTTACATACACCAGGAGCCGTCCTTTCTGCTGCTGGGCAAAATGCTGTCCAAGGAAAGGATGGGGATGGTTTGTGCCCAAAAGAAATGAGTGGGTTCCTTGTGTATAGCTGAAGTGCAAGACCTGTCTTGTAGTGTCTGTACCATCTTCAAGCAAGCTGAAAGTATACAAGTTTTAATCTAGGAGACCTGATTTTTTTTTTTTTTTTTTTTTTTTTTTTGTCTTCTGTGTTATATTTTGTCTATTTTTGTTTTCTTCTTGTTAGATTGGAGATAGGAGAAGATGATACTGTGAGAATGTAAGGTGTTTCTAAGAGTTAATTGACAGGAAGTTAGTTAAGGCTTGATACATGCTCACATACATATTAAATAATGTTTCCTAACAAATATCCCTTTTAAGTATCTAATGCTACAAAGTATGTAAATTTCTAACCCAACTGAAGCAAATGCAAATATGCCTTAAAGATCATGTTGACAAAACTCTATAGGCAACGAGAAACTGAAAAGATTAGGGGAAAATTTACCATTTATGTTAAAATTCTGGGATGTGCTGCGAGAGTAAGGTGTACGTTATCATGAAGCTTTTTATTTAACCAGTATAGATTTTTCACTTATCTTGCTCCGTTTTCACATTTATGTTGACTTGTGCTGGTATAATGCTACGTAAAGCACTGAAGGTGGAGACTTGTTCTTGATGAGAAGTGTTTCTGCACAGCCACCTGACTGGAGGATCATGAAGAAAACATGTTGTAGGCAGCACTAAGAAAGTTAAACCCTCCCGAACATGGGATTGTATATGTGCACACAATTTACCCACCTTATTCTTTCTAAGGGCTAAGAACGCTCCCAGCTATAGGCGCATATGTATTGTAGTAAAGTGCTATAGAGAAGTTTAATTTGATGATTCAGGTCCTCTTCCAGGGAGTAAAAGTGGGACATAATGGCTCTGAGACAAATTGCTTAGGCCACAGTTTGCACAAGGCTCTTCCACATGCTGGCTGTTATCATGTTTGCGAAGCAGGATGTTGTACTGCTTGGCGTCAGACTTCAGCTGACTTGAGTGTGTATCCAGAGAAGTGCGCAGCATGCATTCTGCATCTTTACACCAGTTTCCTCAAGTGCTGGGTGTTTTTCTAGCTGAAGAGCCTGCTAGTGATGAGGAGGGGATTGATTTCACTGTTTGAAGATGAAGCCCTCGGAATGGTGGTTTTCATTGATTAAATGAGGGCACTTTTCAGAGGGAAAGGATTGCAGGAAATTCCAGGTTATGCTGATATTAGGATCTGAATTGTAGGCAGGTTTCATAATGACTAAGCTTTAGGTTTGAGTTGAGGGTCTAAATATAAGGTGAGATTGATCTGGAGGAGAGTTCTGCTACTGAAAAAGTAAGATCTATATATTACTCCTGTAATATAATGCCATGACCCAGTTGCAGCATACTGTTATTTAAACACTGGGAAGTAGGCAATGCAATTAGTTTAACATTTAACTAATCTGAACTATAGCCTAGCACTGTATTTCTATTAATCTTGGTTTGTTCTAATGTGTTTTAATAGGTTTAGACATACGGATGAAGATCTATAGCAATTAAAAAAGAGAAGTTCTTATGTACTGGTAGCATTTCCCTGGAGGTATAGTCAATCTCCCAGAGCAATGAAGATATAATTATACTGATGTAAATCACAGCACCATAACTAGGAGGGATTGGCCTTTCCCCTTCTTTAATTCATTGAAAGATTTTATCTTTGACAGGTACTGTCAAACAGGGTGATGGGCTGGTAGGCAGGATGTTTTTTCTGGTAACTAATTTGCTTGGGGAGAAAATGAGTTTTTTTTTTTTTGCTGATGGCTTAAAAATGAAGATGATTCTTGAGGTCTGCTTCTTCCATTCTAGGACAGCATCAATTCCTAGCTGTGACAGTTGTAGGCATTCTTTCTTGCCATTAGAATAACAGGGTGCAGCATGCTCAAACCATAACCTCCTCTCCTTTGGTAGGCTTCCAGATATACTTCCTCCCTGTCAGATGGAGCAGAAGACTACTTTGCCAACTGAATAAAAAAAAAAAAGTCCATTGTTGTAAGATGTTTTCTGCTGACTTGCTTCTGCTTTGCTGCTACTTGACTGCTATAAATGAGCCACAATAGAGGGAGACTTCTGCTCATGGGTTTGTTTTTCTTGGCCATCAAATGTGATGTGTTCCACTGAGCTGTCAGAGCTCCTTAGGAGAGAGCTGAAGTTTAGAAATAATAATCTTAAAGTGAAATAACAAATTTTATAGTTGCAAAGCAATATTCTATATATAATAACATAATATACATTCAATATATTTATTGAAAAATAAAACGAATTACATCAGAAGGTGGGGGAATCACTCCCTTTCAGGTAGCAGTTGAACTTGACAAGGTGTTTTTTCTGTTGCACTCCTGAATACGAACAGCACTTAATTCTTCTTTGGTCCCTTTTCGAGCAAACACTTCTCATTGCCTTCTTTCCCTCAGTAACCTCCTGTCCTTGCATATGTGCATGTGTTTTGCCCATTTGTGTGAACAGATCAAGTCCACAAACAAAATACTAAATTAAGCCCAACCAGAAGATCCACTCCTGATTTTATTGTGTAGTTGGGATGTTATGCCCAGGGAGGGAGAAGGCAGCACTTCATGCAGAGCTTTCTGAGTAGCTGTGTGTTTTGAGCACTCTGATATCAAGGCAAGATATTCCACAGTAATGTGTTAATAGTATCGAAACTCTTGGTTTTGGTTGTACAGAGGTGGTACAGTGTGTTTCTTTACAATCTTCCAAGTGACTGATGGTTATAATATGCTCCCCATCACACAGATGACCGTGCTGAAGGTCTCATAGTGGAGTGTTAAGGCAAAGGTGTTGAAATATAAATAACTTGAGCTTGTTATTTATTAAAAAGAAAAAAGGCTGGGAGTTCAGGAGTATCTAAAACTGAGGATCTCTTCCTTAAATAATTGTTCAATGCTCTGACTCAGCCTATGCAAACATAAACATGCACAACAAGGTAAAGTGATGTTGGAAAAACAGAGCTTGTTTGTGCTGCAATCCAATCTCTGTCTAGGTGATTTTCATTCCATTTACTGGAAGCCTTCGTTCCCCATTTCAAGCTTAATGAGGGTAGATTTAGGTTGGATATAAGGAAGAAAATCTTTTATAGTGAGGATGATGAGGCACTGGAGCAGGTTGCCCAGAAATGTGGTTGATGCCCTCTCCTGGAGACTTTCAAGGCAAGGCTGGATCAGACCTAGCTGTGCATGTCCCTGTTTCCATTGCAGGGGAGTTGGACTAGTTGACCTTTAAAGGTCTCTTCCAACTCTAAGGATTCTATGATTCATTCCTCTTTGTTCCTTGTGTCCAGCATGTCTTTGGACAGACAGGCCATAGCCAATGTCGTCTTTCTGAAGGAGAAGCTGGGTCCGATCACAGCTTATCCACATTTCACCATTGATAGCAATATGGTTAAGGATTATGACAGAAGTGAAGAAAGATCATGATTATATTACTGAGGAAAAAGATATATTTGTCTTCTTTGATATCACTTTTCGGGTAGATAGGTTCTAAGGTTTCTCTGGGCAATGACAATTTGGCTTTAGAAAGCAACTGAAGTCCCCAGCCTCCTGGTTTGGGACTGACTTGCTGCTGACCCGTGGGGTTCTGTCCAGGAGCAGGGCTGGATGTTCCAGGAAAGAGCTTCAGAGCTTCCGACTGCTGAAATTCACTGAGGGGAAAATACAGAAATAAATGTATTGGTTTAATTTTCCATTGAACTGATGTTTCTTTAGAAAGGACTGCTCCACATACTACTCACCTTGCTGGCAAAAGCATTGGTTGATGCATCATTGATTGATGAGGACAAAGCAATTCTGACTGTCAGCTTGCTATGTACCTCCAGAGCAAACAAATGCATCAGAAGCTGATTTTGTACAAGGCCTGCTTTTGATTTGTGCTTTTTTTTTTTTCTTTTTTTTTCTGGCAGACTTGGGCTGTGCCCTATTACTTTCTTACAAGAAAAGGGAACACTTCTACAGGAGCTTGCAGCATGCAGCTGCAATAATCATAGGGGAGCCCCAGGTGGTCTGACTTATGGTGTTTAATGTGAACCACTGAGGTTCTGTGGGGAGAGATTATACAAAATATAAAACATTTTACAGAATTGTTTTGCAACACTTCAGTTCTAGCTTTGGAGCAGGCCTTCTCCATTTATCTCACTGCCCCAAGATGACTTTTCTCTATGCATGCTTATTAAAAAGCTCCTTAACAATATTTAAGCAGCTTCAGAAAATATTAATGGCAGCGCTGATGAGGGTGAATCACTGCTGAGAACAAGGTGCTCATCAGGATGGTTTTCTCAGCTGATGGGGTTTGGCAGAATGCTGTGGAAGTTCATGGTACTTCTCTGGGGACTGATACTGGGTTGGGATTGATACTCTGGGAAGGTGTTGATTGATCTGAAGGTTTGGTGGAGCTCTGGATTTGTATTGGCTCAGAGCATACAGTTCATAAAAGCAAACTGTACTGAAATATTTTTTTATCCAGGGCATATTATTTACTGATGATACCTAAATGCTTGTGTGCCTCTGTGAGGGTGTATTAGCAAAATAAGCAGGGAGCAAGAAGATATGTTTAATGCTGCTGCCATTGTTAAGGTACCAGCTACAGGTTTCACTGCTACTCTTTTCCAGAGCAAGTTGCAACAAGCTTGGCTTGCTACCCCTCACTGGGCTCTGCAGTGGGAGCGGTGGAGGAGGCACGCTGGCTGCACCCATCCATGCAACTGCCCTGGCAGCAGAGATGGGGAGTGACTGGTTTAGCAAACTCAAGGGATGTGCCTGGGGCTTTGGCTGGGTCTGTTCAAACAATGGTTTGTCCAGGCAAGGAGAGGATTTCCAGCCGTGGTACAGTCTGTGACTCACTGTCCGTGCGGGAGCCCTTCTCTGTGCTCTCAGGGAGGATTGTGAAACATCGTGGCAGATCCAGATCTCATCCTTCAGTAGCCAGAGGAGCTGGCGAGGTTCCTCTGTAACTAGAAAGGATGCATTTATATAATAATACTAGCACAAAGTACTCCTGAAGATGATACTTGTGTCCCGAAGTGTTTAATGAAATGAAGAAGATTGTGACTGGGGGGGGAAGTACCTGCTATAAGTTGATGCTTGCTTGATGAGGAAGTGAAGGAGTGAAATTAGAGTAGGCTCTGGATGGGTGCAGTGATTAAACTTGAACTGGATCAGCAGTAGAGGCTTGGTTTTTATTAACCCTGTCTGTTTGTATGTTACCTACAGTCAAAGATTTTTTTTTTTTTGGCAGAGTAGATATTTGTTGTTATAGCACTTAGTTTCAGTTAATGACAAGAAGACATAATCTGTAATCTTGCCTATTATCTGCCCTGTATTACACCCTTTCATTTACTACATTAAAGGAGGAGTAAAAAGCATTCTAAGAGACACAGTGGAGCAGCATGGCAGCCCCAGCAGAGTTTAAGACTGAGTGTTATATTTCAAAACTACTCTTTTTTGGGGTGTGGGGAGTGGGGGGAAGGGTAATACTGTGCCTGTTTACAGGAAGGTTGGGGAAAAGGTCAGGGAAAGTGCATAATTATTATCAGCTCTGCTGAGGCCACGCCTGTGTGAAATGTTTAATGCTGACACGAGAGAACTTGAAGTGTTTGAAATGTACAAGCAGCAAAGATAACCAGAGAACTTAAACTGAAATTTAAACTGCATTTAAAAAAAAGAAAAATCTGATACATGATGGAGAGACCAAAGGCAGCCCACAGAGATCTAAAAGCATAGTCAAGGCCACCCTCATCTTACTAAAGGCAAGGAGTGCAAGGAGGTTACAGAGCCTGGCATGAAAATGGTCTGTCAGGAGTAGTCTTGGCAGATGAAGGAAGAGAGCTCGGCTTTGGTTTGAAGTGAACGTGCTCTACGAGTGGGACAGATTATTACTGTGGTGTGACTGTTGGGATTGGAACGTGCAATCTGTAGAGTTGATAGACTTTCATTCTTGTGCATTCTCTCTACAGGAGGCAGAAGCTGATGTCTTTGTTGCTACACTCCTGCTCAGCTCTGTTAACATCATTTGGTTTATGGCTGTTTATGTTGGTTCAGACTTAATGCTGGTTGTGTCTTGCTCAATGTTGCCAACTGGAACAGCACCCAAATCTGAGTCCTGTACTTATGCTGCCTCATAACAATCTTTTCTGTCTCCTTTGAAAGTCTTGCACCAGGGATATTGAACCCCAAAGGAGAAGTGGCTCTCAGCAGGCATAATTTCATATGAGTAATTCACTTTTAAATCTTGGATATATTCCATTTTCCTTGTGACTAATGGTACCCAAACAGAACATAATTGTATAATCATTTTCCAATTGCTTAATAACTCATTTTCCTTGTTTGTAAGATGCTGTTTTTAGCATTTTAGAGAGATGCGAGGACCTGCATGCCGTAATGAGTGACAGACAATTGTTTATGTCCCAGAATTAATGCCATTAAAGAAAACTCTTTCTGGTTAGAGCTGTGACAGCTGGCCAGATCCTGCCATTCTCACTCATCTCTCATCTCAGTGAAAGGCCTGCTGGTAGGCAATTAGTGCAGTTTTGCATCACATCTTTGGCAAAGATGCTCACTTGAAGAACTCTGATCCCACCAATTCCACCTACACATCCCTGCCTAAAAGTCAGCACATCCTGATGGCTTGGGGCTATGCTGTAGGGGCAGGTACAAAGGTCCCACAAGCTGTTCTATTGGTGAAGCTGATGGAAAAGAGCAGGAGAGAATGATCCTGCATTGGTAGCCCATGATCTGGTTTCCAACTGCTGGGCCGGGAGCTTGGGGAGAAAGCAGCAGGCAGAGGAAGAGAAGGAAATAGGCGAATGTGTGTGGAAACATCTATCTCATTTAGCTGGAGAACAGTGAAGGATATATAAGACCAGAAATTTCCAAGGGGATCTTTGATTTAACCATATTAAAAAACAAACAAAAAACCCACAACATTTTCAAAGAGAGAGAACCAGTGCAGGGAAGTAGCACGAGCCACATCTCTCCATTAATATAAATAACAAAGCTACTTTTCCATGGGTCCTGTTTAATCTGTGATATAAGTACAACTTATTTTAAACAGAGTTGATGTGTTTGACTTCACTGTTGTATTGTTAGATGAATGATGAGTTTTCATGTCTTTGGGAGGAAGGATGCCTGGGCTTTATTTGTATAGAGAAGCCTTCTGCAGATGGGCAAAAAGCTTTCATTCCCTCAACGAGATAGTAAGCAATCTGTGCCCAAGATATCTTGCTAGCAGTATCAAGTGCCGCAATCTCCTGAAATGAAACTTGAAGGTCCAGATGGAATGGGGCTGAAACACAAAGCTTAACAAATGTCTGTACCTAGTAGGATTGTGTGATCTCTTCTGTGAAGAACAAGTTGGTCTTTATCCTGCAATTACAGACACGGGTGCTGAAACCCATTTTGTGTTTGGTGCAGTTATGTTTTACTCTTGGGGATTTTGCTCAGTGGAGTCTGACACTGGATTTCTAGAAGGCTAATGAGGGGATCTTGCTATAGGGTATTTTGAGATCTATTGAATCTGAAAACTACTCAGTTGGGTGATACTCGTGGGAATTGAAACTGTAGAGAAACTTATGCATGTACCTGTATATTAAACAAAAAATCAATTCTTACTTGCAAGGTAGTTGTCCTACTCAAGAAGTTGGTGGAAAGGGGTATATTTAAAAACAGAGAAATCTGTTACAGAGAATTAGAACTGTACTGAATCTGTCAGTGGGCTCCTAGAGGTTTCCTTAGCTGATGATATTTGTAATACCCCCAAAACAAGTGAGAGAATAACATGACTGCTTGGAAAATCAATACTGAATTGTGTGTGCTTGAGTAAGATTTCATGTTCCTACTTTCGCACCTGCCTGCAGGCCTACTGGTCTTGTCTCATTCCCATCTTCTGGGTAGCTCGTAAGATGAGGAGAGAGCCAGTTCATCCATCTGCATCTGTTTCTCTTCTGACAGAGCAGAGCAGCTGCTGAATTAGCTGCCATAAAACACATATTGAGTGTGTTCAGTCTGGGACATTTTAGAAGAAGAATCTGTTTAGCTTTGTTACTGTTTTTTTTTTTTTTTTCCTTTTGTGAAACTGCCTGGATCATCTCTTAAGAACTTCCATTCTTCAATGCATGGGAGCTTCTACAAACCCTCCCGGTAGAGGAGCATTGCATTATTTAGCTTCCCCTTGCTTTGCATTTTTTTTTTTAAATATTTCTTTTTCCCAATATTGCCACAACATGCTATAGCAGGCTGTGCTGTCTTACAATCCGGTCCATGTTGAAATGCAAACCCATTGCAACACAGCCCACCTGACAAATACTGTCATAGCTATTTAAAAGTTGCCCTCCTTTTCTGTTGGCGTTGAGAATTTTATTAAATGAGTATTTTCCAAATTCCCCATGGGCAAAAGAAGGAGGAAAACAGATACCTATGCCTAATTATAACCTTGTATTTCACGTTAATCTCTCTTAATTTTCTTTCATCCTACCTCCAGCATGCATTCTCTCGTTCATAATTGCCACTAGATAATTTGAAGTCATTTGCTTACTCAGGGCTTTATGCCACACACTCATGAATTGTGGCAGATGAATAGTTCACGAGAAATAAAATGAGAAGCTGTATAGTTTCTCTTTCCCTCCTCATCCTGAAGTTATTGAGCAAATTGTTGGTATTAATTTTAAAATTACTGTACTTCTGCTCAATGAAAAGTAGAGTTCAGAAGAATCCTGCAATAGACTCAAGACTGACTTGACTTCTTCAGGAGAGATGTTCCATGCCATGGCTGCCAGAATACCTGCTTACTGCTAGGTTGTTGTGGGAATTTCATTTTTTCTCAAGGGAGAAAGGATTGCCCAAATAGCTCAGTCTTAGTCTGTGGAGGACTTGAGACTTATGGCACTGACTCCTGTATGGATGCTGTAGCTGAACTTAGTCATAAGCATAACGATGTTGCTTTTTAATCTGCACCCATCTCCATTGGGATTGCTTTGCTCTGCACTAGTTAAATATCTTGTTTATTAGCTGTATTTGAAAAAATTATTTCTCCTTTGGATGAAGCAGTAATAATAATAATAAAAAAAATCTGCCCAAAGTGGGCTGCCCTGGTGGAGCTACTGGGAGGAATGCAAAAAATTTTCAAGGCTAGCTGGTATAGTAAATATGCTCTAGCTTCTATTACCTAAGTGTATGGCTTGATTATGGTGAAATTATTAGTGGCAGTTATCATAAAAGGAGGTATGATTTCTTTTTTAGCTCACTCTCGTATTTCCATCTTCCTTGATGCCCTCTCTCTTCATGGAGTTAAGCCACAGAGATCCTCGTTCATTAGATATAGAAAAACAAAAGGGGAAATGAACCTTCAATTAGCCATGTCTTGGGAAAGGCCTGTCCCAGTTTCCAAACAGACTGAGGTCCTTGTGTAGTTTTCTTTCCTTTGGTTTTCTTTGGCCATGCAGCCCACTGAGTTGGGCAGGGAATTGCTGTTACTGTCAAGGAAATGCGTTTAAACAAAAGCAAGCCCAAGGCTTCTGGTGCATCGGGAGGGAATATTCTCACTGCCTTTTCTTGCAGTTCAGTCACCAATGGCTCAACCTCATTTTCCCTTTCTTTTCATTAGGGATCAACATGCACAAGGTTTTACTCATTTAGGCCCTTAGTTACCACAGTGTCTTTGACCTCCTTTCCTTTGGGTTTCAGTGAGAATTAAAACTTTTTTTTTTTTGCTACTACAGGGAGAATGGCCCTACGTAGCACTGTAGGCTGACTCAAATGTTGCCTTGTGTATTTTCTGCAAGGCAGATGTCATCTCACTGGGTTAACCTGTCGGACACATACTGATCTCTTACTTTGTATTCACTTCCTTTGGTCAAGAAGTATGCAAAATCTTGGTCTCCTACACTGGTAAATGTATTCTTCTATTCACATTTCTTCCAATCCATTTTATGCAGCCCTATTTTTTTTGGTCAAAGTCTTTCATATGCCAAGTCGTTTATCTTATAAAACAGCTACTTAGTTGCAACTTCGGTGTTAAGAATTTACAGTGTGATAGAGCCAGGGAAGAAGTGGCTGAAAATCAAACATTATCAAGCAAAAGCACATGCCACTTCTTGTGTATCTTATTCTGCGATTCTTTGAAGTTTAATCTTTTCAAAAGAAAAGCCTTTCAGCTACTTTGTGGCAACAACTAGGGCTTGTAACTTCTGACTGCACAGCGCTCCTGGTTCGCAAACTGATCTCATCCTTTCCTGACAATTAATACTAAAGCGAATTTAAGTTGGATCTGCTACTGCCACTGCATCAGCTGTCTTGAATGGTTTGCCTACCTTGGTCTCCCACACTAATGCTCTCTGCACCTTTTCAAAATGCTGCTAAAAATCCTGACCTCCTTTAAGGCCCCAGCAGCCAGCAAGCTATCTACCAGCTTCCTTTTGCGTGTGGATTTGGCAACGCATCCTCTTTGCGGAGCTGTAGAGGACTACAGAAAGAAAGAGGGTGAATGAGCACTGGGCTCTGCGTACGGAGATGAGGATATCAGCTTAGTAGTGCCATAAGCCTTTGAAGCCACCCTTCACCTTCTGCTTTTTAGACGTTACTGAGTTATGGTGCAGTTCTGTGCAGGGGCAGAGCAGCTCCTGTGTTCTGCAATTGGAGCTTGCCATGGCCTTGTCCTTCCTTCTCCTGGTCCTTCTCACTGCCAGGGCTGTGACCTCATCTCTTCATCCCTTTCCTGTGTTGTTTTTGTGTGCATCTACGATTACAAGAGCAGAGATGCTCTTGTAGCTGCTGTCTCGGTATGAAATGGGGAAATCCCCTTTCATCCTTCTCTTTTTATGTGAGCAAGGGGCATTCACAGGCTGGCTCCAAGTTGCCAGTTTATTTGAAATGCATTACTTTGACTACTGGGTTAAAAGGGGAAATACTTTTATACTATGGTAAGGCTTTTTGTTTCCTTTTCTAAATGTGGGCTGGTAAACAATGAGTATAATGTTTTGTGGTTCGTTCTGTGGTCAAAGGAGTAATTATATTAATGTTTTAATTTTTTTTTCTGCTTCCTTTAGCTCCATGTTGTATAGTAACTCTTCTTGCGTTGAATTGTAAGAGAGTTACATTAATACAAGGAATTCTGAAATAGTTGGTAGGAGACTCATGGAGTCACAGCTAAGAGCTTGTGATGGGAAGTGTCGTCATAGATAACAAGTTATATGTGTCCGAGC
This sequence comes from Tetrao urogallus, assembly GCF_951394365.1. Lineage (NCBI taxonomy): Eukaryota > Metazoa > Chordata > Aves > Galliformes > Phasianidae > Tetrao > Tetrao urogallus. The sequence goes on along the minus strand of NC_136822.1, from coordinate 16,224,986 downwards.
ATCTTGCGTTCTGTTTTCAAAAGTTCAGTATTCACAACCAGGGCCAAATTTTCAAAAGGGAAACATTCTGAAAGTAAAGCCTGAAACTGGGGACAGCTATTCAAATGCAGTGGTTACCTATCATATTGCATTTCAGAAATCCTGTGAGCTTATTCTAGTTGCCCTAATGGTGTATTTACTTAAAGATATCTAGTCTTTTGTGAACTGACTCTATGTGTTTCCTGAGGATGATACTAAACTCATGCATGTAAGTGGCATAATTGTTTCCATTGAAATTAACGTTTTTCAAGGAAAATAATTAAAAACCAAAGTAACAGAGGACATACGTGAGCACAGAAACCAGTGGTAGCAAGTTAGAGCAAAGGTTTATCAAGATGTATGTCCTGTATTCTACAGCGGCCAGCAGAAGGCCTGGGGAGCTATGTTAAACAATGCAAGCGAATGATGATGCTCCAGAAGACCTTCCAGCTTTCTAGCAGTCTTGAACTCAAAGTTTTCCTGAGCCCAAGATGGTGACCTCACAAGCAAAATGAAAATTTTATTGCTGCTATGAAAACCCTTGTACAGTACAATGACACGTCTTCACAATTAGGCTCTTGCAACAATGTAATTCAGCAGTAAATGCAGGGGCAATTTGACTGTTTTTAGTTGTTAATTTGGTCCTTCCTAAAGGAAAATGCCTGCTAGCTTTGCTTCCTTAAAGGTTTCAAGATTAGCTGTCTAGAAGTCATCACGGAGATGCTTTAGGGGAAGATCTAGGGTCAGAGGTTTTCATTTAGAATGACAGTTGGAAGAGAGCAATCCTCTGTATATTATTACACTCTTTTATCCTAAGACATAATCTTTTGTTCAATTTTTTTAACATTACATGTCTAACACAACCTTGTTCACTTCACCTGCACTTTGGCCCTGCCCCTGTCCATCTCTATCAGGACACTGCTTTTAAACAGGTGGCTTAGCCCATGTGCTTCTCCTTTTTAAAGGAGGATTTTAACCCTTCATATCTGTCAAAGCTAGCCTTCAAATAAATGTGGTTTCTTGTTGTGCAAATGTGTAAAATTTTTGCTGTACACATAGAATTTTGTATAGTACTTTTAGCACATTCTCAGTGCTGAAACTTGGATGCGCGTTTTCTTTGCTTGTTAGATTGCATCAGTGAAAAGCCTTCATTCTTAGTCATTGGAGAAGGCAAGAGGTGTGCCCATGTGCTCACATGTAAGCTGCTTGATCCCAGCTGGTATGTGTAGTCCTAATATCCCATAAAGCTGACAAGTTGCTCATGGTTTGAGCATGCTCTGCTGCAGATCTTCAGACATCCGGAACATGTACTGTGTTTGCCTATGGGGGCTAATGAAATATTATGCTGGGAAAGTCCCTGGTTTATTAAGCTTTAAACAAAAAGTCCACCTTAGCTGTTAATTGGAATCTAAATTCAGGCGTTAACCTCTTTGACTGAAAGTACATGCTGAGTAATTGCAGGAAAGGGGCCAGCTTCAGGCACAGCAGTAATTACTGAATTAGTAGAAAAGTTCAAGAAGAGCTTCAAATTTCATATCATTGCTAAAGTTTCTGAGGAACAGTTAATCCTGAAGTGATTGGCCTCCACACACCTGTATATGTTTTAGGAAATGCCACTTAAATTTCAAAGAAACCTCTGCATGAATAATTCTAGAACCAGGTGTCAATATTTCTTAAAATACTGCTTTGTTTCCCAGTGCAGACAATTGATCAGCAGCCTCAAACTTCAATGGTGATGAAATGGGGAAGAAGCTTTTTTTTTTCCTCCTGTTTTTTTTTTTTTTTTTTTTTTTTTTTTTTTTTTTCTGGGCAGCATTTCAATAATTTCAGTTCCACTAACTAAAACCTGAGAGTGAATGTCTGTGATGGAAGCACTGACAACACTGAAGTGTACAGCAGGACTCTTCTGGGTTTCATGGAGTGGCACAGTTGCAGATATAGTAAATGACCAGAGTTGCCATTCTGAAACTGTAAAACCTATACTGAGTGTTTGATATCGTGGATATTCTCTTGGAACAATTCTCTGAGATAAATTTGTAAATGTAGAAGCTTTCTATTAAATTTTCAGTAGGTACACGACCACTACTGAATAAATCTGTCGTTAATACTTCTTGACAACATTCTTTGGAGGGGGAAAAAACCCCATATAGCTTAAACAATTCAGATCCTTGGAACAAACTAGTCGTGTATCAATATCAAACTGAGAGTTAGCTGCTCCCAAGTTCAAACGTAATCTCTTTTCAATAAGAAGCGAGTTCAGTGAGTACTTAAAGACTGGTTAGATTTTCTTTATCAAGCTGTAACTTGGAGCACTTCTGAACAGTTTCGTCTAATTTATCTCATATCTAATTGACATGCTCTGTTGTTAGAGGGGAAAAATATCTGGTACACAAAATGAAAGAACTGGTATATCGTGGCAAGTGCCTGTGCGTACCGCATACGTTGAGCATGTGATGAATGCGTCAAAGCATATACGAGAAAACTGTGGATGTGAAATTCAGCAGGGTTATATTTTATGATAAAAATGCTATATTATAATCTTTTTCTAATATTCTGTTCTATGTATATTGCTTCTGAATGTGCTCCACAGCCCCTCTGGGCAGTTTGTTCGATTACTCTGTAAGCCTCACAGTAAAGAAGCTTTTTCTTGTGTTCATACGGAACTTCTTGTGTTCTATTTTGTGCCCATTGTCCTTTGTCCTGTTGCTGGCACCATTGAAAAGTGCCTGGCTTCATGTCCCACAATTCAGCAGTTGATGAGAAGGCTGAGGAGGGATCTCATCAATGCTTTTCTCCAGGCTGAGCAGCTCCAGGTCTCTCAGCCTTTCCTCATATCATAGATGCTCCAAGCCCCTCATCTCCACTGGACTCTCTCTAGAAGTTCTTTGTTCTTCTTGAACTGAGGAGCCCAGAATTGGACACAGTGCCCCAGACAAAGCCTCACTGGAGCAGAGGGGGAGGATTACCTGCCTTGACCTCTTGGCTGTACTCTTCTAATGGCCCCCAGTACCAACACAGCTAGCGGCAGGCTTTGAATGTGAAATCATTCTCAGTCATTAAAATTTTCATGAATTTGATTTGAACATTTGAATGAGTCACACTTGTCCTTTTTTATTGTATCCAATACAAAAATCCAAGTCCTGTGGGATATTTGTTTTGCACGTACCTGACATATTAATCAATAAGAGAAAGAAAGCTGTACACTGATTAAATGCTCTGCTCAGAATGACTGATCCAAACATTACTTTTAGGTTTTTTTGAATGGATCTATAAACGTTATAAACAGTGCAGCTGTTCAGTTCACCCTGCAACCAGCATTTGTAATGGTGCTGATAGGTGATGATGACTTTGAGGTTTATTCAGCAATGCCTATATATGACATTTTTAATGGCTGTTATTCTACTTATCCTATATACTGTACGAGGCCTTGAAGTGAATTAACAGAATAGGATTAAGAGGAAAAAAAAAAAGAATTTATCGTTTATGTGTAACTCCCAAAGATGTTTTCATGAGACTTCTAAAGGATAAAGAGTTCTGTTAATTGCTATGTAAAATGGTGAAATTTTCTCAAATCAAACCTTCCTGTTGTTTAGGAACAGCAGTGCCCTCGATCACTTCTTGTCTGTGTTGGGAGACCTGGATGACAGTCTCAGAAACGTCACAGGGCGATATGCAGGTTGCCTGCTGTGGAGAGCTGAGCTGCTCTTGGTGTTGCTGTCATTCATACCATTCAGGGATGGCTGGACCATGGCTTTGTAAATGACTAACACAGGGAGATGGCAATAATGTCTCTAAAAGGCAGCCTGCTTAAGTTGGGCTCTGAAACTATTTAGTTTCATGGACTTACTAAGGACCAGTCTACTTTGTACCAATGAGGTCTATTGATATTTGTAGTGGGTGGTCTGTACACAAGCCCTGGTTGGCTCTGATGTGAGGTTTGCTGTGATGGTTTTGTCCAACTTTACTGACTCTCCCAATGACTCAAGATTTACTGATAGTTCATGTTTTTCTGGTTCTATGTTAAAGGAGGGACAAAAAAGAAAGGGGGGGGCAAAAAGGGAAATGGAAAAGGGGAAGTCCATAGGGTAATTTTAAGGACAATAACTCTATGCCTGTTTATTTTATCCCTTCTTAAACCTTTCTGACATGCACTGATGTCTGTAATGTAAGTGCCCTAAAGGTGTGTGGGCTGTCATATCTTTAGTGGTGTTTGCTTTAGGAACTTGGCTGTCTGAAAGCTTTAATATCTGAGAAGAGTTCCATGTTCTGGCAAGATACAGCTTGCAGGGTTTGGGGAGGAAAAACAAGGCGAGCAATGAAGATTCTAGTCTCTTTTTAAGCTGTTGGAGGTAAAAGCAGAGGAGTTCAGGCACTTAGATGTCCAGACCGAGCGTAAGGAGATAAGTGATTGTATCTGTAATACCTCAGTGTGCAGGCTGGTTCATTCAACCAATTAATAAGCCCCTGCCCTGAGCATAAAGCAAAGCCTGTTTGGAAAGGTTAATGTCAGGCTCCTAGACAGCTCAGTTAAAGTTACCTTTTTGCACTTTGCAGGAGCTCCCTGAGAATTTTGTCACAAAGTCTGCTTAGTGAAGCAGAGCAAAATAATGCAGTAATAACACTTGGTATTTTGTAAAAAGCCATTGCAGGATCTCCAAGCATTTTGCATGAATTAGTAAGGGCAGCTCAGCTGTCTTTGTTGACAGGTAAAGCAAGATTATGTTCTTCAGTAAGAGGAAGGAATTTTTTCTTTTTACTTTTTTTTTTTGTTTTTTTTTTTTTGTTTTTGTTTTTAATTAAACTGTTCTGTTCTTTGTAAAAGTATTTCAATATATTTGTGGTCTGCGTGGTCTCAAATTTTCCCAAGACCACAGCAGGGAAAACATCAGTGAAGAGTTTAAAGAGAAAACCTCTTCTGAGGTGTGCAGGAGTGGAAGGCAAAAGTGCTGTTGGCTAAGCAGGATTTAGTGCTCCTCACACAGCCGAAGCTAAAAATTTTCTCAAGATGAAGTCCCATTTCAGCTGATGGCAATTGGAATTTTAACATTTGTTTTGGTGGAGATAATACTTATCCACCTATAGAGGCTTCTCTAAGAACGGAATCAACTCTTGATGGTGGGGAAGATCCATGGAGAGATTAGCTTTGACTGTTTTTCATGACACTTTCTCTTTTTTTTTTTAATAAAAGTACAACCCTCCTTTCTAAAGCTATATTTTTCTTTTTCCTTGCAGTACAACTCCACTTTCAAAATCTCCCACAGTTCTTTGCAGAGGTTTGTGTCTGTCTTGCAAACAATAAACACTCTTGTTGTGAAAGTAATTTTTTCTTATCTGACATGATCAAGATAAGGTTAAAAGAACACTAAGTAGTCAAGGAAAATCACTCCCACATCTTCCTTATGCTATTTTATTTGAGGAAGGTTTGCAATGGAATGATGAACGGTGTTATTTAATAAGTCATAATAACTTTAATTTGTTTAGCAGTTGGATAAAAAGAAAATTAATTACACAAGTACCTTCAAAGGGAGAATTTCTACATAGTAAATCTTCAGCCGTGAAACAACCACCTGCCATAGCAGTTAGTACACCTGAGCTGTGCATTTGAGCACTCTTAATCCTTTCCAATGTGAAGTAAAAAGGACTTATGCTGTTGTTTTTCAGCTGTTCAGTGTTAGTAAATTGTGAGCGTGATAGCCATTTGACTAGTGAATATGTATTGCATATGAAAAAGTGCCTTGCTTAGATAGCAGTCAGGGAGCGTGCAGCTACGACACGTGCTGTACTTAGCACTGAGCTGTGGGGCTGGCTTCCCACTGCCATAGCTGTATGTGCCTCAGGACATAGGATAAAAGGTTAACAGTATTAAAAAAAAAAAAAGTGTCTCCAGATTGAGAATAAGAGGCCTACTTCTCCCTTAACAACAAATACATGGAAAAAGATCACAGAATTCTCTTTCTGCCTATAAATCTGCCCCTGAGGCTTGAGGCTCATGCGTTTCACTCATTCTTTTAGGTCTGAAACAGATCCAACGTCAATCAAGGCTAGGAAGGGGGAAATCTTGCTCTGAGGAAATAGCTGAACAAGAGCCCCTCTTCCTACAGCTTTCTTGCTTAAACAGCAAGGTGAAGTAAATCCAGTTAGGTCACAACATTGAGGAGGAAGGTGCGAGCTGGAAGGCACCTGTGGGCTGGGCTGGGTGGTGGGGGCAGCTGTGCTGCTGCTGCCAGCGAGCCTCAGCAGAGCAGCCTTTACCCAAAGCAACCCCTCTGACAGGAGACTTGCGTGTTTTGGGTCAGTCCTAGCAGTTGTGTCATAAGGAAGTTCTTGTGACAAGGCTTCTTCAGCGCCAGGGCAGAAATCTTTCTGTGGACCCGAGGGGGGGTCGAGGGAGGCCTGCTCTGAGCTGGGCCTGCTGTGAGGAGCCCCCCCTCCTGTGGTGCCAGATCCACCTCAAGGCCTCAGTCCCTATTTCATCTTCAGGATGGTGAAATGAAATCCCTAAGCTTCAGTCTGCTGTACGTTTCTTTCCAGCCATTCTTGGTAGCTGTTTTTTCTGCATGTTTTTTGCTTCTGATAGAGCTCACCTGCTGCATGGCGCTGAGAAGGCTGCTCACTTGGAAGAGGTTTGTTTTCATTCTACTTGTCCTTACAGGATTTATGGAGGTTTGGGTCTCATCAAACTAATAGCCTTCATCTTTTCAGTATAGATATTTAAAAACATCTGGTCCTAAATGCTGTATGTCATTATCTGTCAAATAAATGACAGGTTTGGGAACCTCCTTTCAACCCTGAAGCAAGCAACAACAACAAAAATTAAATACAGTGCTACCCTCTATTGAGGAGCCCTGCTCCTTAGGGTGCCTGAAAATTACTCTCTTCTGGATAAGAAACTGTTTCTCAAAAACTTGGTGGCAAGTTTGCCAGGACAGCCTGGTTCTGACCAAAGTTTTGGTGGCTTCTTCTGAAGCAGAGGACCTGAAATGCCAGGAACAGAGCTGCCCCTTCTCTAGGCTGCTAGCAACCTGAAACTGATATAATCATGGCTTTAAACCAGAAGCAACATACAAATAAACAGAAAACCCCAGTATTACACCACAGTCCTGCCTAGGAAGCTGTTATTCCCAACTCAGAATTGTTCTGTTGTTTCATGGTTCATGCCAAGCCAGGGGCATGGTTGCATATATATCTCACTGAATAAGGCCTAACGGTGAAATATTTGAGACTACTTTGAGAATTAAGATTCTTGAAAACAAGGCATTTAAATACATAAAACAGCATTAGATACTTAACAGGAGTCCATTTAGATAAGCCAGTGTTTGACAAGGATTTTTTCTTGATATTTGTGCTGAGCAATATAAATGTGAAAAGATAGTTGTGATCCTCTCATCAGTGAGAGAAAATATACTTGATGTTATTGCTGGTTTGAATTGCTTTCCGTTCCAGTTATTTGAATCCCTGGCTTGTTTTGTTTTCGTGTAACTGGATTTAACGTTTTAGGGTTTAAAATAGAAACTTTATTGAGGTTTCTTAAGACTTTAGGACTTCAGGTTTCATGCAGACACTTGTTTTGTCTGAATCGAAAGGAATTTAAATTACAGGAGCTGATAGTTAGATTTACCTATGATGTTGGTTATGGCTACACGCTACTGTGTGTGTGTGATCTTGTAACTTCACCTAAAAATTATAGTAAGTGCTTCACTGCATAGTGATTTTTGAATTGAGCTTCAACGTTTTAGCCAAGTTATTGGGATATAGCTGTGGGACATCCATTCAACTCTGTGATGATGGGCTAGAATTGCATGGAGTATTATATAGCTCGCAGAATAATGTCTTTTAAAACTGCTGAGGCTGTGCTCACTTTCTTTTTTCTGAAGACATCTCTCAGAAAGCATTAGTCCGGAGTTCCAAATGCAGAGATCTCACTAATTTTCTGCAGTACCATGAGAGGAGGATACTTTGCTTGAACTGTCAAACTTCACATGTTAAAGCATTTTCTTTGCAACAAGGTTTGTATTTTGCACAGAAGATGAAGTGTATGTAGGCAGATCTATGTGGAGAACATGTGTCTATGTTGACTCCTGAGTAATGCAGTTTGTGGCTGTGTAACCTCTGGCTATTATACTATATATGGTATCTCAGATATTTCTGTAGGAAAGGAGAGTGTCAAAATTCATCTCTTATGAAAGGTCAGTTTATTTTACAGAATAATGGAGAAGGGAAACCAGAGGGGGATTCTGCAACCCATTTCCTCTATGTGAATTCCCACTAGAATTTTCTTTAATGTTTTGATGACTTAAAATAAAATAAATAAATAATCCACTCACCCAAAACGGGAGAGAAAACAAAACAAACAAAGAAAAAAAGACCCCTCCCAAAAGCCAAATAAATGAGACAACCACAAAAAACAACCCAGACTAAACCCCACGCTACTATCTCTGAATTTTCTCTTCATTTTTTTTAAATCCCTCGTCATCTCCAGACTGGCAGGTAAAATGTCCACACAGATGTCTGAGTGCCAGTGTATTCAAATGGGTTTGGAATAAGCAAACAAGATCGCCCATGCCTGGACACTGACACTGTCTAAACTCTTATACGTCTGTATTGTAGGAATTTACTTCTACCTTTCTTCTCTGATTGAAGTCCCTTGAGTAAATAGAGCCTCCAGTGCATATAAGCTCTACTGTATCAAGTCTGCATAGTGTAGCCTATTAAAATAAGATTAAATAGTTAGGTGGGATGGTCCTTTTACGATCTCCTTAATAAGGAAGAAACTGATGCCTAAGGCTCTGAGCTCTACCTGTGAGAGAGAGTGTGCCTTAAATCATTGCTTTGACTGTGTAACTTCTTTGCGGCTCAATGGCTTGCAAGGATGGGCCTCTAACAGAGCTGTTAAACGGGCTCAGCTACAAGAATTGTTGCAAGTGTGCACCTGTCTAGTAACAGCAAGTTAAAAGATAGGTGCTTGAATAAATCAATCAACAGGTTTATGAAAGACCTGGGAGGAGAAGAGAGGACAGCAGAAAGTAGCTGTAATGCTAATCAAAAATGAAAGATGTTCTGAAAGCATGTGAGAACAGGCAAATGTTAGCAGGTGTTGCAAATGTCCAGGCTTAGAAGCAGAGTTTGAACCACAATGGGTAAAACTACTTTGACATAGGTTAAACAGTAGTAAAGATGCTAGTTTAGCCATGTAATCTCAGAGAGGTAATTCTCATTTAGCAGTGGATAGGAATGCCTTAGACTGTGAAGTTTTGGTTTCTTTAATAGAGAATCTTCTATCCAGCTTGGGCACCCTGAACTCCTTACACTGTGTGTGCACTTGATTGTTCCTTCTTTGAATGGTTTATTTTTCTTTTTCTTTCTTTTTTTTTTTTGTGTGTGTGTGTGTGTGTGTTGGAAAATCCAGGTCTTAAGCTACCTCTCACAGCACCTCTATTAATGTAAGCTTTCTTAGTGACCATTTCCATTGTATTTCAGATCATCAGGAGCAGTTTCCAAGGAGACTACCTCCTTGTGGGTTGAATCTTCAGCAGGTGCATATTAGCTCATTTCCAGCGAAGTCTGCAGGGTGAGTTGTTCAAGTTTGTTTATGGTATTAAGCTATGAATCAAACTGTTAGCTGTAACACAAACGGGGGGGAGGTGGGAGGAAAAAGTTTAATCTTCTTTGACTCTTCTTGAGGGCAACACTGATGATCAGTCTGTGGCTTCAAAATAAATAAGCTTATTCAGGCTACAAAATGTAAAAGCCTGTTTGGATACTATGCATTGTATTTCACCATGAACTTGAGATTTTTTCAAGGAAACAGCAAGTTCTAGAAAACAATATGTTCACATGTGATTTCTGGAAGTCTTAATTTTCAAAGCATTAGGAGATCAGCCTGCAGCTCTTAGGGTTGCTTTGTGTAAGATTGGGAACATCAGGATTCTGATGAAATTTTGCAGCTCTTACCTCCTTTGGCACTTTTCTCTCTGTGATGGTGATTCAGGTGGCAGTTGTGAAGCAAAGTACACTTATCTTTTCCACTCCAAGCTTGAAGTTAGCATTTCAACAACAAATCATTTCTGTGTCTCCCTCAGCAGGTCCCATCCTGGAACTAATTTATTTCCTGTTCGGTGTGTGTGTTCTCAGGGGAGGTGCATATAGATTTTTTTAATTTTAATTATCAGTATACCTGGGTAGGTTTGTCTGCATATAACATTAGAAATAGAAGAAATGCTGTAGGCAACTTATGTCACATTAATTTATAGCTTGGATACGATTGGGATGACTATATGAATTACTTTACCGGTGGACTTGACCTTCACATATGGTGGTAAATTGTGTGAAAAAGAGAACACCAACAATGTATTTAAGGAGGGGAGGAATTTGAATCTGAATGGTCTTGATTTTGTAATAAATCAGCCACAGAATAAACATGTCTCTTCTCTCATACCACACATATGGAACAATGATTAGAACCAGCACATCAAAAAGATCACAGGAGTAAACAAAGCTATTTATGACACTTTTCTTTTTTTGAAATTTATGAGCATGTTTAAAATGCTAACTTCATAATCTCCTTTAATGCACGTAAGTCTAGTATATGTTTTAATAGTTAGAAATATGGATGCATTCCAGCTTCACCCTTCATAAATGTATTTTGGGGCTATTTCTCTAAATAGCTGTGACTTAATGAAAGGTATGGAATTATGTATGTCTCCTAGGGTGTTATATTTCTAAGGATATCGCGTGCATACTTCTATTCTGGGAGGTCTCCTGGACCACACCCTCTTCTGACAGTTGCATCCAGCACTATGGTAATGTTGCAAAACATTGTTTAAGGGCAAACTGTTCTTATGAGTGAGCAGTTCTACCCTTTCTGTGCCTCTCAATTTTCTCTTCCAACTTCTTGACCCAGGATGACTTTGGCATAAGTTCCGTAGCTTTACTGACTTGAGCTTGAAAAGCATCAAAGTCAGACATGTCACTGCTATTGTTTTCATATGCAGTTTATCATGGCATCAAATATGCAAAGAAAGCTATAAAAAGCAAAACTTTAAAAAGAGGGGAGGGAAAGAGGTGCAAAAGTGAAAACCTTATTCTAAAACTAGGTAATTTAATTTTTTTAGGTCAATATAGGTGAGATTTCATCTAGGTTTGAATTTTGGGCTGAATCAATTCTGATCTATGGCATGGTGAAGTGCTTTTGAAAGTTTCTAGTTCAGAGTAAATTGGTAGAAGCAGATAACCTAGTAGTGTTTAGAATATGTTGCTAGGTGTGATGAGTGAGCTGAGAGAAAACATGGATTGTCTTTCAGTTCTTAATTTAAATTTTAACTAGAATCTCAGATGGTTTCTCACGGAGTCTAGACATGCAGGGCTAGCAATGGAAAACTTCCTGGTTTTTGTTTTAAACTAGAACCAAAATCATAGAGGTTGGAGTAAATTGTCCAAAAATTTTAAAGCAAAGTCAGTTTTGGTTCATGAGTAATTAAAATCTCTCAAGCATTGCTCAGGTACTCTGATTCACTTGGGCTCAGTATGGAGCTGCATGCCTATCTCAACTCCTGCATATTAGCACGGCTTTCCCCCACCCCCATGCTATTAACTAACTGTTGAGCATCACTGCAAATTCATATTATGGTGTGACAATTTCCTACTGTATTTGGGTAAATGTTGTAGAAAACATAATGCTGTAGCTCTGTTTAGTCAGGCTCTGTACAGATGTAAGGTTAGTCATGGATCAGGCTTCGTTTTCATCTCTCCTTCTGCTTCATTGCCCACATATGGGGTTTTGAGCATGAATTATTAATAATTGAATCATTTTAAATGCTGGAGATGCACCAGTTGTTGTCAGATTTAAAATTTGTTCCTTTTAATTACATAGTTACCATTTAATGCACAACATGGATCCAAGGAGTTTTAATTGTTAAAGAACATTTTTTCACCTCTCCTGATTGGTGTAAGATAGATCCTGAGTACAGAGAAATCTCTTTGTTAAACGCACTGAATTTTCTTGTCAGTGCCAAATTAACACAATATGATGGAAATGACCATGAATAAACATTTTTAAGGATGTATGCTTTTTAATCTGTGCATTCCTGTGCTGCTGCTAGTATTAGGAGACTAAAGCTTCCAATTGTCTTACCTGGTAACTGTAGATATTTTTGGAAATAAAATAAACAAAAGAGAATTAATTATTTTGTATGGATGAAAAGCTGAAGTCACTTTAGAGATGCTGTTGCTTCTGTCTATTGCTTTCCTTTCAGTGGTTGTTGCTGATGGTAATACTCCATCAGGAACCCTGGAAAAATGTACATCCTCTTGTAGTCAGGGCTAAGCTTAAAAAAATGGATTTTGGGATATTCTAATCACACACCACACTAAATTTGATCTTGCTCTACAAGATGGTTTAGGCCTGCTCCTCATGTAGGTCTTCGATCTAGGAGATGCAGTTTGGAGAATATTGCCTGGAGATTTTCCACTGGAACTTCATATAAAATTAAGCAAAGATTTAAAGTGATCTGTAGACAAATGGAGCTACAAAGTAATGTTCAGATTTTCAGTAGAATTGAGTACCTACAGGGTTTCCCTTCCTAAGAATTACAGAAATAGAAAAGGTTTCTTCTGCAGTTTTTTTTTTTTTTCCACATGTCTGGATGCTCTTATTTTTTCTGATCAATTTATGGTTACTTCCATAGAACAGCCTGAAGGAAGATGAAAATGCATGAGCATGTAAGAATTTCTTAAAAGCAGCATCTAAGTCTGCAATGAGGAATGCTATAAATAGGCGGTGTTTTTTTAATGTTGTTTTCCTTTATTTACTCACAGTGCAGAACATTGCCTGTGTCTCTCCCTGTGACCCTCAACTGCTTTCTTAGGCTACAAATAAATAAGTGAAGGACAACCAGAATCTGGCAATCCAACAAGTTGCATTTATGAGGGACAGTTTTCTATTGAGAAGGGTAGGCATTTGAGCAAGTGATGCACTTGGCTTGCATTCACCCAAGGGTAAATATGCAATTATGGGTGGTGGTTAATGTTTAGAAAATGCATTTTGTCATCACAGCCTTTTAAAGTCAGATCCATTTAATTTTCTGCAAGAGGAACCTGCTGATGTATTTGTAGCCATAGGGAAGTGCTTCTGTTCAGGTAAAAGAATGGAAATAATTGCAGAAATTCCTGTGCTGTTGCAGAGAGGAAATGTTTTCCATCTGAACAGATCTGCCTTGCGCTCAGTAATGCAGGTTCAGGTTTTAGACTTAGGGATTAAGTTAGAACCACTGCTATCTTTTAAATGAATGAACCTTTGTAGAACCACTAATGACCTGAGTTATCTTACCTGGTTAGTATCTGTTGTTACAATGTGACAACGCATGATGGTAGTGAGGTTAAATGATGATTGGACTGGTTCATCTGCAGTTAGATTCAGTGCTTTTCTATCCCAGAATGTTATAACACAAAAAGAACTTGAAAAAGTGTTAGAAATTGAACTATTTGGGTTTTAAACTGTGAAAACAGGGACATTATTTAGATTGTTACTTGGAATTCTCTTTTATTTAAAAAAGAAGGAAAAAAAAAAGGAAAAGGGGGTACAAAATCCATCTGGGAACAAAAATCCTTTCTAAGATGAGAAATCAATGTGCTTTTAGAGCAGTGCCCTTCTGTTTTGAGAGCAAAAGCTGATGTAATTCTGTGGAACCTGTCAGAGTGCACAGGAGAAGGGCTGTTCACACCAGATACTTTGCAGAAATTTTTTCTCTCTTTATTCCTATTTTTTTCTAATGATTTGTTGAAACTGGAGGAATCATTTTAGCTTTACATAGTGTAACTTACAGAACGGTTCCATTGGGACTTCTCATGAGTATAAGATAATTAATCTATTTCAATGCTGCAAATGATCTCATTTTTTCATTCACCTTGCCCCAGTAAAATATTAAGTACTCATCATTTACATAGCTAAAGTAAGTTCCTGAATACCAAAAGTCAATGCATGCTATGAAATCTGTATTTCTTACATTTTCTTTTGGAGTTGGTTCTCCAAGGCTGTATGTGATATTTGTCATCTGTTAAAGGAGATATTTAAATATCAAAGTAATAACAACTAAACTCATTTAATGTAAGAATCTAGTCCTGTCATTTCAACTTCATGCTGCTGAAGTCCTGAGATACTCCAAGGTGTGGCTGGAATCAGGCCCTCTGGCCTTAGTTGCCATGTGCAAAAGGATCTCAGTAGGCGAAGGTTTGCAACCCTGGTTGTGCAGCCTGTTGAGTTTTGCTGCCTGGGAGAAACCTATCTGGAATTCTAGTAAGAAAAGAAATTTTCACAACTTTTGATGCTTAACTGATTTAAACTTTGAGATTGAAACCTGATAAACTTTGCAACCTGTTGCAGCTTGGAGATTTTATTGCTTCTTGCTGCTTTCATTCACCATATGGTCTGCTATTCACCAACTCTGCCCTAATGAGAATTACTCTTGCAGGTAATTTTCTAATGATTGTCTTGGGATAAACAAATTTTTCATACTTGTTTTGCTAATGTATTCAAGTAGGTTCACAGGGGAAAAGATTAATCATCTAAAAAGCAAGCCGGTGTCTTTCATTATGCTAACGGATCCAAACATGATCAGAGCAAAGCCACTCGTTGCTATGACAGCAGATACCTTTTTCTCCCTCTGTGAGGTAAATGGCAGCTCCCAAGCTGATTGGCTGAAATGAGCTGAGCCGGGTGGCCAACCATAGGGAGTTAATTTCATCAGAAAGAGAAAATGGTGGGAAATCCTGCCGTGATCTTACAGAGGAATTTTCATTAGAAGCCAACAGCCAGGGGTTCTCTTTCATTATAATTAATATGTTCCATCCAATAAAATAATTTAGGAGAGGCAGACAATGGAATTAGCCTATCTATTATTTTGTATATCCACATAAATTTTAATCTGTTTTCCACTAAGACCTACGCTTAAAATGAAGCAACCCTTATTTTCCCCATAATACCTCTATTACTGAAGACTGTCATCATGTACCTGTTCATATAATTGGAGATAAGCTAATTGCAGGCAATAGAAAAGGGTTGACTTTCTTACAGGTATTTGCTGGAAACGCTTATGCTGTATGGTAGTAGTGGATGCAGTCATCTTAAAAACATATTCTTGTTGTTTATGGTGGTAATTCACACTGCGTTTTCTCACTTTGTCGATAGAGGAGTTTTTTGTTTGGGGCAGATGGAAGAACAGAGGTTCCGTGTCAGTTCACAGGTGAAAAGGGAAGATAGCAATGAGGCACTGAGGTTTAAAATGCACTAATATGAGAAGACCAGCTTGTGTGACTTCTTCCTTCCTCTGAGGCTTTTTTGGTGTGGCCATCTCATCCAGTCCTGCAGGTGGGACTGAACTTGAAGAAGTTGGACTCTGTCACATCTGTGCAACTTGAGAAACGTAATACATTGCAGGTGAAAAACAAACAAACAAAACCCACCAAAACCAAACACCAAGAATCCCACAAAACTGTTCAGAATCTTATTAAGAGCTGTAAATTACTTACTAATGATTGTGTATGAGTCACTGTAGAACAGGATACATGTTGAGCTGTTCACTGGATGTAGAAGGCTTGTTTTTCTTTTTTCTTTTTTTCCCCACTAATTGTTCTTAACTGGCAGGTGTTGAGAGGTTAAGTTTATGGGACTTAGTTTTGTAAGGACCAAAGAAAGCACATGGTATCTCAAAGGAGACTCTATCTTCTGAATCTGGACTTCTGTTTGTGATTGCATTATAACTTATTTTGTAAGGTCATTTGGGAGGGTAGGGAATAAGTTATAAATACCTTTATTGACTCCTGTTCATGTTTTAGGAGAAATGATGTAAAATGATAAAATAATTAATCTCACTGAATATCTAATAGATTACAACTGTTTTCTTGGTTTCTCCTACATGTCAAATGATCTTAACAAACCTCTGACATCAAAATATGGGAGAACTGTACCCTGAGGCACTGACTTTCTAAAAATATGAATCATGACCCTAAAGTCACTGAAATCAGTGATTTCAGTTGGTTACATTTATTACTTATGCTAATGGTTTCAGAAATCTGTCTTATCCTCTCCAATTGTCAATATGTATTTGTGGGCTGACAAAAAAATTAAATCTGGAATTGAGTTATGTTCAAAAATGCTTTAAAATGCAAAGGTCAGATAGTAAGCTATTAGTTCCTAGAAATGTTTTGCTTCCCCTTTACATAAAGGGGAGAATATTAATATAGGAGGAAAGCAGAGACAGTGGAAAGCTTAATTACTCACCTAAAACCACAGTGATTTAGTTGCACACATGAGACTACAACTCAGGAGTTTCTGGCCCTTTGCCCAGGTTCTCTCAGTATCATGGAGCTCTTAGTTTACATGTTATTGTACCAGGGCACTTTCAAGATCTGATTTTCTGCACTCTGTGTACGTACACATGCACAAGCACTGATGGGGTGAAACTTGCATGTGATTTTTATTTAACCCCACTAATTACATATGCAAATCCACAGCTGACAGACTGTTTGCCTTCATCATGTGCAGTTGTGGTAACTTGGTATGCAAATTGACCCTGCAACTGTAACCTACCTTTTTGCATCCCCAGACTCCTGGGAATCCTGTTCTTGGCTTTGCTTCTCAGATTGGTGTAGCAGAGCGAGTTTACCCAATTTGGAGGCAGTAACCTGCTATCTGAAGAAAGACATACTTGTCTAGCAACTGAACACTGTCCTTCTCTGTGTGGTACTAACTCTGGTCAGATGTTACAGGAGAACAAACTTCAGACTCAGCGTTCAATGTCTTCCCTTGAGATATCAAATCTTAACTGCAAGTTCATTGCAAGACTGCTTGTGAGTCATGTAAGCATCTGCTGGGTGTCCTGGCATGGCAACAATTACTAGCCAGAATATCTACCTGCAACCCATGAACAGGGTGGTGGTTTCTTACATAATGCCTGTGCTCCAGACTTGAATTTTGCTGGGAGCCCCCTAACCTGAAAGCCAGGTGAGCAGGTCCTTTGCAAGTTGTTCTGTGAATGTAGTGTTGCATCTTCACAGATCTCAACTTTGTTAACCTTGCAAAGAGGGCTGTTAGGCAAAGGCAACTGCTCCTTTAAAATTGGTGTGTCTCTAAAAGGTGGAGTTCTCAGGTATGTTAAACCTTCCTGAAAGTGGCAAGTGTAACCGTTGCCCTTAATTTACATTAGCAGTAAGAGAGAGTTAATCTTGTGTTTCCACTTGAAACAAAGGTGAACGCTCTGGAATTCCAGCCCTTTCCCAAAGAGGCCCCAGTGGGCCATTGCTTTGGGAAGGGCTAGGGAAACACTCAGCTCACAGGTAAATGATGCGTGTTTTGATGGGGAAGCCAGCTTAAATTTCTATCCACTATGCTGCAAACGAGGCAGCAGACTGTGGTACCGAGGAACAAATGAGTGTGGGCAGAAAAATAGAAGGGATTCTCCCTGGGTTTCCCCCAGCTGCTTGTTGGGGGCTGTCTGCCTTCTCTGGTGGAATGTGCACTTCTTCCCACATCAGCAGGACTGTCTTTATGGCAGTTCATGGCACAAATTCTGTTGTAATTAATCTCAGAATATTATAGCTCTTTGGGACTGAGTTTTTGGTTCAATCCATGAGTTGAGTACCTGATTGCTATGTGTGGATCAGGAAGTTGGATGCAAATTTCTACAAAGGTAATGAGCACTTCATATATTTGGCTTAAGGTCTGCCTTAATGCAGTGCAGGTGGGGGTTTATTTACTAAAAGGTCATGTAAAAATTTTCATAGGCATTTAATTAACATCTTCTGCAACTTTTTGTTTGCTTTTTAAAAATGCATCTCAAAACCAGGAACTTTTAAATAATATGTTTCCAAGGCAATACTGTATTATTTCCATTTCCTCTGAAAAAGGCAATAGGGTGAGTTTTTGTGAAAAGAATGAAAATAAGAACTGCAATGTTTTGTTATTTAAATGAAATATTTCACTAGCCTGTTTTCTAATTTTCAGCTGAAATCTCAAGAAATCTCTCTTAAATAGTAGATCAACAGAGTAAACTAACAGTGGCAGATAAGTTGTTTCAGAATGAGCATTTTTCTATATGGGAAGTTAAAACCATAGTTTCTGAGGCGAGCAGCAACTTGTACTGTGTTCCTCAATTAGAGCTTTATGTACTTGAAATCTCCAGAGAGGTGATCTCCAATGCAAATTTCAGGTAGAAAAGATATTTAAAAATAAAGATGTAATCTTTATTTTATGAATCTTTTTTCGTGACAAGCATTAATGTGATGTGAAACCAAGAGTGGAGCAGAGCTTGTTCTGTTGTCTGTAGTGGTCCTATTAAACGACTGCATGATTAAATTGATAGGACTTGGCTTAAAAATTCCAGCACCAGTTTTGATGCTGTGCTTTTCAGTGCTTTCAAATGAGGTCAGAACATAGAGATAAAGCATACTATTGTGGAAACAGAATCCATGTGCAGCCTGTGCTGTGAAAACCTGAGTGATGACTCCCCTCCTGATGATGGCATTGAACGTGTATTTTCTGACACCAAACAACTTCTATTTTTTACTCTAATTCTATTGTGTTTCTGTTCAGTGCCCTTTGACTTGTGTTCAGTGTCACTGTACTTTTGCATCTGCAATTCTGTCACTTTACAAGGTAACTTGGAGCTTTCTTACAGCTGTTCTGACATATTCATAACAGGTACAGTTTTTCTATGACAGCGCAGTACCTGTTTTTATCAGCATGTGGGTTGCTGCTGGCAGTTTACAATCTGAAGTTAATAAAACTTGTCTGTTCCTTGTACTGTGTTTATTTAAGCAGCTACTCTGAGCCTTTTCATGAGTTGTTCCAAATAAGATCAAAGGATTGAGAAAAATGTTTGTTGATCTGAAAAGTTACAGTGGTGATGTTCTTGTAAACTCAGTATCCTAAAAAATCATAGCTAGTAAAGTGCCCTGCACACATGATTAATGACTTAATGGCAGATGACAAGATAGGATACTTTTTGATAAAGTTTCACTTTAAAAACAATGAGTAATCTGTTTCAAGCCTGGAGAGGTAGGGGGTTTTGGTGGGGGAAGACTGTTTCGGGCTAGATTTCCCCTGCAGATACCTTTAGAACTTCTGTCCCTGCTGTTAAACACAGCAGCTGGTAAGTAGCAACCAAAGGGAGAAAAAGGTCTGCTTTTAATCCAGCACAATATAATCCAGTACAATGTTTTCTTGTGCCCATTTTACTGTAAGACTCAGTGGCAAAGGGACAAAAACTGTTGACTGATCTGTGCAATTACCTCCTCTAATATTGCTTTCAATTGTCTGCCTAGAGTGACAAGAGCGGACGAGATTTAGTTAAAGTCTGGGAAAAATGCCCTTTTAATAAATAAATAAATATATGCCTCTCTCTTTTAGGCCTTTGAATATATTTTGGAAGAGTGAAGGTGATGTGATTGAAAGTTAGAGCGAAACTGAACTCAAATAGCAGCAACACAATCAATGTGTTTTTTACTGAAATACTCTTAGCACTCTGTAGTTTGCACTGGGATAAAAAATGTCTTTTTCTTTCCCCCTCCCCCTTTCTGTCCTACATGTGTGGGGTGGGATCTGTTTTACACCGTGATTCAGAGGCAAACATTTAAAAATCATTGTCCAATGCAATCTTCATTTAGAGGCTTTATCCGTTCTTGATCACAAAAATGTTATCTTTTAAAAATAAAGCTAATTCAAGCCGCTACTTATTTCTAGCATAGAAGATACAAAGGTGAAAATATGTTTAATGAACTGTAGATGGAAGCCTTTTCCTTTTATCTGGTGAGATGGCATATGGAGGTGCTGCACATACCTTTATGCTCTGAATCGTTGTGGTGGAGTTAGCCAAATCTCAAGGCTTTGCTGTGGTGCAAGTAGCTCCTCTTGGTGCTTCTTGGAATTTTTTTGTGCCAAAGAACCACAAGGTGACAAATGAATGGGACAGATGTCAGGACTGACAAATAGAGGCACTAGGTGCAAGGGCTGGATGAGCGTATGGTTCTGCAGTCATGGCAATGAATGCACTGTGGATTGACAAAAAGCATTTTCAATAAGTAAAGCTATTCATGTATCATAAGAGATGAGTGTTGCAAAGCTGTGGTATATGGCAGAGGTTGTCTTTAGTTTGGACTGCGGAGAACTGTAATCCAAAATCTTAACCAAAATCATGAGAGCCTGTGATTGTGTTGAGCAGAAAACTGCCTCTCTTGTACCTCTAGCCAGGAACAGACTGGATTGGGAGACTACTTCTCTTTCTCCCTTTTATGAATCCAAGGATTTCAAGAAAAAGCAAAGATCTGAATAGCTGTAGACTTGAGCTGGATGAGGCTCCTTTTTTCTCTGAATGTGAAAATGCAGCATTTGGAGAGCAGCAGATTTCTCTTTGTCTCCCTGCAGAGATTGATTACCTGCTTGCAAAATTTCATACCTAATGTACTGCAAATTCTGCTTATTTCATTGAGGTACTTTTATCAGCAACCCCAAGGCCATCAGGTATCATATCACTCAATTGTCTCCTAAAACACCTGAGAGGAAAGGCCAGTGAGAAGTTAATTTAGATTTCATTGTATGGCATTTTTTATTACAGTAACAGAGTAGGAGTTTGGAGTGAGACTTCCAAATCCTTTCACATATGGGATCAAATATCCTCACTGTTTGGTCCATATGAGCACATGCTGAATAATGCCAATATATTATGTGTTGAACCTATTCATTCATTAACATTTAAGCTCCTCAGTATGTTCCAACCACTGCTGACCCACTTACAGTCACTTTGATGTATAATATAAGCTTGTATATGCATTTTGTCTTTTAACAAGAAAAAGTGTGGTCCAATAGATTTAATGGTGGTGGCTGTCAGGAGTAAATTCCAAGTCTCTATTGCTGGCTTCTGATGTGTCTGTGATTAGCTTTCCTGCCCACCACCATCCCTGCTTAAAACACAGGCAACACTTTATTTGAAAAGTTCCTTATTTTTGTTTAAAAAAAGAAAAAGAAAAAGGAAAAACCACCACCAACAATTAAAAATCCAAAATATTGCAATCTGCAGGAAAATAACTTGAGTGGAAGTTGCTAGATAACAGCAAAACTTTATATTAGAGTGGCTGAGGACGTCACTGAACTGGCAGTGACTTTCTGAACACTGTTTGGCAGATGGCCTTGGCTAAGAGTTGCTGTGCTGCTGCCTCTGACCCTGGGCTGGAAATATTCTGTATTTGTATTCCCCCCCACCCCCCCTAGTGCTGTACAGCTGAGGACAAGAATTTACAGAAGGAGTTGTACTAATTTTGAGTCCTACACTGAGTAGAAAGCTACACGAAAATCCATTCCTTCAGAATCTCTGAATTCCTATTTATTAATTGTGGCTGCTTTGGTAGCTTTCTAATTCTGTCAGGTGCATTGTAGATTATTGTGGCATCTGGGCGCCTCAGAGATGTGGCTTGCTCTGTGCTTCAGTACTTGTAGCGGTTGAAATGACTGCAGAACGCTGATATTGTAACTCTGGAGCGTAAGACACTTGTACAGAGCAGTAGGAATAAAGAACCTACTTGTGATACCTTCATCTTCCTTTCTTCAATCTATTTGTTCTGTAAAACCACAATAAGAGAAGTAAAAGCCAATGCTATTCTTCCCTGCTTTTTTTATATAACTAAATCTTAAAACTCATTAAAAAACTTGAGTTACAAAAGCCTTACAGTCCTTCTGCTAAAACAGACAAAAGGAAGTAGTAGTAATGTATTGCTTCTCTTGCCTTTCCTTAAGTATTTCAGGAGAACTAACCTATATGGAAGCAAAATAAAGAAAACTTAAATCAGAAAACTGGTATGCCTTCTACTCTTCCAAATTTTGATCTAAACTGTGTCATTTATCAGTTGAGGGGTGATGTGGGATTTGTTTCCTACAGACCCATATGTGAGTTCCATTTACACAGACTAAAAGTGGCATTTGTTTGCTTTGCACCCTCGTGTATCACTGTAGCACTGCACCAGATTACCCAGTTTGTTGCTGTCTCTGGCAATATTTTGTCACCAATCCCACTTGTAAGCCTGTCTCATTCCATACGTCAGTCACTGTGGATTTTGTCTTCTGTTGTTTTTTACTGGAAGACTGTCCCCAAAATTCTGTGTTCTGAGAACCTTTCAAAGCACAACTGTTCTCCTTGCTTTCCTTGCATTGCTCAGCTTTGTTCTGATGCCAGTTCTGGTCTGTTTACTTGTGTTTTTTTTTTTCTTCGCAGGCCAGTACCTTGTTAGACTGGAACGAGTTGCTGAGTATTTATGAGGTTTCTCTCTGGACTGGAGTGAAGCTGGTTTTTGTGAATTTGTGCTTTATGCAGTAGGGGAAAGCATTATTCCAAAAACACATCTTCCTCTTCCTTCTCTGCTCAGTGTCATGTGATTAGTTTGGAAACATTTTCTCTAAAAATAAGATGTCTGAATCACAAGTCTAAATAATGTATTCAAAGAGGGGAATTCCTGAGGTGTGGTGATTTTTTACAAAGGTAGCCTTTAAATGGTAGAGAGGCATTCCTTTGAAGTGTTCGATGAGGAGCGAGGGAACCAGGGATCTCAGAAGGTCTGGCTCAACCAGTGCCTTCAGTTTGGTTTGAAAGGTTTTTATTTGTGGAATGCTAATGGATTTTTATAATAGGAAGTTACCAGAGGTGGTTGGAGTTATTCTTTACATTCTCACCATTCCTTCTTCCCTCTTCTATGCTAAGGCATGAATAATACAGCCAGCTTATTACTGCGGTCTAAAACTGGCACACAGGTGGGCTCTGCTAATATTTCAGTACTTTCTTATATCTGATCCTTTCTGAGAAAAGAGATCTCTGCTGTCATTGCTTGAGCACCTCCTGTTTCACAGATGTGGTGTAATTAAGCCTCTTTTTTCTTTTTCTTTTTTTTTTTTTTTGGTAAATATCTGGTTGTCATTGTAAATTGCTATTAATTTTGGTCATAGGATTCCTATCAAATATATTTCTCTCAGATGCAGAGAGATGATGGCAAACAGCTACACTAGATGTGAAGATAAGACAAAATTGGAGTTCTTATCATTTCCTTCATATGAGCTTAAAAGAAAGTTAGCTTCTCTGATTTCAGTTATGTTACAGCTCAGGCTTTCCTTGACTTGAGGTGATGTTCACCTTGTTCATATTACCTCTTGATCACTTGAAATATGGAGAATCGTGAAAGAAGACTTGCTTATCATGTTTTGTATTCTATTGATTTGGAAAAGCAAGAGGAACCAAAAAATGAGACAATAACACTTTCACAATTCAACAGCACTGAATGATCTCAAATGCAATCTGGCACTGCATTACAGCTATTTGCTTATTCAGAAGAAAATTTCAGTTGAACAAATCCAGGATGAAAATCTGAGCAAAATTCCTGAGTCTCCAGAGAGCACACAAAGCTGCAGAAGTTTTGAGTGAAGCGTCTTACCCATGGTTCTTGGAATTGCCTTGGGCCTGTCCTTTCAGTCTTAATTTCACCTAACGGTATTTTTCACGTCAGTATTTTTATATCAGCTTTCCGAATGTGTGAATAGACTTAGTAGACGTGAGGCAGAAGAGCATGGAAACCTGTTGCTTTTGGTCTTTTTTTTTCTATTAAAACATTATGCTCTCCAATTACAAGTCAATATTTACCAATGGAGGCACTGAGCCCAGTAGAGATCTTTCAAAAGCACAAACATCTGATTTAATCTTCTCTGCACCTCTAATGAAAGCCTTTATGAAGTTTGATTCTTATTTCTCTAGTCTGAAAACCCAGGATAACCAATAACTTCTATTCTGTGCTAATTCTTGGTAAGAGGATGTTGACTCCATAGGGGTGACTTGCTGTAAGAGTAAATATGGGGTTCGTGTTGGTGTATTTTTATTTATTCGTTTTTCTTTTTTTATTCCCCATAAAGGATCTGTCAGGTCAGTTTGACCTTAGTGTATCAGCTCCACTCGTTATTTTTCTGCAAGGTGCTGGTTCATTTCCTACATAAGGGGATAAGTAGAAAGGGACTAGACAGCAGAGGGCTACTGCTTGCTTCCTGTTAGCTGAAGTCAGATGTCAGGCTAGGCTTTCTGTTCTCTAGTTTGATTGATAAGCTTGAAGGAGTCCTTGGCAGGTAAGCAAGTCAGGAGGGTAACAGCTGGGAAATGTGCACCCAGCAGAGAGACCCCACAGAGACCAAATTCTTTCTCACTTATCACTGAACAATCTCAGGATAACTTGATGGTTAACGTGACATGATTTGACTTTCGATGCAGTGTGTAATCTGTGGATATAGCCATATAATTATGCTCTGCGTTTTACTTGACTGATAAAATACTCTGTTACAAAGTGGGGTGATGCTAATTGTTTCTTACTTTAATTTTAACTGTGAATTAATATTCAAGAGTCAGCAGCAATTGTCAATATCCTATTAGGTGTACAGAGATTTAAAATGTAACTGTGAATTAGTTTGCATTCAAAGTGTGTGATTCCTACTCGTGACTAAGCATAGGAACAAAATTCACTAAGCAGAGGAGAGTGGCAACAGATCTGTGCTAGGACAGGAGCTAACACAACCAGCCATCTCTGGTAACCCAGTGCTCCTTGGAGGTGGGAAGAGAGTCTTTCATGTGTTCCTTTAGGTTATATGATGCACTGCATACATGGGAACCATGATGTTATTATTTTTGATCACTTGAGTTATTAACTTGAATTACTGATGACATGTACGTGCTTCTAGCAGAGATGTTGGATGATCTGGCCACCTTAGTATTGCTACAAGGATAAATGCTTTGGCTGGTGCAGTGTAAGGCTGCTTAGTTGTGAGGTACAGAACCCCTTGTAAGAGAGCATGCTCGTGGTCTTTCCCCAGTACAGCAAATTAACCTGAAACTTCAGTACAGGAAATTAGTAGGGGTCAGTAGTTGCTTCTGACAAAGACATCCTCTTGCCCACATATTTTAAACAATTCTGTTATTTCTTCAACATGCATTAATGATGGACTCTGCATGGTGACACTTGTGTAAGAGTTGTGAATGCCCTCACAGGAGCTCTCTTGTTTGGTACATATATAGCTACAGAGAACAGTAATAATGCACCATATGTGGCTTTGTGTGCTCTTTTGTTAACAATATTCACTGAAGCATAAATATACCTTACTGATCATATTTAGTTAGAGATTCTAGGATGCTTTCCGTGTTCAGTTATAGGCAGCTATCTAGCAGAGATATAAACCATAGGGGAATGACAGTGTTTGTTTTAATTTCATACATATGTTTGAAACAAAAAGGAATCAGACCTTTGGAAGTCATCTAGCCCAACTCCCCTGCGATGAGCAGGGACCCCTACAGCTAGCTAGATCAGGTCGCTCAGAGCTCCAGCCAGCCTTGAATGCTTCCTGGGATGGGGATCCACCACCCTTCTGGGCAACCTGTTCCAGTACATCACTATGCTCCTTTAAAAAAACAAAAGAAACAAAACAAAAACAAACAAACAAAAAAACCTCCTCCCTCCCCCCACCCCCCTTTTTTCCTTATATTCAGTCTAAATCTCTCCTCTTTTATTTTGAAACTATTTCCTCTTGTCTTATCACAACAAATCCTGCTAAAGAGTCAGTCTCCTTTTTCATGGCCCATCTTCAGATATTCAAATGCCACTGTCCCAGGTCTCCTTGGAGCCTTCACTTCTGCAGGCTGAACAGCCTCAGCTCTCTCAGCCTGTCCTCACAGGGGAGGTGTTCAATCCCGTGGATTGTTTTTGTGACACTCCTCTGGACATCAATAGGCTTATATTAATTAACAGGCTTAATTTAGCTAGGATTCATTTATGAAAAAATGGTGCAGTTTCACCAATCTTTCCCCGCATTTTGGTGATGGATATTTGGTAGTAAATTAAATTTAGATTCTCCAAGCAGCAACTAAAAGCTTTGACCTCTTGTTCTCAAACTGTATTTTTTTTTCTAAACTTTATCTTCCCAACGGGACTCACTTGAACAGGTGCATGGTAACTGTTGAGTCATGGCCTGAACCACTGATTGAGCACCTGGGGAAAGGACCGGTCAGCCCTGGGAGCACAGGTGAAGGCAATTCAGCTGTGTGACAGGAAGGGGTGGAGCCTGGCTGCACCTCTCTTAGACCTCATTGAAGGGCTGACTGTCACTGGGGAAGGAGATCCCGCCCTCGTGGAGTCTTTCCTGCGAGCCTAGATCTTTGGAGACGGGTGAGCACTTTTCCTTTGTAACACCATTCCATCCATGCCGGTCCCTTTGCTGTTGCACTCCTGTATAGCCCTTCTCCTGCATTAATCTTTCCAGTTGTAACAACAGGCAACAGCTACACTAGGAGTTCTGTAGCAGTGCAGGTTTTGTGGTCAGGTGTTTGTAGTGTGCTCGTGGGTAGCACATAAAACTTCTCTTCTGAGCATCAACCCAGATTTTTCATTGTGTAATTCCCCCTCTTCCCTTCCTCCCTCCTCCTCCACACTCCTGCCTGCTCCAGCCCCTGTGCAGGTGTCTGGGCTGACCTGTCAGGTGGGGCTCTGTTTGCTTGTCAGTTTGGGAGCTGATGGCCTGACTGGAGTATGGCTGATTGCACAAAGTGGAATGGGGTTAGTCAGAATTGCAGGTGTGAGTGATCCACAGAGATTTCTGCTAATCCTGGGGATAGTAGAGCACTCTGAGCTGGAGCAGATGCAACTAGAAAGAGCCTGAAGGAGGTGCAAAAGGGAAAAAGTTAAGTGCTGTGGCTCCGTTCCCCCAGGTGGCTCAAGTTGTTTAGAGTTTGTGAAGTAGGTTGCTCTTGTTTTTCTTTACTCCGTGAGGATGAAGTTTTGGAATGTGGCAGGGACTTTTCTGTAGATACATACATGTGTATTTATATAAGCATCTTTATAATAAAGCCTTTAGAAAACTTCTTTCTAAGTCAGTGAAAAATCATGCCCACTTCAAGAATTTTCTGGGTAAGGTAAATAATAAAACTTTGCTTTGTCATCTCAGCATCTGTTGAAACCAGGTAGCTAACGGCGTGGTTGAGCTTTGGGCTTTATAATACACGATAGAATCCAGCAGAGCTCTTAACTACAATGAATATGACCTTATTGGGAGCGAATGGGAACGCATCTGCTGTTTGCCTTGGGCACCTAAAGCATTGGAAACTACTAGGGGGCAGCTGAGTATATGGATGGAGAGTATGGGGGAGAGGGCAGTAGAAAAATGCATGCAGAAATAGCGTCTCATGATCCTATGGATGCCTTTGATCTGCTGTGAATACTGCTTTGCTTTATGAGTTTTTAAGTTTCACTCAGACTTCGTCTTCTGAGCTCTCCTGTAAGCTTGCGAGATACAAATTCCTATTTCTTATTTGCATATTAAACCCTCTGTATTCCAGGATTCCAAGTGCTGAGGTCAAAAAAACCCTAATATCTGGACGCTAATATAGCAGTGTTTAACAATCATAAAATTTATTTACTGACCTTTAACGATAATAGCCAGTAACTATAATGTTTCATTAAAATCACTGGACTTACGCTTTCTGATAGCAGGGACAAATTTAGCCTAGAAATGATATATTGCAGCTTAAGGTCCAAATGCTGTCATTCAGGGCAAGGACTACAGGTTATAGTCCTTTATTTGCAAACCAAGAAAGGGCGCTTGGACTGAGCAAAGCGGGCCTTAAAATACTAATGAGAAATTGGAGAAGTATGGAGAAAATTTAAGTATTCCTGAGCAAAGTAGACTAATCCAATTTCTTTGCAGCAATATCGCTGCACTTAGGAGGAGATTGTGTTTTGCATTCCTGATCCACCAGGTGTGAGCTGGTTTAATGCCACAATCACCTGTGTTTGCTTGCTATTTATCTCTAAGCATGTATTTCACAGATGTAGCGTGATACAATATAAACAGTGGTAGGGCTTCTGTCCCTCCCCTCCTTCTACACACAAATTGACTCTATAGTTTGTACCCTCTGAGACCCTAGAGACCCCACTAAAACTTTTATTCCCATCTGCTGGTCTGGTATAATGTCACTTAGTCACACTTAGCTTCCTTCTGCTATACCCTTTCCTTTGCATTGTGGAAACACTCCAAAAGCAGGAGATGCATACACAGGTCCCTACCTCTGAGCGTAAACTGAGAGGACAAAAACAGACAGAATAAAATAAAGGCCTGTAACATGTGAGTAAAGTGACCAGAACAATGGTGGGATTGTAGCTTATTGCTTGTTTTTCAAGTTAAAATCCCCAAGAAAATCCCTCCTGTCAGTTAAACTGGAAGGGGTGTGGGGCACATGGCGAGTGCTCTCCACTTGTTTCTGCTCGCAGCTTCCTCCCTCCTGCCCATAAGCACAGTACCCTCCAACGCTGTTGGAATCAACAGAAACTCTGATATTGACCCCAGGAGGCCTGGGTTGGACTCACCAGTGCTGGCTGAAGAGAGCTCTGCAGAGCAGGTCCTTGGGAGAGATGAAGTGCTTTGAGGATAGCGCCAGCCAAAGTGCGGCGTTCAT
This sequence comes from Tetrao urogallus, assembly GCF_951394365.1. Taxonomy (NCBI): domain Eukaryota; kingdom Metazoa; phylum Chordata; class Aves; order Galliformes; family Phasianidae; genus Tetrao; species Tetrao urogallus. The sequence continues at coordinate 16,196,463 of NC_136822.1, read as the reverse complement.
GCTCGAGTATTTTTAAAAGAGATTTTTTCCACTTCCCCTTTGTCTAATTCCTCAAAGTGAAATGAGTGCAGGTGTGTGGAATGAATTGATCCAGGATTTAGAAAACAGTTTTGTATGTGTACCCACCCACATAATTGCTTTCCTTTCATACGCTGCACTCCCGTGCACACCTGTGGGATGTTGACAGGACCTCTTGGATATCAGATCTGCTGAACATATGACCCCTATAGCTTGTACAGCGTGGTGAAGTTACAGAATTGCCTATGAGTAGCCTTGATGGGCAGTGAATTGTGTTTCGGTTCATCTTCTGTATCTTTGTTATGTTAGGGCAGTGCAACATGAATCACAACTGGTGTACTTCTTCTGATTTACCATCTTGTATCTGTTTGATCCCAGCTACCGAAAGGAGTGGCCAAGAGGTGCAGAGGACTTTCATAACTGCTGAAAGTACCTTTGAATGCTTTTGTGCTTGTTTATGAAACATGTTCTTCTAGAATGGTACCGTGCATATCAAATGTGCAACATAATCAATCATCCAGGAAGAAAAATATCTTTCATACTTGTTTCAGTCTATTTTACTTGTGTCTGAGTAGTTTATCATAAACTAATGCACAGCTACTAATTTGCAATATAATTTATTGTAAGGGGTTGTCTCTGCTTCTCTAACAAGGGAGTTAAGTAATAAAGCAGGCTTTACACAAGAGAACTTATTCTTGTTCTACCACACTGTTTTGGAAAACAGTGGTGTTGCTGGTATAGTGGTATAACAGTGGTATAAGCATAAAAGCAAGTCACTCAAAAGCAAAGAATGGTGAAGGATTTGCTGATCAAAATTGTAGGACAGAAGGGAAAACCAGAATGATGCATACAGCTGAAATTACAGGTCAAGGTAATGACTTGGGGTGAACCTGACAGCAGATGACAACATTGACCTGGAGCTGTTTTCATTGCAGTCTTTTTCTTCATCGCCCCCAATTAACAGCTCCTCTTCCTGCACGTTGCCTTGTAAAAATAACAAGGTGTTGCTCACAGTGCTGCCTATTTCTTGTCCTCAGGGTGAGATCTCTAGTCTAGAAAAATATTTAGTTCTTCTAGAGACTGCCGCTTTGTAGGATCTGTGTACCTGTGCTTTGCTATTTGTCCATTAAAAACAGCAGCTCTGTCATCATCCTGATTCTGCAGAGGAGAGACTGCGCTGCTCCTGACTTACAGGATGAAGGTCACTTACTGATACTGATTTACTGGCAATGTTTCTTAAGTATCTTAAGATTTTCCTTGGAAAGTCCTTCATGCAAGTTCTGATAACTTCTACCCTTGTTTGGTTTTCTTGGGAGCTGGTGGGACGACAGCCCAAAGTGTGTTTTGGCTGCAAGTTATCAAAATGCTGTGCAGTTTATGTTGTGTAAAAACAATTTTTCTATTTGTGTGGTGCCCCTCCCCCCCCCCCCCCCTTACAGGTTACTTAGCTTCACTTCAATGTTCCCACACAGTCTTTTTACAGAAGAAAACAGTCTTCAGTGTGTTTTGTTTTAGAGATTTGGGAACATTGGAAAGATCAATCAAAATAGGTATCTAATTTCGCACTACTTGAAACCTGTGACTTGTGAAACACTTTCACACCAATCTGCAAGGCTGGAAAGTGTTGCCAACCCCACTGCATGGGGTTCCAGAAATGCAGGCTACAATGGTAACTATTTCTCTTTTGGTTTTCTCTCAATTTGGGAGCACAGATCTTGCTGCTTCTTCCTTGAGTCAATGACCAGGTATTAAACAAACAAACAAAAAAACCCACAACAAAACAACAACAACAGAACAACTTCCCCAGGGAAGATATGGAAGGAAATAAAAACAATTTGCTTGCAAATGGGAGGTAATTGGTATGTTAATTAAAGTTGACTTTACGTTTCTTACTGTTAACCTCCTGATTTTTCTCCAGTGTTTCAGGTAGGGGAAAAGAATTTATTCTTTAGTATTCTCAAGAATAAGATTGGATAATAAGGCACAAATGAAAGTCCAAACCTAGTACAAAAAGCCATGAGACGATATGTCTCCTGGCTGCTTTCCTAATACAGCATAAGGAGGACGAGATAGTTATCTGAGCAGTCACTCCACTGCTCAGACTTCAAATTATAGCAATTACGACAATTTGTGCCAATAGCCATGAGGTGGGGTTTTTTGATGTGGTTAAAAATAACATCTGTAAAAATCCAATAAAAAAAATTACATTTTGCTAATTTTCTGATAAGATAATGTTTAACTGTACTGCGTGCCTTCTACTGCCAGTTTTCAATTAGAGTATTTCCTTCTGGGCTTTTACCATCTCGTCTCATGGATCCAGTTCTATCCCGAGCAGTTCATTTGTTTTAACTTTCTTAATTAATTGTTTTGTGTAGGTTTTGCCTTTCAAACTGATATCAATCTTCTAGACTTATTAATGTGCTGATTGCTAACGCGCGATACAAAGCACAACTCAGTTAAATTGCTCTTTCTGTCATATTAAACAGAGTTTCCATATTAGCCTGCTAAACAAAATAATTGTAGATAATTTAGAGGGTAACAAATGACAAGAGCTCTGTACCTGTAAGAGTAGAAAAAACATTCTATTTGCAGCTTCCCTATGTTGGCTTGGGGCACAATTCTGAGCCCAGATACAAAGGCAGAATAAAATAATCAGCTCCCAAGTAGAGGTAAGAGTCCTAGTGGGGAAAAAATGCTTTTCTCCTACAGTGATGGCTCTCACCTTGCCTGAGGAATATGAGGGGCAAGGAGAGGTAGGGTACCTGACCAGCTGCTATCTTCCTTTCTGTGTTTTCAGTGTTCATTCTCTTTTGTCTGAATTCAACTCTATATGCCTCAGTTAAACAGGGCAGATGCAATGTGGGGGAACCATAGCATTCACACAGTCCTCACGTATGTCTGTTCCATAAAGATCGACTGAAAGGAAATCCTGATGTTTAATTTATGTATGACAAAGAATAGACTTCTCTGGGGATGAGGGTTATCTTTGAAGCAGTTATGTAGATGACCTGGTACAAGTTCAGCGTGTGGCAATGCAGAGGAGTTGTTTCTTAGAAAATACACCAATCTTTAGGCTCCCTAAATTCACTTGAGTTGATGACCAGAGCCCATGCAGCTGGGAATTTGTTGTTCACAGTATAGTATCACTGCTGTGCCTTACCAAACTGAACTCTCTATGCTTTATATCATCTGAATGACTTCTGAATTTGCTGACTGATTGCATAGCTGCTCTGGGAGGTTTTAACTCTGGCATTGGTGGGAACAGATGGATGACTGAGCCCTGCTGACAATCTTCCTTTCATAATCATCATGGTAAAAGAGAGCATGAAGTATGAAAACCGTGCAACTTCATCTATTTTATCATACTAGTCTTTAAAAGTCCTGATTTTCTGCCTTTTTTCCTTCTTCCAATCAAGGAAACCCAATATGTTTTCCTATTTGTAGCCTAACTTTCCTGAGCTTTTACTGTTTTTTCCTCTCAGTTCTTATATATACTTAGGCATGTCTGCTTATGCAGACTATGTAGAAAAGAATTGCCTTTTTATTTGCAGATCTAGCACGTGTATTGCAAGGTACTGAGACATGACTGAGATAATACACATTTTTCTGGGGTTTTTAGGTACTTAAGCTGATACGTGTGCCAGTCACTCAGTCCAGGTGTTGTGTTGAGCGCTGTTATAGCTGATGGCTTTGGAAGTGCTGCTGTCATTTGACACAAATCTGTCCAACTTGCCAGTGCTCTTAGCCACCAAGAAGCACCAGGCTGCTGGAGGGAGCTCAGAAGATAGTACATGGTGCTGATGTGACTGCAGGTTGGTTCAGAGCAGCTATAAAGCCTGTACCAGCTGTGACACAGGTTTGTGAATTAGTATGAAGTATCTTGAACTGAATCTGTCTTATGCACAGATGGGGGTTGCCAATTGTCAGCCTAGAACTTCTCTGAGTTTCCTGGCTTTTTACACGAGCTTGCATGTGCTGACATAGATTGCTCAGCACTGGTACTTAGTTGCTTGCAAAATGAAAATAATAGAAATATGCTAAGTGTTTTGCTTGATTGAAATTTTGCAGAAAAACTGAAGAATGAACTTTGGCTCCTGCTCAGCTGCAATCTAGACATGAATTAACAGGCGCTTCAAACTTAAATTAGACGAATCAACCATTGAATGTAGTTCAGCAGCAGACCAAAATAAATCCAGATGACATTTATGACATCTTTCATTGTTTCTATAATCTAAGTAATACAAAAGGCATAAGTCACAGCACAATAGTTTATTTCATTTCTTTTTGGAGCACTGGCCATGAATAAATTTAGTCTGGAAATAGGAAGTTTTGTTACCCTCAGAGTGAGAAATATACGATGATAATGGTGGGATGGCATTGGAATACAGCTGCCTGTACTAAGCTGGAGCTCATGGCCCAGTTTCACTCCAGGCTAGTGTTCTTTGGTATGCAGAACGTCAACATGGAGTATTTTTGGATTTTCATGTACTGCTTCTATTTTGGAGTCATCAGAGTAAATAAAGTAGGAACTTTCAAGTAGAAGATTTTGAACTATGTTTAAAATTGGACTTTTAAGAAAATGTGAGTGCTGGTGATGGTCTCCTTTATTTAAATATCTTGTGTGAAGTCTATTAAAATTCTCAGACATGCTTCATAAATGTGTACTTTTTCCACACGTACATATGTGTGGAGAAGAGCATAAGAATAGGGAAACTGTGACATTCCCCAGTGCAACCATTCAACTGAAAGACAGAATATTGTTTAGACTGCAGATTTTCTCTGCTCTCCCAGCTAAGGATATAAAATATATTCATATAGTAACTGTGTCAGGTCTAGCAGAGGGTGATGTGCTGGGCATATTGCTTTCTAATGTTTCTGCTTTCTTTTCAGTCCAATGCAGTTTGAGAATTGAGATGTTAAGTGCAAAGCATACTTAGTGGGAAGCAGGCTTGAGCCATGAGAAGACCTCAGTGGAGTAACTCTGTTCCTCATGGGAAGGGCACACAAACATTTAATCATCTCAAGATAATAGTAATAATAGATATGCAGTGCCACTAGCCCAAACTGCAAGAATAGTGGTCCAGCAGCACAATTAAAGGGATGAAAACTTAAGTGACTCTTCCAGATCAAAAGAACAAAAGTCAAGCTAAAACCACAAGAAAAATAAGCACGTTCAAATATAATGGACTACAAGCAACATGTATGCAACAACTAAGCTAAGATCTCAATGATTGGTTTTGCAGCATAATTTTAAGGATGAACTGTTCCTAAACAATTTTTCCAGTGTATTAAGCACTAACAGCATCAGGCATGCATGTCTTGTTCCACTCTTTTTTTTTTTTTTCTTGAACAAACAAGTTGAATGTGGCCAATACAAGAAAAGAGCCCACTCTCCACTTATGTGTGCACGTTCCTTTGTCCTCTTTCCAATATCCCCCAGTAATGACGGAGTGCAGGATCATGTTCTGCTCTAATGTCTTTCTTGTAAGATTCGGAGGGTAGTGCTGTCGTGACCTTCGGGAGCAGTTTTTTCCATTTGGAAGGAGATGAGGGAGAGAGCATTGAATTTGAGATTGATTTTCCTCCTTTTAGCATGTGAAAATTCAAAGCAAGCTCCTTGATTCATCAACAATGACTGCATCTCCAGCCTTAGAGAATGCAAAGGCATCAGCAGGAGCAGACTGCTGAAGTTAATACCCTCAGACCACATTGTGAATGTGACTAGAGCCTGGTATGTTGTATGCTATTGAAAAAATGCTGATGTTCTGTACTGTGGCCGTTCAGTTTTACTCAGAGAATTGCTGTCTGAGGATTAAAGGACTGGGGAGGCCAAGCACTTTTAGACATCACAGTATGCCCACAGTTCCTTATTGGGGCACATAGGGCTCTGTGTATGTGGTGTGTGTTTCGGAGGCTTCCAAGAGATGCCTTCAGCTAAAAGTCGAAGGATGAGCGATCTTAAATATGCTGGTTTTCCTTGTTTCCCTTCCCTGCAAAATACTGGGATGTGTTGGGCAGCTATCTTTCAGTACAACTTTTATTTTCCATAAAGAATTATGTAGATTAAGTAGAAATTATTTTGTCCACTTCAATTACTCATCTCAATTCTTCAGCAAGAAGCTTTGGGAACCCACCCTGGATCTGAGTTGTGAGGACCTCTGAATCACTGGAAGTTGCTTACTTGTTTTTGAGCTGGCCAGTCACTTGTTTGGGCTTCAGATTTTGCTCTGATTTGCTAACGGGGGGGAGGGAAAGAATAGTACGTACAAATATCATCAAGAGCCTTTGTTCAGGTTGTCCAGTCCAATCACTACTGATGCAAGACAGAGATGGAAATATAAGGTTTTCAGAATACTCTAGAAATCTCAGTTTTGTCATCTCAAAAAGTAAATCTCAAGCTTCTTGATTAGTTCAAGATACTCGTAACTTAATTATAGAACAGTCATAGTCATTTCAATTCAATAATAGGACACTCTTCAACACACTCTAGTGATCTTGCTAAGATATATAGTCAGCACAGAGTTGCTGGGTTATCTGCTTCTGTTTTTTCACCATTATAGCCTGTGTAAATGCAAATTCTTTCCCTGAAGAACACAGTGTGCATGTGGCATACTACATTAAATTGCTGGGATTCAGAATTACCACCATTTCAGAAGACTATTTATCCAGTTGAAGGCCAATTTAATAGGTAGCTCATAAGTAAAGTAACCAGGTTACTTTAATACACTATGGAAAACTGGAAAGAATTCAAGTCAGTGTTTTTTTTTTTTTTTTTTTTTTTTTTACATTGTTGAATCTGCAGCCGAGAATGTGCAGACCTGTGCACCTAAAAATAAATAGCAGTATGACTCTAGTAGTGTTCTGTTAGTTGGGAGCCACTCACAGGCTTTTTGATCTTAATTTTCAGTCTGGGTTGAAAAACCTTTTGTAATGTTAACAGCCTTTATTGCTCAATACGTGTGGAAAAATAACATTTTTAGAAGGTTCAAAAGCTTTTAAAAAAAAAAAAAAGCGCTTTTCAAATTCTTTCACCTGCAGAGTGATGAATGTTGCTTGCTGCAGCCCGAGTGAGGAAGTCTCAGTTTAAACTGTTCATAAGCAGCTTAGAATAGCTATTCTAGAGATGAAAATATCATAGCTTTAAATCGTAGCATTCCACAGTCTGCCAGGCCTGAAAGCAAAACCTGTGTGGTCTCCCTGAAAGAGAGGAATCATCCATTCCTGACAGAGATGTTCCCATTTTCTTGTCCTTTAGTGATATTCTACTGAATCAATACATGTTACTAAAACAGTGAAATAAGGATTGTCAGAAATAGAAAGTTTAGTGCTTGTAGAAAATGTGCTGTTCACAAGGAACCTGTCTCTTCCACCTCCACTGTTTCTGAAGTTTGTTTGGTTGTGAGTGTTTTTTTTTTTTTTTTTGCTTAGCAACTTGATGTGCTAGTAGTTGTTCTAGGGGCACGAGTGAGCAGAGGGGAGAGAGGACAGCTAAGACCTGTATCTCTGATTTCTCTGTGTCACATATACCTGCAGCTTAACACTGATGCATTGTCTTGTTTGCGCAATGGTATCTAATGTACTGATTCAATCTTAGCTAGTTGATTCCTGCTGTTAGGGCTGTTGTTTATTCTTGTTGTGCTTTTTGCACTTACTGTGGTATGTCAAATACTGCACATCTTGAAATCCACTGCAAGCCATTGAGTACCAATGGCACTGGAAAGTCTGTATTTTGTGCAACACATATATAAAGTCTTCAGGAGCTCAGACTCTTTCCCCAAACATATGATCCACGTTCTGCCTTTGAGCACGCTGAGATTTGACTGATTGCTTCAATGTTAAATTTTCGTGAAAGATCAAAATAGTGGAAAATGGACTTTGGTTGGCTTTTAGGTCCTTGTGACTGAAGTTAGTATGGTTTGGTTGTGGTTGGACTTGGATGATCTTTCCAACCTGATCAATTTTATGATTCTATGATGAGTTACTCCTTTTGATGTGAGCTTTATTAAAAATAAATGATAGGGCTGTTATCCTAGAAAAATTACTTGGTCTTGTAGTTATCCATGCGTAAGCAGGAATGCCCAGATTTGGTCACCATTAGCTGAATTTTGCTCTGATTGAAGTAATTGCTATCAGAGTGAAATATTTAACCAATATTAGATGCTTTAAAAAATCTTATCCTTAATCTTCTTTCTTTAGTTGTTAATATACTTTTCTAGCTCTCATAAAGCCTCATTTTGAAGGGCAAATGTCAGGTAGTGTAAGGATTACCTTGTTTTCCTTTTCTGGAATGTACTCAGAAAGTTACTTATCAGATCAGTGATCGTTTCTGCAATTAATATTGTGTAGTGCATCTATCATCAACCTGTAGAAAGCTTGATGCTGTGGTAGATCCTTTCCCAGGTCTAGCCCTGCAAGGAAAGAGCTTTTCATCCACAAGTGGTCTTCCCTCTGACAGAAACTACAGGGTGATTCTGTGCATCATCCTGAACACATTTGCTCCAGGCCGAGCTGGGTTGGTGAGGACAGGCCAGCAGACCTCTGCTCATTTGAAAACTGCCCTGAGTAGAAGTTCCTGCCTGCACTGCTGGTTCTGCAGGGCTGGCAGACCAGGCAAACAGCTGGAGGCAAACTGCTCACTAAGGTTCTCTGTAGTCACTGCTGTTTGCAGAACCCTTTGCAGCCTGTACTCAAAAGTGTTTTCTTTCAGTGGAGCTTAATGACAAGTTAACACCAGCAGTTCTGAAGTATGCTGAAAACGTTTACTGGAGGAGCCAGGATTATGTTCATTTATCACCACAACTTAATGTGCTGTCTTAACTCTAGTGAATCAAATTAGCCTCCTTCACCTTTAAGAAAAAGTGAGTGTTCCATCCTCTGTGAAGCTGTTTCTTCGTCTTCCTTCATCCCCAGTCTTTTTCAGGTAGTGCGAAAAACAAGTTGTCAGGTCTCCTGAGCCGCAGTTACTGCATAACTGGTACGGCTGTGTCACGCAAACACTGAAGAAGTATGGAACTAAATCAACAAATTCTGATTTGTTGGTTCAACTCAGTACAAACTAGCTACGGTAAAACCAGAGAGCAAATATATGTGAGAGGCAAGCCACGGCTTGCAGTGAAGAAAATGTTTGCAGAAAATGCCAGCATTACAGGTTTATCTAAGGTGTGGTCTAGCTTAAGCTGCAGTAATTACCCAGGGTACCATAGCTGTGGGTGGAAAATGAAGTGCTTTATAAACTTAACCCATTCATGTCACCTGAGACCAACCGCTGTTATGTCTGGGTCAAGCTGTGCTCTGTCCAGTGCGATTGAAAATTTCCTCCTTCATTTACCTGTCGAGAGCATTTCAAGGCTCTGCATTCTCGTGTCAGTTCATGATATCACAAACAAATGGAACAGCACATTTTTTCTTTTATTTTTTATACATGGTAGTTCCTTCAGCTGTCAGCAAAGCAGTAAAATGGAAGAAAATCTTTGAAAATACAAAATACGGGTAAAAACATTTGCTAGATAGTCATATATGATGTTGGATACTTGCAGAGAATTAACACTTGCTGAGTAAGGGAGGCAGTTTTAAACTGGTTTCCTTTTGATTAGAAATGTCTGATGGTAGAAGTACTACAGCCTTCAGGAGAGCTGCGGAGAGCTTGCCTGATTTCATTCATGTCTTGAGAAAAAGAAGAAAGTCCAGGAGGACAGCAAAATATCTAAGCAAAATTGGAGCAACGCATCAGAAAACAGCCTGAGTTTGAAGGAGTTTGTTTATGAGGAAAGAACTCATAACCATGAGTATGTGAAGTCTGGCCAGAAAGGATTTAAATGCATTTGAAAATTTAAAATTTGAGGGAGTTAGACTGTAATAGACTGCGTAATAGACTGGCTGTTATGGATGGATTCCCAGGGACTGCTGAAAAGGAGGACACTAAAATTTGTGTTCTGAAATCCTTCATAGATGTACAGGGATGCGTCTTTCAAAGAAGAGATTAAGAGTTTGCCCAATGTAGTATAAATTATGAATACTTGCAAACTTTGTTTAGTCACCATATTGTGCACAGTGTTTTAACCTATAAAATCAGAGATGAGTCTACTACTTGCTATTCAGACACATTCTAATGTTTAATTTTCCTGAACAACTCTTGTAGTTGGTTGCACTGATCACAGTTAATGATCTTCTCTGGTTAAACCAGATATTTTTAGTTTAAATCAGATTATTAGGGTTGTTTGGTTTTGACTTCCAGGGAACTAATCAGGAGCTATTAGGGGTTTTTGTGTTCTTCTAGTTTGGTAAGGGAGTATAATTTTTTCTTGGCTTGCCAAACACTGTAATTATCAGTAAGCTTTCTGTTTTGCCATAATGCAGCCCAACTACCCACTACAACATCTTCTGTTCTTGGAGAATCTTTGATGAGAAGGAGGCTGTTCTGGCATGTTTTCATGTGTGCTATATTTATTTTTAAAATATTTTCCAAAGAGGCTTGGCAACAAGCGCTGAGACTATCATTACTGTGACGAACTGGAAAATAAAAGAACAGCTGGTGTGTTTGGTGTCCTGGGAGCTGTCACTCCTAGGATTCCCCTTCCAAAAGTAAAATCAAAGTATGTACTTGTTTCTGTTTCATCGTGGATAATAAATTATAAGAAGCTGAGAAAAAGGCCGAGCCAAATCCTGAAAAAAAAAAAAAGTCAGTAGACAGTTGACGTTTGCCCACTGGCAAAGAACATTCCTGGCATATGGGAAAGGAAGGAAAGTAGAGGAATCCTCATGAAGGTTTTTACCCCTGGTTACTTAGGGTCTTGTTAGCTTGCAAAGGCAGTTCCTACTGCCCTCAATGTGGAGGGCACAGCAAACATTCAGGAGCACTGCATGAGCTGAAGGACAACAAGCTGTAAAGGCATGTAGCAGCGCCAAAAGAGAACTGTGTGAAGCATAGGCACTGACAGCTTGCCGGGCATTCCAACCGGGCTAACTGGTGCTAAGGAGAAGGGTAGCATGATCTGGACAGAACTCTGTGCGTTGCCTTGTGTGATGCAGCTGTGCTTTGCCTTACTGGCCTGAGAGAGATCACTGGGGCTTATCTGCCTTTCCTGGCTCACTCCCTCAGACTGTGCCATTGGTTCTCATTGGGCTTTCTTGAATGCTATTCATTTATCTATTTGTTTATTTTAAGAATCTGCTCCATATTTGCTCATTTCTTTTTTAAAATCTTGATTAAATATCTTTCTAAGTTTGTTTTTTACAGGCCCGTGTTTTCCTATGTGGAAAACTGTGGAGGGAGAGTTTTCACAGCATTACAGTATTTGCACTATGCCTGGTAATGTTGGTGTAAATCTCTCCCTGACATTGGTGTACATGAGATCAGACCCATTTATCATATTTTTCCATTATTTCCAGCACAGAACTATGTCTTCTGTTTATAATGAGTCCTCTTTCAAGCTGGTAATATCTGTCACCCTTAGTGGCGTTATATAGAAAAGGTTGCAGTGTCTGTGAAATTACTTGCAAGTATTTCCTTGTGCTCATTAATTTGTTCTGATTAATCACAAAGAATAAGTGAAGGTAATTTGAAAATTCTAGATTTAAGAGATTCTTCTAGATTTGAAGGAAACACATTACAAAGTGCTCTTTTGGGGGAATGACCGGATTTTAACTTTGACCAAATTACTGGGATGACTTTTGTGCTAGAGTTTTCCATGCAAAACAAACAAAAGAAAACCCTGCTCGCACTCATTTCTCTTGTCTGTCTGTGGCTCTCACTGCCTCTCTGTCTAACTTTCTTTTCTTAAACGCTTTTATTTGTTGTTCAAATATTTGCAGTACTTAGAAGAGAAGAGAAACTTCAAGCATTTTGAAAACATAGAAGGGCTCCTTAAACTCAATGAAAATTATTGAGATATTGCTTTAAAGTGCCCTGCTTAAATAAATTAGAGAGTTCTACAACTCTTAAATGCCCAATAGAGATGCAAGAGGCGCCTAGAATAATAGACTAGGTCACACTTAAATGAACATCTGTTGAAGAACATAATAGTAATAAGATAAACTGGCTCTGCACTAAACCACAGAAGCACAGATAATACAATACAGCTACCCTAAATAAATCTCACTTAGAGGAAGTGACCAGGTGACGGACTGGAGCATGAAAAGGGGAAAGAAAAAATTGAAATTACTTGTTGAAAGAATCAATTTTTCTAAGTATTAGAGCGAAACATTTCAAGCTTATAAATAGCTCTTCAGAATCAAAAAAGCTTTTTAAAGCATTTCCTTCCATATTGAAGCAAATGTAGACTAGATCTACAGAGTATATGAATTTAGTAGCTGCAGATAGGAACTAATAAAATGCTGGTCTCTAGTGCTGGGCTTTTCTTCTAACCTCTAAATCCAGAGTTTAACTCCAGAGAGCATCACAATATTGTTGTGATCAGATTTTTGTCAACAGGCCCTGCACAAATTGAATTTGGTAGGTTTGTCAAGGTTATGTAACAGCAAACATTTGGAAAAATTGGGCACAATTGTCAGCCTTTGCTCTGAAAGGGCAGTGGATTAAATGAGCATAAAAATTTAATTGTCCTCCCATCCTCAATGAGGCTGGGCCTTTCCATGTTAGGGTCGGACTGGCAAGTTGAGCAGCAATTTTTATCTGGCCCCTGGATAAATAGATTCATTCAGCCTTCTCAGGCCTTCAACCTTCATTAACACAGAAATTAATCACATAAATTAAACATATATATTTTGTTGGAAAAAGTCTTAACAAGCTGCATCCTCAACTGGTTGAGAGAAAAGAATCAGGCATGTGTACATATTTAGCCTGACAATGCCAAGATTTCCAGAATATGTTTATGTTTCTGTCCTTAATTTTCAAGGGGCAGATTGGCAGCTGGTTTAAATTGTCTGCACTAATCACAGAGGAGTTAGGTCACTATATACCATGCAGGAGTTGATTAGCAGTTTGCCTGAGGCACTGAAATTCCCATTCTCAATGTGTTTTCTCTTTTAAACTTCATTGGTACGTTGCTGTAATTCAGTTGCTTTCGGTAGAGGTATGTGGGTGTGTAACTGGAATAACCAAGCAAAAAATTTGTCCTTTGGGTCTTATAAGAACTGGTGTGCTCCTGCACCTCAGTAACGTAATGCGATGTGTGCGTAACAGAATTGTGATACATAATGACATTTTATGTTTACATTCTCTTTCGTTGCATGTAATCCCATGGTTACTTACAAATAGCTGAATGGCAGCAAACAATCTTTTTATCTTTTTTTTTTTTTTTAAACTGAATTATTCTGTTTTTGGATCAGTTGGTCAATCATGTAGATAATGCTAAGGAACACAGTAATCGCTGATAGCCTGGGTACTTACTAAAGTTGCAGGAGAGGTTCTTGGTCTCCTACCATAAATGGTACCATGTTATGTGATATTTCAATGGCTTGCAGTCAGAATTAAGGCAGGATTTGCTTAAAAGCAAATGCTTTGTGTTTAAGGTTTATTTTTCTCATGTTTAAAATATGAAATTACAGAGCAAAAGGAAGTGGTAAACCCTCTATCACTCAAAGCCGTGGGAGTGTATCTACTTGTTCACGCATGCTCCATAGTTTCTGAAAGTCTGATTCTCACTTTACCCACTAATCCAACACTTGGTTGTATTTAGAGGAGAGCTTAGTCCTAGCTCTGTGTTTTGACTTCCAAGTGATTACAAAGAAGAACGTGCTGCATCGTACCTATCTTTTATTTGTGTTACTGACCAATAAAATATTGAACTGTAATTCACGGAATCATAGAATGGCTTAGGATGGGCCTTAATATCATCTTGTTCCAATCTCCTTGCCAAGGGACTTCAGGGCTGTCGCCCACTAGATCAGTCTGCCTAGGGCCTTATCCAACCTAGTTTTGAACGTGTCTGGGGAGAGGGGCATCCTGAACTTATGTGGGAAACCTGTTCCAGTTCTCTCATAATCTCTGTGGACCTCCTCTGGACCTGCATCAACAGCTCCATGTCCTACTTGTGTAGGGAGCTGCAGGCCTGGATACAGCCCTCCAGATATGGCTTTGTGAGGACAGTACAGAAGGGGATGATCATTTCCCTCACCCCTCTTTTGATGCAGCCCAGGATGCTGCTGGCCTTCTGGAGCATAAGAACACACTACTGGGTCATGTCCAGCTTTTCTTCCACCAGGATCCCCAGTTTTTTCTCCCTGGGGGTGTTCTTAGTGAGTTCTCTCAGTCTGTATACATATCTGGGATTGCCCCAACCCAAGTGCAACGCCTTGCATTTGGCCTTGTTGAACCTCATCAGGTTCTTGTGGGCCCACTTTAGAAGCCTGTCCAGGTTCCTCTGGGCATCCTTTCCTTTTATTGCATCAATTGTATTACTCACCTTAGTGTTATTGGCAAACTTGCTGTGGGTGTTCTCAATCCCACTGTCTGGGTTGCTGATAAAGATGTTGAAGAGAACTGCGACTGACCTTCTGGGGGACACCACCTGTGACTGGCCTCCTCATAGATAATTCTGTTGACCATGAATTCCAGACAGTGCTGTGTGCAGGATGTGGAGCTCCTTTGGGTAATGTGACATGAAAGATGCGGATGGGATACGATGGCTGGATGTGCATCTAGCCCTGTTGGGATACAATGAAGAACAAGCTAACTTCAAGCAGTGAAACTTGGTTGTGTCATTTTATGGCCACTGGATGCTGCCAGCTCTTCCTTGGCCAGCTCCTTGCTCCCATCTATCCTTTACTCTGCGATGCTCTGTTGGATGCCAGCTGCTGAGTAGCAAAGAGGATTCAGGGAGCTATGGTGCTGTGGGTATCCTACTGTCTGTAAAACAGCAGGAGATGCTGAGCAGTCCTCTGAAATGTTGCCAGCATTGAGGTGGATTTCGTACCAGTTTGGATTTCTTAAATCTGGTGTTCAGCTTCAGGGGAGCTGGCAGCTCTCTACCTACAACTGACTGGGAATTACACATCTTTTCCTATGGAAAGCAATATAGGTTTTTAAATGGCTTATGTGATGAATCAAGGTTAAATGTTAGGGGAGGGAAGAAGCCTTGTTTACATGTGTAATTGCGAGTGGGTGGCTGGTGGTTCATTGGAGAATCTAATTGTTAAGTGAGCCGACAAAAGAGTTTTGGCATCTTAGATGGCTTTCTAGAAGCCCCTGTCCCATCCTGAATTTTACAAAGCTGGAAAGGGGAGAGGCAAGGAAAGGGGAAGATAAGGGCATTGGAAACCCGGGGAGCTTGTTTCTGGCACACTATTCTTCCTGTTGTTTCTCTTGCTTCCTCTTCTCTGGAAGGCTTCTGTCAATTTAAGGAGAGATTAACAGAAACGTTCTGTCTAGGGAAATCATTTTGATTTTCCTGTTAAATTTAAATGTTTCCCACAGAATTTTTCAATTGTGCAAGCACAGCACTTCTGATTAGAAAATGATCATGGGAGATGATTTCTCAGCTTTGTTTTGATTATCCACCAGTGAACACAATGTAGTTCACGCTGCTTTATGTAGCCATTATGGTCACTTTTAATAAGATTAAGTCTTTTTCTCTGAGGTATTTCTGGCTGAAATTTCGGATTTTGAGCAGTAGAAAAGTACATGAAGATGCCCAGAGTTATTTCATTAAATGTGCTTGTTTCTGCTGGAAAGCCTGATTATCCACGACCAGTTCTCCAAAATACATGGCTTGGCTTTCAAGAGCATTCCCAGATCTCTTGTTTTGTGAGCCTCATTGCTGTATGGTCAGTCTGTGCCATTTCAGATCCTGCTGTTTCTGACATGCTACATCCACAGCGCAGTGCGCGCTGAGTGCGTCAAAGAACTTCCAAGTGATAAAATAATTGCTGTGTGATTAAAAATATACTTTCTAAGAACCACTCAAACTGATTTTAGAAGTTAGACTGTACTACACAGAGGTGCTTCATTGCCTCTGAGCTGGATGTGGGGGAAAAACTCAGACCTTGGAGAGACTATGAGGAAGTAACTTTGAATTCATATGCTGCTGTTGGATATTACTTTTGTCAGGCTGATTTATCTTATCTAAGGGGCTATTAGGTATTATCACAGTAGGTTATGCTTTGTTACCTCAGAGTGCTAATCATAGCATTGGTATTTCATGTTGATAATGAGCTTTGTTACTGAAATATTAAATATCAGTGGGGAATATATATTGTGAAATTTGATATGAAATAATATTTAATAAAGTAATTAGCAGAATAAGAACTTTGAAAAGAATTTCTTACCTATTTGTTACTACTGTCTCCGTTTACTTTTTTTTTGTTTAAACTTAATAGAGGTAGGACACAGCATTTGAATTTAACTATGACAGTCTTGAACAGTAAGTACAATTAAAGCTAATTCATGCTTGTTATTCAGGATTAACTTTATTTCTTGTTGTGTTGCACTTTTGTATCTAGTTGTGAGTTGGTGAGAAGTCTTTTTCTTTCCCTGGAGATGGCAGGATGAAGGGAGGGTTATCGGTGTGGCAATGTATTGTGGCTCAGAAGTGAAAGTTGGGGAAATGAAGAAGGTTGCCATCTCTCAGACCTAAAGGATTTCAAAGGCTGCAAGCTTAACAGAAACTCTTTTAATTTCATGCCACCCATCTTGTTTTCGTGGTGACCCATGAAAATTGACACAAGACAGTGGTATGTCAGCATTTCTTAAAGGAAAATCAGTTTATTACTAGAGCTTTTAGAACTTAGAAAAAAGCCATGGGAGAAAGCCTTTCAGCCGAGAGGGAGAAATAAAGTTTCCCAGGTTTGTGATCTCACTTAAAGTGAGAAAAGATCTGTGAGCACAGACAGTAACAAAAGATGGGTGGACCTCCTGCACTCACTGCCCTGTTCTGGGCTGTTCAGGCTCAAATCTGGTACAAAAAAAAAAAAAAAAAAAAAAAAGCTGTACTTGTATAATCTATGCCATTCTTTGCCATTAAGTAAGGTGAGAGTATGCAAACCAGCAGAGGGGCATCAGTCCCTGCTTCTCGCCACCCCAGCTCTGTGTCAGTGACTTGCCCTTTGTATCAGGCTTTCTTACTCCACACAAGTCTTTTCTGGGGAGAAAAAGGAAGTTTCTAACTTTCTGGTTTATGGGAAATAAGGATATGTAGAAGAAAAGGAGAAACAGTTGTTCCCACACTTGTTCCTCACCTTTCCCCCTTTCTGGGCATTGTCTATTCAGGGTGTTTCTTGCATATGTTATTGCACAGATGTCAGGGCAGGCCATCAAAGTAGACATGTTGTGACAAAACGTCAGTTAAGGTGTTTCCATCCTAGATGGAAAGCAATGTGGGCTGCACTTCCCTCAGCATGCTGCTGTGCAGACCCACACTGAAGGTTTGCTGGATTAGCATTGTTAAGTGCTGAAATCTAGTGGAAACCAACTCATGGGTTTCTATCCAGGAGGCTGGAGGCACTCTGAACTGAGGGACAGATTTGGCCATGTGTGCAATGCGAGGCTTTAACAGCTTACAGTGTTGCAAGTGATGAGCAGTCTTCACAGTGCTGAATGCCCCCACTTTCTCCATCACATCTGCAGAAATAGAGGGTGCTTCAGGAGCATTCTGCACTGCAAAGGATCTGTCATCTCTTCTGGTGTTTTCAGAAAGAAAAAATCACCACTGAGAATCTCCGAAAGGCTCTAGCTTTTAATGATCCATCCATACCTTTCCATTGTGTTCTGCTGGAAAAGGCATTTAATTTATTTTAAAAGATCTGGTGTGTTCAGTGAGCCCAGTTTGCGCATTTCTCATGACATATCCAACATTCCCAGCAAGGGCAACTTCTTAGCATGGCAGGCTGCAGAACAATGCAGCTTTTTTCCTTTACCCCTGTTTCTGCCAAGAAATACAAGTCTTGCAGAGAAGAGAGCATCTCTCATTATATAAAATGTACGTGCCTGGTTTTGTGTATTATATAGGTGGGAAATACAAACCTTGCTAAAAATGAGCCATGCTGGAACTGGGTGCTGTAATTCTGATGACTAAATTGATTGTCCTTATACCCTCTTAACTTGAAAATGCCTGAAGAAAAAAGTTCTAAGGTGAAAATGACAGTGCTCAATTTAATCAATAGCAACATTACAGTTTTTAACTCTTTAGCAGCAGGCGATGGCTGCTTGAGGTGTGTGAGCAGTGCTTTTACACAGTGGAGCTCTGCTCCTGGCACAAGCTTGTTAGTGCTGCTGCAATAGAAGAAATAACAAAATCTTCTTTGTCTCAAGTTGGTATGTACAAATTCTCACAGGGAGAAACAAAACAGCACTAAAACCCAACAGTCCAACATGTCAAACTCTTGCTATTTTCGCATGTGAAAATCCCCTGAGAGAAATATTGTGGATTGCTACTGTAGATAGAGTACATGTACTCAAGAACAAAGAGGGCTTAAGAAGAAGACATGGTGAATATATAATAACTCTGAATAAATACGGTAAGTCCTCTCTTGTTTCTTTGCAAGTGCTTTTCAAGAAGTGAATAATAGTAAAGCTCTCCAAGTCACTTAGGGTCTGAGCCTGCAAATATCTACTCATATGAGTACTTCTTACTCATGTAAGCAGTCTCATTGAAGTCTGTAAACCTGCTCATGTGAGTAAGGCTAAACAAGTTCAGGGTCTAAAACACTATGAGAGAGACAAAAGCATATACAAGTACAGCCCTAAGACTCTTCAGACATGGAACAGCAAAAGATTTATCTGAGGCTTCTAATGTAAAGCCTTGTAAATTAGTAGGAAGATCTAAAAAATCAGGCCGCCGCTGCATTGGGAAGCAATGGAGCTCTCTTAATATGGGGATATAGGGCTAATGTGATGGAAAGACTTAGATGCAGCATGTAGTCTACCAGTTGTATTCTGTATCCCCCACAATCAGAGCAGTAGCTGAAAGTCTAGTGAGCAAATAATTATAGTAATCAAGTCATGATGAAACAAAGGAGAGGCTATTATTCCAGCAACTGGCCAAAGGAACACAAGTTTGGCTGGCTGGATTCCTGAAGGAGAGTAAGATTTACTACATAATGTGGAATATAAACTTTGATGCATTTAAATTGTTTTATGGACTTGTTTGTTTTTATTTTTAAAATAGCCTCAGACTAAAAAATAAAGTGATATTTAAGGCTATCAATTTAACTGGTTAAATTTTGGACAGCAGTGAATAGGAATCTGCTGAAAGATGAGGCTTGGTCTATATTTGCCAATATAAAAATTTGTGGTGAAATTTTTCTGTCTTATGCTCAGTCTGATGGAGCCGGGAATTCTCCCTGCTCTGAAACAAGAAATGTGGAAGTAATAACATTTCCTCTCTGGGCTTTTTGTGGTGGTGTGGCTCTGCCTGTGTCTGTAGTCTGGAGCTGACAGCAAAGTGACATTTGACCATGCACACTTGGAGCAGTACAGGCTGCACTGGGGCCCTTGCAATAAGTGAGGCTTTCCCTTCAATAGAAAAGCCTGGCCTGACTTGTTTGGTTTGTGAGAACTGTGATGCAGCCTCAAGATATTTGGGGATAAGTAATATGGGTATCTGCTTGGCCCAGCTGCCTTCTCTGCGCTGCACCTGTTGTAGAGTTTGATGTGAGAGTACGGGAACGGTATGGGGATGGTGCAAAGATAAGTGATCTTTTAATTGATAAACTTGTGTCTGAATCTTTTTTTTTTTTTTCTCTCCACAAAGGGAAACTAAAGCTTATTGAAATTAAGGCCTAACGTCACAAAAGTCATTGGGAAATAAGTGGAAGATGGTATTTTGTGGGGACTTCCACAGACAGTTTCCTTAGGTTGGAACATGAAGCTTCTCTGGAAGAAGAAATCTCATGAGATCCCCTGCTGCAGATCCAGATCTTGCCTGGTGATCAAAATCTTCCAGGTGGCCTTGCCTCCTGCTTGCTGGGCTGCTTTTGAGCTAAGTTGCCTTATAATTTGAACACAGGTGGAAGTGTTGGGAAGTATTACTGATTCAATGCCATCAACATTTTGTTCTTTTGTAATTTGAATAGTCTGTATAATTCTAAAGCCAAATTTGAAGAGTCTCACCCGTTGGCTGAAAGTGCCAAAGCACTACTTTCTTGCTTTCACTGCTGTTGGTTGGCTCAGTCACTTTTTCTTGCTCATTCAAATAGCATGTTTTCTCTTTTCCCAAAGCTGGACTTTTACTCAAGAGCTTGTGTGTTTCAGTGAGTTGTGACTGGACCCAAGATTCCTCCATTCCTTGCGATCATGTCTTATACCTCAACTTCTGAGAAAGCCAGATAATGGAGAGATTTTTTTCCCCCCCTAAGTGGGGGGGGGGGGAATGATTGTATTGAATTTTTTTTCTTTTAGAAGTCTGAAGAAGTTTGCTTCATTTGTTGTTCTGTAGATTGGACCATTTGGATTTCAATTTCATCGTCTTAAAGCCAGTGGTATTCATATGAAGTTAATGGAGTTTCTGGTAGTGCAAAATCTGTCCTCTTTCAACTTTTAAGAGAGATTTCATCTTTGTGTCTTTTTTTCCTTTCCTGCTTTTTTTTCCTAAGAAAAAAAAACCAAAACATTTCACGGGGGAAAATAGAGATAAAAAAGCCCATGAAGAAATACTGTTTCTAAGTAATGTACTTTCAGCAATGACAGCTTGGTATTTTTGTTAAACGGCACCGCTTTCAGCTTTCAAAAAGGTTTAGCCAACAGTGCTCACACTGCTTTCGACAAGGTAAACCTTGCCCACCCGTTATAACCTTTAGGTCATTCCAATCATGTTATTTCTCCCATAATGCCAGAAGTAATGGAGTAGGCAGGAAGTGAAAGTAGAAGTTATACAGCACTGCTCTCCTGCCTTTTGTTTGCTTGTCTATAACTACCTTAAACTACTTCCTTCTCATCATTATAACAATGGGATGAAATGGTTCTTTATAAATGGCCATGAAGTAAAGGCAGACTGCAAAGGCTTCTGTAACCTATTATTATGACCTTTCTCTCATCAGTAATTGTTTAGCAATTTGTACCTGAAAAATCTAGGCCATCTGTAATGTGCCACACAAGGTGTGGTGAAAGGGCTTTGGAGACAAATAGAATAATTATTAAATACCAATGTGGTACAAAGCAGAAAGTCCTAAGCAGCATGAAAAGACATTGGGGGTTGAGTAATGAACCCGTGTTCAAATACATTAGGCCCTGGCTTGTTTTGGTGAAATAAATGTGATTTAACACACGGAGGCTGCTGATGCTGTGCCTACATATACTGCTTTAAGAAAAAAACCTACAAATCTAGTGTAATTCTGCTCTGGGTATCTGTAGGAAGAAATTAGGCTCCATAAAGAACTTGGTGTGTCACAGAAGTAGTAAGTGGCCTGAAATACCCTTGCACTGGTAAGCCACAGGGTCTGTGCTACGCATCATTTCAGTGTCAGCCCTCCTATTTGTTGAGATTAAAGCTGTAAGCTTTAACCTTTCCAAGCTACTTCAGTTGGTCTTGGGGGGGGGAGGGGGGGAGAAGCTTTATAGGTATTTTGTCACTAATTTTTGAGCATGGCAACTAATAGAGTTGTCCTGTGGCTCATGATGACTCAGAGCCAGACACAGTGGGCTTGGGTAAGCATAACGCATGGTGAATGTCAGTAAGTGTCTGTGGGTTGTCACCACTGCTGTGTCCTCAGTAGTAGCAGTTGCAGTAAGGTCTCTGCTTATGTTTTGGAATTGAAAAGTAAAACTTCTGAAGTGTACAATGATTGCCTTGAACCGGATCATTTGAGGTATTTGGTCCAACTGTTCTTGCCCTAAGCCTGGCCACCCACTACTTTATGTGGTTTTTCTTTTGCTGGCCCTCTTCCCGTACCCGTTAGTGTTTGCCCAGTGAGTGCCAAAGCTTTCATTCTTCTTTCCCTGAATGGCTTCAAATTTGCATTTCATGCAAACAGCCCAGCTGCTGGAGTCACACTCGCAGTACAAAGCTGACACACTATTTATACACACTTCATCTTGGGTAACAACTTGCACCTTGGCTATGCAGAGAAAATAATATTGACTACTTTTATCACTTTTTTAATCTTTCTTTTAAAATATTGTGACAGATTTTTTCAAACTTCATGGTTTTGGCAACAGTCTATTGGCTCACTCTTTAGTTAGTTAGCCAATCTAACTCTTTGGTTAGGCTTTTTTTCCATGTGATTTTGAACACCGTCAGCCCGGATGGCTAACGAGGGGCATCGGTGCAAAGCAGCAGTGTGTGGATGGGCAGAGCTGGAGCTGAGCCCTCTCCTGGCTGGAAGCAGCAGCTCAGGCCGGCACCCCGGCTCCCTGTGCCGCCGGCTGCTCTAGCAGGTCAAGTAGCAAGAGATAATATAGGGATTTATGCAGCAAACAAGACTAGGCTCTTCCTCTGTAACCTCACCTGTTGTCACTGCGTGTTCCTCAGTAATGCTCCAGACTTCCTGCCCTCCAGGCACGTCTTTTCCAACCTGTTTCCTTTGGCTTTTGCCATCTAAGTTTGGCAGCAAGCTGCGAATAGGGAGGTCTTGTCCTTTTAGCATTAGACTGTGGGTAGACTGGAGTGTGTCTCCATGTGGATGTTGGTATCCTCCCTTCAGAGCAGAGCTCTGCCAATGCAGGTGTCTCAGAAAGGAGGTTCTGGGATCCAGCTTGACCCTCCCAAGCTGTTTGCTTAGATGTGGACTTGCTACCTACCCCCACAGTCCTGTTCCCAGGTGCTTTGCAGAAGACCTTTATCAAAGTCCTTCTGTGGCTTTTCCAGCTTGCTTCCTTTCCTTCCTTCTCTGGCACAAAAAGTCTTTCAGGTCTGGTTGTTCACACCCTGGCTACGCTCTGGGTGTAGACATCAGCAAAAGGGCTGTCACTGTTTTACTCCTTGTGTTATGGCGACTGTCAGGTCCCAGGTTGGGTGTGAGACAGGAACACAAAACAAGAAGTTTGCTCCTTGCCTCAAAGCCTGTCATACCTCAAAGTGCTGTCATACCTGGCAGGACAGGTTTGACAGCTGCTCTGCAGTTAGCTTGCCTGAATGGATACAAGTCCAGAGCTCTGTCCTAAGAAAAGAGGGATGAATTCATAATTGCGCTTGTTTGACATAATCTGATTTCAAGGATGATGTTCAAATCCAGGAGTGTGCCTGTACTCGGTACTTCCACCACAGAGCTGATGTGAAGGGTGCACTGCGGCTGTCTTTGCTCCGGGCCTGAGATGCCAAAGCTATTGGTGCAGGTCCTAAGTGAGTACTCACATGTGGCTTTAATGCTGCAGAGATGGCTGCATTTTATTGTCATGGTTGCTCTGATGGGATGTTTGTATAGCATTTATTGAAATTCTGGGAAAAAGGGCTTTCATTATGTACTGCCATTTGGCCTAGTCTTACCAGCATTGCGTTACATGTAACAGGGGTGCATCTTAGATAAATGTGTGAGCAGAGCAAAGCAAATGGCTGTTTTTTCTCTTCCACTGGTGCTTTATTTATGATTTTTTTTTATGCACTTATCTGCTTTCAAATCCAAAGGAAGTGATGATGGAGAAAGGTTTTATCTGCTGCTAAGCAGAAACTGAAACCCTAATCCTGCAAATGCTTATTCCTATGCTTAACTCTAAAATTAAGAATGTTCATTGATTTTGTTGGAAGATGAGAGGACAATTTGTCTTTCAGATTTGAGTCTACCAAACCACTTTTCAGTAAGACAGTACTGTTCTTTCCTGCACAGATACAGTAAGAACTGTCCCTTTAACGTGGCTGCTGTTTAACCTTATTTATTTTGCTTTCAATTCATAAGTGGTGGAAAAAGTTCCTTTATTAAACTCAACATTTTGCAGGAATTTTGGTGACCTGAAAATTTAGTGGGAGGCTTAGTTTTAAAGTTAGGCACGATGAGTGTCAAATTAAGCTGTCAGCACACAAAGTGATAGAGAGGAAGATGTATACAAGCACACTCACATGAACACACGTCTTTTTCCTCCCTGTGCTGACTGGTAAGTCGTAACAGCAGAACTAGATGCTGGGAATTACATTTTAGTAATTCTTTTCTAGTTATGTCAGATTTCTAGCATGCTATTAGAGACATATGTGTCATCCTCACCATCACCCAACATATCATTGCTGTTTCAAACTGTTACCAGAGCTGTTGACACAGAATATTGTGTCTGTCGACAGCTCCAATTAGTTGGCGTGTCTGACTACTGACAGCACAGTCTACTTTTGTTTATGAAGACGGTGTGAGCTGTATCTCACTCTCACAACCTCCAGTGGCAGACAGATGGATAGAACTATATAATCATCAACGGAAGCGGGTGATATTCTGTCTTCACAAATCATCATGTGGAGCAGAACCAACGGCCTTTTGTCTGCTTTCAGAAATGACTGCAAGATTCCTCCCATCTGTCAAGTTATGAGGATGAATATGTATAAAATACATCAGATATATATATGCGAGGTTTTGTATTGTGGATTTTTTTTTTTGTTGTTTGATTGGGGGTGAGGGAGAAGGGGGGAAAACTGCTTCTTAATTTTCACCAGATGTTAGCTATGAGACATGGAACAGTAGAGGGAGAAGCACAATCATTTTCTCTCAAATTGAACTGTTTTTTTTAAAAGGAATGGACCAACCCCTCATCATTTGCAAATGTGGAACCCCATTGATTTCCTAAGGTTGTACAATTGCAACTGAGCACAGAAAGTAGTCTAATGCACCCTTTACGTATATATAATCCTCTCTATTGTGTGATTATAAAATCTTAGCAGCTGCCCAACCAGCGATGTTCTGCTTTTCATTTAATAGCAGTTACAGATACAAACTATTTTCAAATATAGTTCCAAGTTCCTGAGTGGTTCCTCAAGCACTGTGTGCGCTGAGCTTGGGGAATGTTTGTTCCAAGAACAGACCCCCACAAAGTAGGTAAGTAGTGTAGATTTGGCTAATTCATTCAAACAGCGTTCTGCTTAGCGATCTTTAAAAGGCCTAATTCTTAAGTGACGTTTGTTTTCTTAAGAACAGTAAGGCTGATTGACATACCTGGATTTTTTTATGAAACAAGGCCTTTTTTCCTGAACGTATCAAAATATTAAGGTTTTCAATAGGTACGTCTTTTGTTATAGACAGCAAATTCTTATAAAGCAAACAAATGTCCGCTTGAAAGAGATGGGAGATCAGAATATGAATTGCCTTTGTTCTGTTGCTTTTGCCTAGTTTTTCTACTCTGTAGTATGTAACATTTTCCAGCTTTTCTCTGCTGTAACACCTCCTATAACATTTAAGTGCTGATCTTGCCTGCTAGAAGTTAATTAGTGTTTATTATTTACTAAAGTGGAAGCAGGATTTGATTTTTATGCAGGAAGTTAGTAGAAAGGATTTATTTATTTGCTATATTTCAATGATTAAGTATCATTTCCTTAGCCTTGCAGGAAGCAAATTCTAATCTTGCAAAAATGTCCTGACTTTCCCCGCAAAGTCAGCAGGATGTATAAAACATAAGCATGTACTTAAAGCATCAGGGAAGAGCAGTGGTTGATAGCATTTTTGATCTTGTATTTTACTTCAAAAACAGATAAGTGGAAGAAAAACAGTGATATTGGGGGTGGTTTCATGAAAGAGTTTAGTTACAGTGTTTACTTCTTAAAAAAAAGACTGTTTTTTTCCCCGTGAGAGTGAGAAAAAAAAATCACTGGGAAAGGTGCAACCATGTATTAGATTCTGTGGATATTCACAGTAAACTCTGCTGCAGTTTGAAGTAAAAGTTTCATCCTGACTATTATCCTATTTGTATTATTTCCATAGAGCTTTTCTTGAATAGTGAAAGGAACCTAAAACTGAGGATGAAAGTTATTGCTCTGGATACAGGCCAGTTCCAAGTGTGTTCAATGCAGCAATTATAACAGATAATCAGTAATATAAAAGCACTTCATTAAAAAATTAGCAATTTCTTGGTATTGCGTGTTTCTGATTTTTGGAACGCCTTAAGCAATTGAAGTGTATGGGATAAAATACTTTTCATATGAGTTATTTTTAGGAATCAAATTTAAAATGTGCATGAATTTTGCACTTCAGGATTTTCTCAGTTACAGAGGAGCAGTGATCTCATGAGATCCTGCTGGGAACTCAGACTCAGCTGAAATTTTGAAAATTCCTGAGCAGGACACAGAATATTCATATTAAAAGATGTTTGCTAAAACGCTCAGGGAAATCGATCGTGAGCTTCTGGTTAATCTAAGAACAAAAGAACAGCTAAGTTAAGTAAATAATTAATTTTTGATTATTCACTCAACTGTACTAATTACTGTGACCCAGTTCTTAGAGATCTCATTGAAATGCTTTATGGAAGTTGGGCATTTATTGAAATGAAATCTTGAATATGTAGGTAATAGGAAGCATGTGGGTTGGATTGATAGAAACAGAGGCTGTTCATTGATGTTTTAAGAGCTGAGCATGTGTGGTTATGACAGCAACTGCTGTGTGGTCCAGGCTGGGAATGATGGCAGTAAGCAGATGACTGGGCTTGCTTTTCTTCTGCCATGGGTCACTGGGACTTCTTGTTCCAAGATCATACGAGAGACAAAATTGCTAATGATGGGCTGGAATAGCATCCAGTGTGTAACCACAGCTATGTGACTTCATGGACACCAAGAGCTGCTTGAACGGGACCGTTCTCTGTGCATATGTGTTCTCTCCTTTTCTGTCTTGCATAGCAGGAATAAAGGGCATCTGGCTTCAGATAAATCCTCTGTGGGATTCATATGGAGAGGTTAATGAGTAGCCTTAGCCAGGTCCTAAATGTGATTTTCCTCTTAAATGCTGCATGCTCCAGAACAGCTCTAAGAGAGCTGGTCATTATTCTGGGGCATCTCCAAAGGCAACTCTTTCGTTATTTTTCTGTCTTGGTTCCTCTGCTGTAATTTGTAGGCTGTGGGATTGCCAGCATCCATGCTGGTTTTGTATTTGTTTCAGTGTTTTCTCAGTATTCTCCATCCCCCTCCCCCCATTATAGGTGGGGCATGAGAAACAAGTAAAGCCTCTGATTACTGAAATATGAGTATTTCTTAAATAGTGCCCTTAACCTGAGCTGAGTTTTGGTAGCCAAGGACCTCATGATTACCTGGGCTGCCATTGCACACAGGAGATACACAGATAAAATCCCTGTTGCCAGAAAGAATAGGCAAACCAGGCAGAAGAATTGGTTTTATCCCCATTTTACATACAGGAATTGAGGCTCTTGGGGATTCGGTTACTGAAGCAAGCCTGTGGTATGAAATAGTTTGTATCTCTTGTGTTCCTCTATGTGCCTTAACCACAAATCATCCTTCAGGCAAATTTACCTGTCACTCTGGTTGTTAAATGAGTCTGATTCCTGTAGTAACTTCTGCAAGTTCAAACTTGTTCTGGGCATATTTTTGGAGGGAGAAATCGTTGCAGATCAGTATTTAATGCTCATGGAGCACAGGACCACCAGCTCTTGGACTGTTTTTCATCAATAAAGTTGAATTGTTTTCCTTATTTTTTCCATTTGATTGTGCTGGAGGTATTCATTTTAGAAGCAAGTTCTGTATTCAATGAAATGTTTAATGCTAAGGAAATGCTTTGGTTTAAAAAGACTTTAAAATCAAAGCAGAGGTTCTTTTTTGAAACATTGAACCAAATCCTGGCAGCTGCGGTTGGCTTGAAATCGGTGGAGTTTCACCAAGGAAGAGTTATTGCTTCTCTCTAATGGAAAACACCCCATGGAGTTGAGTAAATTAAGAGGAATATCTCTATTTTGCAGGAGGATTCGAAGACTCATTTTAAAAATGCTGCCTCCAAGACTTTGTAGACTCAGAGGGCTAAGTTCAGTTTTAACTGAGTTAAAGTCAGTTCTCTGCTGAGATCCCTGGGCTGTGTCACCGTTCACTGGTAGCACTCTATCAGCGAGTGTTTTTTGTCTTATTTTGCCTGGCTTGCTGCGTTGCCAGGTGCTAATCCTGCGACCTACCCTAATTCTCAGAGTTCTTTTCCTATTTTTCATTGCAGGATAACAAGTATCTTGACTGTAATCTATTAATTGAATTGAATAAACTTGTTTCCCTAGCAGTGAGAGCATATTGTTTGCACACAGTGTCATCCCAGGCCCTCCAGCTATCGAAAGATTGCCAGATATGTTTATTAAACCCCCTGAGCTTGGAAAGAACGCAGAAAACTGTCATCTAGAGCAATACGAAAGTGCCTATCTCAGCTGGGGATCTGGCTGTTATGAATAAAGGAAGAGTTTGCGGTAGAGTTTTGAGATGTAAAGAGAAAAGGCTTCCCTATGGTGCAAATGTGCTGGAACCCTTAGGCGAGAAAAAAACAAAACAAAACAAAACAACCTGAATTGTTGCTGGCAGTACAATGTAATTATTGAGTTAGCTACAGCTTGGGCTGTGAGAGCTTCTGGGGTAAAGGCCTGGTGACTTTGGCTTCTCTCTTTTTTCCTTGAGACAGTTAAAATTTTGAATTGTAACATTTTGTGTTCTTACTGGTAATTGAACCACGTACATTTAGCACATTTGTGATGATTTCGTAGAATGACAGGTTTCAGGTTTCCTTTTTTTGTCTGCTTCCTTTACCTGTTCTAAGTGAAAGGCAAATGAGCCAGTAGCGAGAGAAGAGACAGAGTAAAGCTTGGCTCCAGACCTAAACTCTTCCATTCCACAGTTGGCATCTCAGACCTGGAGATTCTGATTTCTTGCCCTAAGAGATTTTGAATCCTTTGGTTTTATTTATGGGCTGTGGACCATCACTGTTGTCCCCTTCAGCCACACAGAACTCAAAGGGAGCTTACTCAGACTTAAACAAGGCAAGGAGTTCGCTTGCAAGTTCTTGCATGCTGAAGGGAATATATTCATTACTCACTGTTAACTGATGCAAAATCCTTATGTAGGAAGGAAGCTGAAAAAATTGCATGCGGAGTTCCTCAAGTTTGCTCTATTTGTGGTGCTTCCTCACTGTAGGTTCTGGGACAGCCACACTGCTAGCTACTAGGGGATACAAATGGGAACAAATTGCTATGCCAGTGGGAAATGTGGGATAATTGGCTGTCTGAAGTTGATGTCTACTAGAAAGGAGCTGTGGAGAGGTGTTATTACTCTAGAGCAATGAAGTTCACCTCAATACCAGAGTCCATTGTTCCACCATGCGGTGTTTAACCTCATTGTGCTCAAGGGCTTTAAAAACAAAACCAACCACAACAAAAAACCCTGTGTTTTGTGGTATTTTCTTTTGTGGTATTTTCACAAGCTGCATAGACGTTCTCTTGAGCTATTATCAGGGGGAGACATGTAGAACTTTATGCTTTTCTGCTGATTCCTCTATAAAATGTGTGATCCCAAAGCTAAAGTTGGTAAGTTCCTCTTCTGTTGTTTGCTGGAGTTTCCCCAGTTTGGAAAATCCCTTCACTCTCCTCCTTTTCTGCTAGCAAGAACCCGCACTGTAATAATTAAGATGATGCAGTCTTCAACCCCTTGTCCTCATTATCCACCAAGAAAATGGATACTTGGTTGGGAGATCGGGATTCTGTTCTCAGCTAAACAGCTCACCTGATGCTGTATGCTGAACAGCTGCCTTAGCGCCTCTTTGTTTTTATTCCCATATCTTCTGTGATCTTACGTACTTTAGAGGAGGGGCTCTTATTAAATACCAGGTCCACAATAGTTTTCTCTAAGCACTTGCTCACCTGACTCGTTCATGGTTTACTGCAGGTATCTGTGATTCATGCTTTGCCATTTAATAAACACTGTGTTCTAAAATAACTAGCGGTTAAAGCAAGCAGGCAGCAATGAGTTAGATCACTGAAGATGATGCTAACACAGTACGAGCTCTGAAAACACTGCAAGAGAGCTTTCGTTAGGAAAGATAGTCTTACTGGGCCTTATAGCTCACAGTCTACCTGAGGTTTGTTTTTATCTTCCAGGGAAAATGGGGAGAAATTCTACAGCACCATCTGTAGTTCAGTGTTTTGCCTACAAATTCAGATGTGTGTTACAGTATCTTTTCAGTCTAAATAGGTACCATCCTGAATTCTTTAAATTACCTTTAATCTGTATGTATTTTTCTACACTTTTATACCTGAGCTGAACTCCCAGGTTCAGAACTCTTGATGAAGGAACCTTCTGGAAAAATGTTTTCCAATTCCAACGTTTTTGTGGTGTTTTGAGTAAACAAAACAAACTTTTTTTTAAAAAAAGCTATTTTGAAAATATAAGAGTAAGAAACCTTCATGCTACAGAAAAGTGAAAAAATCTGTAGCAACAATGAAATTGCAGGGAAATTGACCCAATTTTGAGTCATTCTTTGTACTGAAAATTCTGGGCTGTCAAAATATTTGTTAGCAGCTCTAGATTTTGTTCCAGCAACTGTTAGTTGTGCTCCACGCAGATTTTTTTTTTTTCTGTTTTAATTTCAGATCTTCGAAAATGAAGAATACCACAATACGTGTCATTGTTAATATAAAGATGGCATCACTTGTGCTTTGTTATGGTCTTTGTGTCTATCCTGACCCAATTACTAAGTACATACCCCTTGAGGCACTCAGATACTTATTACTGAGTTAAACATTTCAGATGAAAATATCTTAACTGCAAGTAGTAAAGAGAACAAAAATAATGTGACTTAAAGATGCTGTATCAGTGTAGGAGAAAAATGCCACTCGCTAGCAACAAACAACTCAAATGCTTATTTTCTGTTAAATTAGCCATACCTGCAAAATATTCAGATATTTTAGGTTCCAGAAAGCAAAACGATTGCATGCATTTCTTTAAAATATTCAACTGTCCTTCTAAAATTCTCCATTTTACTTTTTATTATTTCATTATGACATACTTATGTTGATTTAAAAAGAAAAAAAAGTGGCTTGGATGACTTTGTAGTGAAGTCATTTTTTTCACAAGTCTTTTACCCAGAATGACAGCCTGTGTTACCTATTACCCCTTTACACAATATTCAGCTGTTATGATATTGTATATATGCATTAACAAATAAAGGAATGCATCCACAACAATTATGTTCCTCTTCTGCTTGATTTAGTTGTCAGCATGCATTCACGACTCTGTAAAGTATCTCCTTCACAGCCTTGTCAGGCATACCTTTTTCTCCCCATAATGTCAACTTCATGCAGCAGGCAGGCCAGGTGAGCTTGGCTCACTTTCAGGTTTTGTCTGTCTCTTTATCTGAAATTTTTAAAGGGGGGACGTCAGAAGAGGTAATTGCCGTAAATTACACACTGTCTGTTGTAAATTGTGATGAGAACATAATTGAAAATTAAACTGAGAGGCACTTCCTGGATTCGAGCAGCAAGAGAGCCAGAGGACAGCCTTAGCAATTTGCGGTGGGTCTACAAAGTAATTTTTTCCACCCCTCTCTCCAAAAGTGTAATTGATTCCGGTGCTGTACGATTACGCTCCTGTGTCAAGGGTTGGCCTGAGGGTCCTGGAGAGGGTTATGGAGACGATTCCGTAGGGTTCACGCAAATAATTGACTTGTTTCGTGTGAGTAATGTGTGAGGGGAATATCAGCTTTTTCCAACGGGAGAAGTGGAGCTTGACTGCTTGTGCAGAGATGTCACTGTTCAGAAAGGGACATTGTTCAAGGTTCCCAGCCATTGTGTGTTTGTGTGAGCCCTGGTGTATTTGTGCCTCTCAGCCATTGCTGGGGATGGAGATGAGTATTAGGGATGGGGGAGGGGGAAGTTAATTTTACTCTCTCTTCCACCCACTCTTTCCTCCTCTTTCCCTTTCAGCTAAATAAAAATGTGAAATGCTATAATGAACAAAGCAACTTAAGTAGCTATTATTATTCATAGCAGAGTCTCTAACCAAGAGGAGTTAAGTGACTGAAATGTTGGGGACAGGAATCTGTACCAGGAGAGGATTAAAAGTTGAAATTCTCCTTGGCCATAATGCCCTGCTGCTGACCCAGCTCAGCATCCTTTTCGTGCAGTGTGAGACTGCACCAGCTGGCAGGAGAAGAGCTGGATTTGAGGATTTGAGAGTTGTTAAGAGGGATCTAGTATAGCAGCCTTCGTGGAGCACTGAGCCATCCACAGTTAACTAGAAAACAACACTACTTTTTACTGCTTTTTTGTCATAGCACCAAATAACGTATTTAAAAGTTTCGTGGCAAAACTTCAGTCCTGTGTCAGTTTAGACTTTCGAGTCTGTTTGCATCTCTTTAGATCTACGTCTATATGCAGTATCACTCCAGAACAACTACATTTGTGGAAAAATGGAACACCTTCCTGTGAGGGAATGTTAATTATCGTATTGAGTAAAAGATAAAATGAGCTTACTATAGTCTCCCAACAGCTGGAATTACGCAAAGTTGAGAGTACTTCTTTCATACTCAGGACTCATGTGAAAATAATTGTGTATGTGTGCACATACACACATGTATTTACTTATAGCCAGGGACTTTCAGCCTCCAGCTCTAAGGAGATTTAAATAAACATTTTCATTGCCGTGGGGAAATAGTCTTTAAGCCTCTGAATCCAATTCATTTTTTGAGTACTTCTTACCCATTGTAACATTTATACCGCTACACCAGCCTTTTGTAGGTATAATTCTTTGATGGTATTTCCCAAGAGGGATGACCTTTTAGCAAAAGCCTCAGTAACTGCTGGGTAAAGAATAAGCAGTAGTAAAGTGGGCAGCCGCCTGCATTTGGCATCCCTGGCTGTGCACCCCTGGCAATGGTCTGTGCCTTATGGGCTCTTCTGGAATTCCCCAAGAAGCAGAGTGGAATGGCTTGGGAGAAGACTGAAGCAGGGAGGCAAGGCTCGACATGAGGAAATATGGTTTCTATCCTTTTCTTCTTCTTTGTGTAGAACTAGGACTTGAGATATACCATCTCACAGGAAATCAAGAATACTAAGAAATGCTACATATTAGGCCTTTATGCAGATTGTACAATGAACTGCTGCTTTACGTGTTTAGCAATAGGTTATTTATTTAAAACATTCCATTCAATACCAAAGTTTGGTTTATGATGGAAAATGGCCAGCCAGACTCCAGCTTCTTTCCTCAAACTATTGCAGGCAGTTCTGCTGGGCTAGCCTGGGAGCAGGTACCTAGAATTACTTAAGATGAAAGGACTTTATGTAGCTGCAGATTCCGGTAGTTCTTAGGCTCTTTGTTGGCTGCTGCAAGCATGCAAAAAGGAGTGATAGTGAGTTATGTTACAGACCTGAGATCTGTCTTGACTGGAAAACAGTAGATGTGTATTTGCAGGAGAGTTGGGGAGAAAATTGAGGTTTTTTATTTTTTTATTTTTCTGCCTTGGCAGGTCAGTAGTGAGTGGAGTACCATGCTTGTCAGACCTGAGGATGCCACAATTTATTCACCTGACCATTGTCTGCAGCTGTTGTAGAAACCACTAAAATGTGCTGCAAGCACATCCTCAGTTCTGAATCAGGGTCTGGAAATAGATGAATAATTACGGTACTGAAGTCCTAACAGGAAAACAGTGCTGAGTGTATTATCCAAGACATGAAATTCTTGTCGAAAGAGTTGCATCAATGGATGAGTGATGACCTAATTTTAAGTTAAAGGCTTAACAGAAGGTATTTTATGGCTAGAGTGCTGGTCAGCATGGTATCATTTCTAAGGCTTGAGCGCTGGTGACAAAAATGACTTTTCTATATTTTACCACAGCAGGTTTGACTAGTTGTTTAATTTAACTTGATTGGCCTCATAGAGCTTAACAGACAAAGGAGGAGTTAAACTGCCTTACTGGAAAATGTGGAAATTACAGTCTTTTGTTTCAGTAAACCAATTGGTTTTCTGAACAGACAATCCCAGTCATCAAGTCTTGAAAGCAATACAAAGCAGCTTGGAATGTGAAGAAACCTTAATGTCAACTAACCAGTAGGGAAAGTCTTCCAAGGGCAACTAGAAAATACTTGAAATTTCTTTTTACTTAAGTGAAAGTCAACGAAAAAGCGTAGAGAAAATTTACCAAGTTATTTGAATGTTGTTTTGAATACACATTCATAGATCTTGGTCTTATTTGGACAAAATCTTCTGAGAAACTGAGTATGATAGTAGGGAAATACAGAAGGTGGCTCTTCATTCACAAATGAAAAGAACCTTTGCAGATGTTGGATTGCCAAGTAACAGTATTTTCAATAGGGAAGTAACAAAACACGTAAAGCTCAAAAAGCTTCCATAATAATGGAACTAAAAGGAAGAAGGCATTTGCCCCTCATCACTTATGGCTAAATTGATAGGATTGTTTTGTACAGACAGGCACAGGAAGCAGTATTGGAAGCCACAATATGGCAGATGAACTACCAGTCTTGCTGAGAGAAATAACATAGAACACACAATGTTTGGAGAGATGCTGCGATGCGGCCACTGCTTCTAGTCGAAGTGCTTGAAAATTTGAGAGGGAGGACAAGAAAAAAAAATCTACTAAGATATCCATTCCTTGGATAGTGTCTGGATTATTAGGAAGACAAGATGTGATTGGGTGTGTGGTCATGTTTTTGGAGGAAGAACATGGGTATTAGTGCAAGAATTCATCTGCCGAACCCTAATTGGAGTGCAATAGTTTGAGACTTAGCAACATGCAGATCCCACAACAATTATCTAAAAATAGCCAAGAGAAGTAGGGTCATGTTTGTGCTCTAAGCACTGACTGAAATGCTGGGGTTTGTACAGTCTAGCAATGGTAGTTTTTGTACAAAACAACAGAGAAAAGTAGCAGAGAGGTGAACATCTATATTAGAAATGAGGATTCTGCTTTCAGTAGCGTGGACTTTTGGCATAAGCTCCTTTGAGAAAGTCTGGCATTTCTATCTTCTGTGTTCGAAGACATGTAATCCAGGGAATGTTTTTTCACCTCAGTATAGGATTAAAAGGATAAAATTCTGCAGGCTGTATTATATAGATTTTATGCTAGTAGACAGTATTTTTTGGCATTAAGAGATTTGATTCTTTTCGAAGGTAGACTTAAAAACTAAGCAGCACAATAGTCTGTGTTGCCATCAGTTGTCCTAAATCCAGTTATAAAGCCAGGTGTAAGAAGAGTTGCTGCTTTTCTCAACCAGGTTAGTTTTACCAGCTAGTTTGACCGTTT
The DNA here is from genome assembly GCF_951394365.1 of Tetrao urogallus. Taxonomy (NCBI): domain Eukaryota; kingdom Metazoa; phylum Chordata; class Aves; order Galliformes; family Phasianidae; genus Tetrao; species Tetrao urogallus. The sequence goes on along the minus strand of NC_136822.1, from coordinate 16,161,426 downwards.
AATTTTAGGCATTGTTTTGTCTTTCAAATCACATGCTATTGAGATCAATACTCCATCTATTGAGATCAATACTCCCATCTATAACAGAAGAATCACCGCATCATATAGTGTATGTCTTTAGTATAGTGGGGTTTTTTTGTTTTGTTTTTTGTTTTTTTTTAGAGCAGTTTTTACACCCTTTTGCTTCTGGAGCAATGAACTTTACTTGCCTTTTTGAGCTAGAGGAGAAATGCTATTATTAATAGTCCCAGATTAAGTGGTCTTAATATTTGACAGGGGACAGTGGATCAGTGTGTGTTGCCGTTCTCTATGATCGCTTCTTCATGATGTGTTTTCCTGTAATGCTCTTCAAAAGCACTTGAAGTATTATGTTATGTTTGTGGCATACCATGCTCACTTTATTGTCTCTTCTAATTCAGGGAATAAAATTATTCTCATTTATTCAGGGAATTTTCCTCTTTTAATGATGGGAAAAGTAGGAACGGGTTACAGGTGAAAATAAGCGCACAATTAACACAGTCAGACTCATGGGGTTTGTTGGTGCTTACTACTCCTTAATCAGTTGCAATTAACACGAGATGAGTGTTTACTCTCAATTCTCTTAATACTTGTGTAATTGACCACAATAATAAATTTACATCTATGTATGTGCTAAGGTTTTTTTTGCTGTTTACACTGAAGCTTGTAAAATGTTTTGTGTGCTGTGCAGATACTTCAGATAAGAAAGCCTGAAACAAAACACAGTGACTTCAGTAGAGAAAGAAAGCAGAATTTTAAAAATCAGTGCATTTGGTGTATAAACGTGTTGAGTTAAATATCTCAGGGCTGTGGCAGAACGGAAGCCTGAAAACTACAAATTACATAGAACAGAATGGTTGCTAATTGCAGATATTTGGACTGAATTCCTGCTTTGTCACCAAATGTCAAATGAACTTTGGTTGGGTGAATTAGTCTTTGTCTCTTCCCTTTCTGTATTTAAAGGGGAAAAAAAACGGAGGGGGGGAATAATGTACTATCCTGTTTCACATGAAAAAGAGATGTATACTAAATACATCAGAAAGTTGAGACCCTGTGGTGATGGGGCCACAGTAGTTCTGAAGATAAGGTAGTGTACAATAAAAAGATGGCTCATTCAGACTCCTTCTAAGTTTAAATGTTGTGGTTTATTTACAGTGTTCCTATTTGATATAATTTATTAAAAAAACCTTATGTTTTATAGATAAAGAGAATTTGCGAGGAAGATCAAAGGAAATTAGATGTTCACAGTTTGCTTCATAAACACGAACAAACCACTGTTTGTGGTTTCTTTCCTCTCTACTGGTGAAGGGATGATAGTAGTTCATTTCCTTGGAGAACTCACTAGTGTCTGGGAAGCCCTTTTAAGACTGTGAAAGTGAGTAGGTGTAGGTTACATCTGCCATAATGTGAAGGTGATTTGGTGCTAAGGGGAGTCTCACATCCACGCTGTGTTTTGGGTACTATTAGTTCAAAACTGCCTCTAGCTTAGCCCTGTGGACCGAAAGTCCACAAGCAATATGATGAATTAGATTTGAGTGATGGAATTAGATGTGCTTGTGAGCACTTGCTTCCAATTCAGTTTCATGTGAAGGAAATCCAGTTTCTGTGCTTTGAGATCACTGGGATGAGTACAACAAATGAGGATATCAGGAGTTTTGTTTCAAAAGTTCACTCTTGATCTTAAATGCTAATGTATAATGTAAGATGGACACAGCCACAGCAGTGTTTAAGCTGGAAAGAAGAGATAATGCACTCACAGTTGAGTTGAGGTACTTCTGCCAAACTTTTTCCATGCAAACACTGAAAACAGTGTGCTTAATTATGTTATAATGGCACCAAGAAGTGTCCAAGTAATAACAGACCACTTTGTTCTGGACACTGTAAAAATATAGCTGGAGAGTCTCTGCCCCCAAAGGCTTTTCAGTTTAAGTTGGAGAGGTCAAAGAGGCTGATTTGATGGAACAAGCTGAGGATTTATAACTCTCCAGCCTTGAAAATTACCTTCTCCACAGCTTTGGTACTTTCGGGTCTGTACTAGTGCGTTTAAATGAAACACGAATAAAAGGTCAGCAGCAGAGCTCTACCTCAAGTCTCTTAGGATTCAGTTTTGTGAACTAGCTGCCACTCTGCAGTGAACAAATTTGCTTGTGCCTCTGTCATCCTTGTGCTATATTTTTCTTAGAATCTGTTTTATCACTTTACATCTGTAAATATAAGCACATAACTGGTGTGGATCAGTGCTTTTAGTACTTGGCATGTTCTTTAGCAAGTAATGGTTGTATACTGAATCTTGTCACTGTGTGTGTGTGTGTGTGTGTGTAGATGTAGTCCGTGTCATCTTCTGCATGCACAACAGCAAACAGCAGCAAATCAGAGGGGAAGTAATGACCAAACACTAAGTGTAAGGGTTGCCAAGCGTGATGCTGTTGGTTTGTGCTGCACAAGAGATCCAAGGGTCCAGAGCTACTCCTTGTACGTAGTGCTCACAAGGTGAGCGATGGCCACCAAGGTTCCAGTGGAAGCAGAAAGTTTTTTTTATCAGAAAAGGAGGCTTAAAGCTGAGAGTTAGAGCTTGTGTTCTCTAGGATCATCTGGTTCAGAAGGTTTGGAATGTCTGTGCAGGGAAAGGAAGTGGTCAGGGTGTACCTGGAGGGGAAAAACTGCTCTTCAGATGGTCAAGATTAAGCTAGTAGATTAGTTTCTTAGACTGTTTTTTCTTAGTGCACACTGAAGAACATCAGCACAAGTAATCCTGTTGTCGTTGCTGCCAGTCTCCTAGTTGGATGTTTTGGTTATGAATACCACAGTGTTGCTGTGGGTTGGGGATTGGAGGGCAGAATTGTTCAGAACATCTGTGATACAGGGCGGTTGTTCTGTCTCTGCATAAAGTATTGGATTACTCCATTTATTTGTTTGTTTTATTTACAGAAGTTATTTGTAACCAAATGCACAAGCAGATTCACAACATTCCCTAATTACCCCTCTCGTTAAGTCAACAGTGTAATGAAAACAGCAGAAGCTGTTTAAACTTCTGTACCAAAACATAAACCAAATATAGATCTATTTTTCAAATTAGTGAAATGTTCAGTTTTAATAGGCCCTTTGGTTGCTCTTCCTGAAAGGCACTTGCTCCGTGCAGCCTGAAGTGTGTTCTGTGGTGGTCTGTAATTTCTGAAAGTACACATTAGTGGGAAATAATAGCGAGAGCTGCCAGAAGACCTATTGGCTGCATGCGTTGCTTTGTTTCACATAAGAAGACTTTTCCCCACACTTATTTTCTGAATGCGTTTTGTGTTTATAATGGGAATGCATTCCTGTCTTGTTTGGTTTAAGAAGTTAAATAGTATAAATTTGCTGGTCACATTTACTTGCTTGAGTTAGAAAGGACCTAGTGCACTGGCAGGACTGCCAAGGCTGAGTGCTCAGGTATCCTTCAGTGGGACTTGGCACCCCTCTACTTTCATAAAATAGCATATACTTTAGGGCTTTTCTTTCTACTCTGCTTATAATCTGTGGGATCAACTGGACTTTGAAGCTTTCCATGGAATACTGGATAGCCAGCCCCTCTTTTAAGTCTGAAGCTGTTGTTTTTACTGGTTATGGCTGTAGGACCTCAGCCATTCAGACACTGCGATAAAATGTAACAGCTTACCCAAGCTCAGCAGCTTAGATCAGAGCTGCTTGTACACAAAGGGTGTGTGGTTTTCCTGCCTTAAAGAATTTTTATTTGGCGTTGAGCTATTAGGGGATAATACAACAAATGAGATGAAACGTTTTGCAGCGTAACTGTGAGGGTCTCTTCCCTCCCATGCTGAGTAATTTTCATTTGCAAATGGCAGTGGCATTCTTCAGACTATAAGATATTGTAGAACACAATATGTGAAAAGCAAAATCAGCCCTCGGGTGCATGCAGATGGCCACGCTCTAGCAAGCTCCACTCTGTCTCATTTGTCACTTCATAATACTGAGACCAGATATAAGAAGGACCACACAGAGGCTCCTTCCCCAGTATGGCGTTCCACCGGGTGTCAACCAGCAGTGCAGGGATTTCCTCAGACATGGAGAATATCTTAGAATTATGAAGCAGTACAAATTGCTTGTGTTACTGTAACACCTAGAAATCCTAGCTGTGAACCGCAGCGTGTGAAGTGCTGTGTAATCAAGAATCCAAGCAGCTGTTCTCATTGTTGTATCTTTTGAGCTCATCATAAAATAAAATTTGTGTAGTCTTATAGCAGCAGATACAGAGCTCGATCATGATTTTGCAAGCCGTGACCTGTAAATTGAACTGTCTTCCAAGGATTAGCCCTGCAGCTTTCCTGTTTGCTTGTGGCAGGCCGTGCTTGGGAGAGGTGATGGCCCTGGTGTTGTGTGCGGGAGGGGTGTGCTCACCCCGTAGGGCTGATCCTGCAGGAAAGCCATGGGGGCCACAGGCAATACGACTGGTTCTAAAGCTGAAAGCATTAGCTTGATGTGGGTATGCGTTTGTAGCACGTGTAGCAAAATGACGTGAAAACTTACAGTATACTCGAAAAAGCAGATAAGGAAAAAGGGGATCTTCAGCATTTTGCTGCAGAAGGACTGGTGTTTACATTTCAGAATGCACTGCGATGATTTATGAAAATGGAAAAAAAATCAATTTTAGGAAGATAGCTGTCAGACTCTTAGTACAAGTCACTGAAACAATGAGCTTTTTTTTCCTGTTAAGATATCTTTAAAAAGCAGTAATTAAAAATAGCTATAAATATTTCCATTTTAGAAATATTTTCTCATACAGACACTTCCTTGCACTTGAATTGTGTTGACTGAATGGAACTTTTTTTTTTTCCTCCCCTCAGCAGAAAATCAACTTCTCTCTTGCCTGACCTTTTCTCACCTGCTTCCCATTTTATCCTCTCGTGGATGCAGCTTTCTCTGCAGGAAAAAGGTAGGAAATGTGTTTTTTGTTTTTTTTTTTTTTTCAAACAGCAGGTTGTCATTGTATAATGTCACATAATGAATTGGAAATTTAAATTGATTTTTTTAAAATTAGTAATCTGAAAGCTAAAATGTTAAAAAGATGACCGTTTAAAAACCAAACAAACAACAACAAACCCCAAACCTCCACATTTTAAGTGGGAGAGAGTTATCGTGAATTGAACCCTTTAAAAAAAAATAAAAAAAAATATTTATAGTTTTGCTGTGAAGAGGCTAAACTGTATTGGACTCATAATTATATTTGTCCATGCAAATGGTAGTCAAATCAGAAAATCTACACTATTATTCCTCTTGCAGTGATTTCAATAGATATTATATTGATCTTACAGTACTCACTGCCCACTGCACAATGCTGAAAACAATTAAAGTACATCAGTACCTTTTAAAAATCACCTGCATGATTTTCAGTGAAGGAGGCCTTTTGTGAGGGATGAGGACTGGGGCATTTACACTGCGATGTGATTATTCAAACTCCTGTGACCATAAAGCTATGGAGATGGCAGTGACCTTTTAACCTTGATAAAATCAATAGCGGACCATCTTAGCTTCAAGTCATCTGTTGTTCAGTTTATACATATTGCAGTAAAATATGCAGAAGGATCTGCAAAAAATAAATGTGTTTTTTTTTTTTAAATCAAGATGTGTTTTGGGAGCATTGGTTAGCATTATCTATCTGTATGTTTGCAGTATTAGAGCTGAACAAACTATGCTGGGAATACATAGGCCTTTGCATTGAGTTTCTTTAAAATCTGAAAACAACTCCCTCTGATGGAGGTGCCTGAATTTCTTCAAAGGGTTCATAGCTCTGAGCTTCAGTTTTGCCCATTTCCTTCATCTTTTCTTTACGTGATGTTTTCCCTTATGTAGAGGCTTTTCAAATAAAATTGAGGTCAGGAGAGGCAGTTTTGCTCTGGAAAATACTTCTTTGTCTTTAAAGAAAAATATACTTTTGAGCAATGAACTCATAACTTCTTTCTGTGTAACCTTGCAAAGACTTATGTGAATATTTAATTTCACTCACATGTTCAGCCTATGGGAGTCCTTACAACTGCTGACATGTAGAGATGGGGACACTGGGTAGCAGGAGAGATGTTATCTGATTTAAGGTTTAGGATACAGATGATCACTTCTGATACTGAAGATGGTTTTGTCTGTCAGGTTGTCAGCTGTGTCTGTGTGGTATTTGTGTAGTTTTAGTGATGAAAGACTGTGGTGTACAAAAAAGCTGAGATTTGATATATAAATTGGGACTTCTGAACATTTCTTCTTTGCTCGTTTTTTGTAACTGAATCCACAGCTGAACAGAATGACATAATATGGGAAAAATCAGGTATTTTGTTTAAAGAAGAAAAAAAAGGGAAAAACAGCAATAAGGCACTGAGGGGAGAGAAAATGTCTCTACGAATGCAACAGACATAAAAGAAAGTGAAGGAAAGTTAAAAATTACCATAGGGCAGGCAGGACACCTGCTAAAGAACCTTCTGCTGCCTCTCACAGCTGGAAGGAAAAATGAAAGAGATGCAAACAACTGTTCTAGAAGCATGAAATCAGCCTTTTGTCTTTTCGCCCCCTGTCCCCCCCTCCCCCTCCCTTTCTGAACAGTTACAGTATGCAAAATTTAGGGGAATCTCAAAGTATGCGAAGGAGAAAAAATTCAGCAGGCTCTGCATATAAAAAGCTTAGGCATGGAAGTGTGCCTCTTTGAAAACAGGAGCATGTTTGGGAGCTTCCCGGTGCATTGAAGAAAGTGGTAATTAATGCATAGTGAATGACTTCGAATGAAGGTTGAATAGGGGCATAACAATGGGAAGTTTTTTTTTTTTTTTTCCTCTAGGTTAAAGTGTTGAAAAAGGAAAGCTGTTAAAAGATGGCTACTGTGAAGCTACAACTTCAATCCTTCTCTTCTCTGACTTTGCTTTATAGACTGTGGTGGGTTTTGTTTTGTATGGGTCTCCAAATACAATGAAGTTAATTTGCACCAATTTCATTTTGTGTATGCTTTGGGTGGTTTTTTTTCTAAGGTTTTTTTCTTTTTCTTTTTTTTTCTTTTTTTTTTTTTTTTTTTTTTTTTTTGGCCAGGCTTGGTTCTTTGATGGTGCTTTTGAGCAAATGGTTTGCCCAAAGTTCAGATGATGTTAGCTCCATCCTCTTTTTCATTTACAACATCAAGGGGATTACAGAGAATAACTTTGTTGCCCAACATCAAGGCTATATCTTCAGGCTACTAGAAAGGTAGTTCTCAGAAAGTGTGTCTTCTAATATTTTAGAACCTCCACAGGCTTCAGATAAAACAAGTATTAAATACAAAAAGCTCACAAGGATCCCAAGGAAGGTTAAACTCACACAACCTCCTTCATGTTGAACACCTGAAATGTATTTTTTAGACTGTTGGAGTGTTATCATAGTGGAGACAGCAGTGAAGTCTTATATAACTGAAGACAGAAAGAATAAAAAACAGCACCTTGTTTAAAGACAGGCATTTTTTAATGGAACATGAGCTAAATATAATCTACTCTTGCCATTGAAAAGGGAATTTGAAAACTGAGCAAGTCATTTTGGAGGGGTCTTGAGGGCTGGTTTTTATTGGATCATAAGCTAGTATACCTGCAGATTTGCCATGCTTGATCCAAGAACAAAATCTGTGAGCCTGAGGACTGAAGGATTGGGATATTTTGGAGAATTGAAACTAGGGAAGCTACCATGCTCATAATAATTTCCATGTGTTTCTGTTGTTCAGTGTTCTGGGCTGGAGTACCTTAAACACGGCGCCTCAATCCTTTATCATGTAAATCTTAATTAGTTCTAAGGGAGATATGGAGATAAAAACACCCTACAAAACTCCTGAAGTATGCTCTGTGTTCTGTTTTTCCAGAAGGAAATGAAGAGATTTCAATATTTCCGTATATGGTCTAGAATGATGTGTGTCCTTTCTTCTCAGAACATCCATTAGTACGCTTTTGAGAGGAAGGTGAGACATGCTGGTGAACACAAGTGAAAAGTGATCTGCTTTTGCTGCTTCCACAGAGCTGTTATCTGCCCTGGGCAAACCTCTTACCCTCTTCTGCTTAACTGCAGCAGGTGTTTTATTGCCCCCTGCTCCTTAATGTTTGTAAATGATTGTGAATTCTCACATTCTACAATAGTGCTCTGAAATGGCTGTTGTCAATATTATGGTAAAAGTTGTGTCGGTTCAGGCAGATTTTTCCTTTTTCCTTGTGTATAAATAGAAACCAGTATCTCTGGCACTCTAAATACTTACCACTCCAGCTATTTTTGCTGAACTGAAAATGCCACTGTTAATTATCTGTTGGCAGATAGATGTATCTTTTGAACTGCATGAAATTCCAGTTAGTATCTGCATTGTAATATGTCTTTTGCAGTGCTAAAATGTGTGCTATGGACAATTTTCTCAACATATCTGCACATTTTTTCAGGGGTCTGTTGGCCCATCAGGGAGACCAGCAGTAGTAGCAGTGTGGAGAATGAGACATGAGTTAGACTCTTTATCTCTTCTGTGCCTTTTTGGTAGACAGTCTTATTCAAACAGATGAAACAGAGCAAATCTGTAACTGGAGGAGCAGGTGAAAAGAGACTGATGCATTGTTACCTGAGATGAGAGAAGGTTGTGCTCTTGCATCCGTCATCCCATCGGGTATCGCAACAGCTTTGCATCCTGGTAATCCTGGCAAGTTGTTGTAATCAGCAATGAGGACAGGTTTGGGTATGTTATACACTATGTATGGGATGTATGGCATTTTTCAAAGATGTTTTATTTCAAAAATCTGTGAGCGGATATCATATAAAATGAAAGCTAGATTACTAGATCCTGCAGATAGGAGGTAAGGGCTACACTGGAATTGGCTACTGAGCACTTTTGAGTCTGTCCCTTGTGAGTCTTGAGTAGACTTCAGTGATTTGTTTGTGCTAATTTTGTTGTTCCTCTCACTTACTGAGTACTTATTATGGAGGTAGTAAGAGCTACATGAATCATGAACAAGTACCTGTGAACTTTTAAAGTTGTAAAGTAAATAATGTAGCCTGATTTTATATGCTTGTGCATGTATATGTGCTGCGTGTGCTCTGCTATAGGGTAAAGAAAAAAAAATCAGTGTCAGAAAATATCAGAAGATGTAATGTAAGAACTCCCTCTTCTGTAAAAACTCCCAGCATATGAAATGTGCTGTAGCACTACCCATTGTGGCCCAGAAATAAAATGTTTCCTATGAATTAGAAGGAGACAGAGTTGGATTAACTGGATGACATTTCCCCATCTGTTTTTTATTTACTGTTGCCCTTTTCCCTTCACTGTAATTAGTGCATAGAGGTAACAATAGGCATATACTGCACTCTGAGCCACAAGGATGTACCAACATTTTGAGCACTTTCCATTATTTTTTTCCCAGTGACACTTCTAAAACTCCTAGCATCTTAACTCTGCTGAAACCTATTATTTCTGTGAACTGAAGAGGCAATTTAAGGCACCTTTTCTGTTTGCAAACAATTTTCAAATATAACCTCACTATTTCTGAACTTTTCCCAAGGGCCTCAAAATTGATAATTGTCCACTTTCCTCTAAGTGACTTGAAAAACTGAAGGTCTTACAATTTGAAATTCTGATCTGGATTTCAGGGTGCCCACCACCAACACTGCTGCTCAGAGGTGCTTAGGATGCTCAAAGCCAGAATCCCTCTCTGCAGAGAGGGGAGCTGTTTGGAAATGATAACCCAGGGCTTCAGAGAACTCGGTTCTCCTTTGGACTTACTTCTGCCTTTCATTTAGAGGTACTGATGCGCATAAATATCGAAGGTGACAGCTTGGTAGTAAATAAGATAGTTGAGATGGCAGACGGGCCATGCAGACACTCAGCTGGTGGCACTACAAGGGCTGGGTCGAGGTAGCAGTAACTAGTGGTACTAGTAAGGTTATTCTGAGGATGGAAAAGGAAATAAAAATCTTCAGAGAAAAAGCTCTGAGCCTGAAGCTGTTTATCCTTGAGAAAGGATCCAGTAAGAAAAAACACTAGAACCTGGGGCAAACTTCATATGCAACAAGAAGGGGATGAATGTGATATCATCTCCACAAAAACAGAAGAGCCTGAGTAGTCTGGCTGAAAATTGGAGGTTCTTAAAAAGCAAAGGTAAATTAGATAGTCCAAAATCCATAACTCTACAGGCAAGAAAAAAACCTAAAAGCCCTTTCTGGCTTAGTGTTGAAGTGAAAGCAGAGATTAGAAATAAAAAAGCAATTTATAACAGATAGAAAAAGGGACACTAACAGCATTTGATGTAGTCCAGAAGTTATGAAGTGTGGAAAGTTGATAACAGCCACTAAAACTTCAGAGACAAATCCATGTGAAAAGGCAGCATGAAAGTTAAAAAAAAAAAAAAAGTATTTTTTTTTCTTTTTAATGAAGACCAATACAGTGGAATACCTCTGTTACTGGATGGAGGTGAGGGAAAAAAAAAGTCTGTTGTGATTATACACACAAAAGCTTTGAATTTGTGTTCTGCAGTCAATTGAAAAAGGCCCCCCAGATGTGGTGTACTGGTGGGGTTTTAGAAGACAGGAAGAGTGTAAACACTGCCAGCATTCAAAAGGAGCAAACAGAATTACAGTGGTAAAAACAAACTGATTCACCTGTTATCCATCTTGGGCAAAATAATAGATTTGTTAATACAAACTAATAGGTTGTATTGTTCTGTTTCTTTCTGAATACCAAGCAAAAATTATTAGGTATCACTTCTACTGTTTCTTCATCATTGAGACTTCTCTGCTATTTCCTCCTAGTTGTGAATCCTACGTTGTGGTCAACATATGAGCAATTAAATATATGTTCCCATTCAGTGCAGTAGAAAGAAGAACATGTACTGACAAAAACATATATAATGAACTGAAACAGACATTTTGGTCTCTATACCAAATATTGGTTGTGATGGTGGTTTTCTGGTACACACAGTTTGGGATTTAGCATCTCCTGAAGATACTGACAATTAGATAAAGAATCCACAGTTTTCAGGACTAAATAAAATGTCAGGCTGTGATAGCCCTTAAGACTTCAATCTGTAATGTAAAGTAAGAACCAATTAGATTTAAAAATATACAATATGTATGTATAGTATAGTATATATATTTATTAAGTCTGTTTCATCTCTGGTTGCTATGTCTGATTTTGTGATAACTGCACAAAATGTAATGACCTGTGCTGACTGGGAAGCTATTCTTGGACACTGCTCCCATGCTATTATTCAAATACTGGTGATGTTCTGTGCTGCGTTAAAATAACGTGTGTGTGGCCCTTAACAAACTACTCATCCAACTGGTCCCAGTCACAGGTCTGAAAGTGACTTAGGCTGTAGACTATTCCCAATAAGTAGTGTGCATGTGGTCCTCCTGTTTCAGACAGATAATTGATGATGTACATATGGGATGTTCTTTGTCATCCCTGGGGTAGCTGAGAAAGATACCCAACAGGTATTTGAAGACAAAGCCAGACCTTTCATGGTGGTGCACAAAGGAGAACAACAGATCAGTGGAAAAAGGCAGAGCTGTTCCTTTGGAGAAGCTGGAAAAGTGGGTTTTAGGAAACAGTTCTTCACCAGAGAGTGATTGGGTACTGGAACAGGCTCCTTAGGGAAATGGTCATAGCACCAAGACTGTCAGAGCTCAAGAAATGGACAGTGCTCTCTGACATGAGGTTTGAATTTTGGGTGGTCTTGTGCGGGGCCAGGAGTTGGTCTTGGTCATCCTTGTGGGTCCTTTCTAACTCAGGCTATTCTGTGATTGTAATGGTCTAAGGTTCCCTTTAAGCCTCAAGCTTTAGGAAATAGACGAGATCAAATGGTGCGTCCCAGTTGGTGTGCTCTGATTCTACTAGCCGCACACCTCCAAAAAATGTGATGAAATGATTGAGATCTGACTTATGTTCGGTCACAGTACTGTTCCAGCCTGGGGGACTAACTGAGCAAGGCAGCAGGATTTGTCTGCCAGTGAAGTTCATTTTTCTGTTACATCAGTGCTGTGTTCTGTATCTCAAGGTGCATTTGTTTGACTTTTTTGCTATCTTTTCAGAACATCACAATTTCTAGTTTTGGTTTAGATTTTATTCTACACAGGATGCATACTGAAAAGCATTGCCAAGATGCAAATCTAGTGGGCAAGCAGCCACATGCAGTTACATCTGGAACACACAGATTATACAAAGATTACACAAGGAAATACAAGGAAAAGTTGTGATGTGGCCAAGGGTAGATAGATGCCCATAGATAGCTCTGGATACAGGCTTGCTGTGTCGTAGAAGATCTCGTGACGCTTCACAATGATGACAGTAAATGTGTGATGAAGACTGTACAAGTTTTAGAAACAACTTTAAATACTTCACAGTCTGTATCATCTGTGAGTAAAGGAGAATGCCACATGCCTTTTAGATGTTATTTTCTAATAGAAGGAAGGTGATGGCTGGAAAAAGATTGAACACCTGGATGTTTTAGAGTGAGAGTAACTGACTGCAGCCACATCTCAAAGTGAGGGGAGTTGCATTAACTGGAATTTGCAAGAGTACGCTGGACACAAATCACAATCTTGGCTATATGTAACAGAGGGAACAATTCCAGAATGACTGTTGTATGCATCTCTTGTTGTTCCCCATCTTTTTTTTTTCTTTTTTTTCTTTTTTTCCCCATATCCGTCTTATGAGTGCTTGAAGGCTTATATGAAAGTTCAAGGTTTAGGAAATCTCAAGGAAAGGGTGACGAATTTTCCACAGCCAGCCCAAGGCTTCTGGTGGGCTGAAGAAGCAAGACTTTGAGTAAGCGGACTTTTTAATTAGGTGTTTATTAGAGAATTGTGAATTTTTTTTTTGTCTCAGCTGGCTTGGAGCTTATGCTCAGGGATGTTTTTTTCAAGTTTCTTCAGTATGAAACTGTTGAATTGTGGATCTCAGAAAACTTTTTTTTCCCCTACATTTTTGAAATTTCGTTTTCATTTCTGAACCTGTTTACAGATGCCTAAAACTGAGAAAATAACCGGAGTCTTTGCATTTCAAGGCCTGCATGGAAATTCAGGTGGAATAAAAGGAAATAGTCAAGTCCAAATATTTAATGGTAAAATGTATGGATATAGTATTTGTTCTAGGAACATGTGAAAGTGAGAGAACATCTCTACAGTAAATAAACCACACTTTACCCATCCCTTTTGCCAATGGGATGAAATACAGACTCATTGTCAGCAGGAATGCCTTTCAGGATGGACAATAGATAATTGGATACCTACCGAGCACTTTAACAAGTGTGTCAACTGGCATCAAGTGGTGAAGCTTACGTCCTTATTCTGGGATGCAGGTATTTGTTTGGTGTAGTGCTGGTAGTGTAAGAGGTTGGACTACGTGGTGGGAACGAGGGATACCCTCAAAAGCATGTTTCCTGTTATTACCAGAAAATTTCACCGAGTACACTGTACATTGGCTGGGATAAATAAAGAAAATAACCCATTTAGTATTTTAAACTAAGGGCAGAAGCCAGTGAAGCCACAGCTAGGGCAGCCAGCTGATTTAATTGTTCCTTTTTGTTTGTTTTTGTGTGTTTTCTTGAGAGCTAGTACTTCTGACTCTGACACAGATCTGCTGAGCCTACTGCTTTATAATGCTCTCTTTTTTTTGTCATAAAGTTGAAGTTAGCATTTTGACTAAATAAACAACAACTTTTGAACAGGAAAAAACAGAGCACCTTTTATCAGTTATTTCTCTTCCATTGTAGTGACCTTGTGTTGTCCTCTTTTTGTCCTTTTCTTTTTTTTTCTTCTCCAGTTTCTTTTGCTACCTTTTTAAAGTCTTAGCCAAAGAGTTTTGGAGCTAAATTCAGCCCTGATGTAAAACTGCACTGTTTTTATAGAGCTTCTATTGGTTTTTGCCTTGATCCTGGAAGACTCAATTTTAAAAGGTAGATATGACACAGATTCTCTTCCTTAAGGAGCTGATATATATATTTATTTTCCCTGATTCTTACTGTGGGATGCAAGGCAAGCACAAAATTGCCCTGAAATGACATTTCAACAATCAGAAGTCTTTCTTTTGTAAAATTATCACAACTAATATTTTACTTGATGGTTGCATCCAGAAAAGTCTGTGGGAGGAAATTTGCTTTGCACTTTGGACCATTCTCAGAATATACACCAATTCCAGAATTAAACACTGGCCTGATAGTGAGCTCACATAACGTCAGCATATTATCCTCAGCTCTTCTCAAGGGATGAAGTAGTAGTATTTCAGGAACTGACAGAAGTTTGTCTAAACTGGCATTTCAGAACTGACCACCCAAACAGCTAAAAATTTCAGCTCTGACTTACGGTGGGCCTCTCCTTTTAACTGTGCTGTGTTAAGCTTTGCTACACCCTAAGGCAGGTGAGGATAGTATCTCTGTTCCCTACAAGTAGGTCTTGAACCAAGTTTAGATGCAAAAACGCTGTTAAATTCTCAGAGAGACTCCAAGGGGAGCAGTGGCTGGCTTCTACTCACAGATTCAAGATGCTAGAAGATACATGGTGATGGAGGCTGCATGAATGTAAGAACTGTTAATATACTGTTTAGATGTCATGTTACTGGGGAAAGTCTAACCCTTGCTCTCAGAAAGCTACCATGAAGGTAGTTTGTAATATTAATTATTCTACTCGTTAATTGCCTTACCTCCAAATCTGCATGTCATTCAGCAAAGACAGCCAGAAGTGGAACAACAAACCAAGTTATGAGCAGAAAGGCAGGACTGCTTTCGGTCAAAATATTCCTTTAATGAAATGCCATGGGGAGTAGTTGGTTAAGAGAACAAAGTCAGGTTTGTGGCAGGGCTGTCAGTAATTTGAGAGGCAGCGCATCTCTGAAGCAGAATCTTGTGGAAAGGGTAATTGCAGCAAGTGTCAATCTTAAATATAAAAAAAAGACATTGTGACCAAATGCCACTGTCGTGTTCTGTGAGGTATCACAGTTCAAGAAATAGCCCTGAAGCATTGTGGTGTGTCAGTTATCTGGACGCTTTCATTGGGAAGTGCTAAAATTCCCAAGAGATCCAAAAGATGTTGCCAAAAGTTCAACTTCTTGTAATACTACTCGATAAAGATCTAGTAGAGACGGGGGCCTTGCCAAGCCAGAGACTGCTGGTGTTTCTGGGTAATGGATTATATTGCTAGCAGTGAAAAAGTAAAGGAGTAGAGTCAAACCCTCAAAGCTTGAATTGGTCTTTTATTTATTTATTTATTTTTGTCTAATAGCCCTGAACAAATTGGGGTGCGTTGCATAAATTAATGACGTGTTATGGGAATTGACTAATGCTGCTGACAGTGATTAATGGAAACTTTTAGCTTAGCTTGTGTGAAATATTTTCAAGCTTGTAGAGGGAGTGATACAACAAAGCTATCACAGTAATGGACTTCAGTACAATAACTGCTCTTTACAAAAGTGATCTTTTGACATCTTTGGGTTTACCCAGTTTAACAGTACTAAATTCTAGGGTCCTTTGAGGCATGGAAAAGAAACAGCTGGAAAGTATTTGTCATTCCCACGTGTTCATTGATAATAAATTTTATTTTCTTCTTTAAAATGAGAAATGTACCGTGTATAATTTAGTTAGCATGCAGAAAATACTGATGAAATATTTATGAAATAAGTACAAATTCTTAACCACTGTATAATGACAAATGTGCCTTAAGATGAAGCTGCATTACATATTCAAGAACTAAGTGTACTTTTTTTTTGCCTGTTGACATATCTTCAAAGTTGGAAGAAAGTAAAGTGTTGAAAATAGAAAGCATTAATATTGTTGACAAGTAAACAAAAAGGAAGATTATGTCTACACAGCTCAGAAAATGGCAGTGAATGCAGCCTGAAAGTTGTAGTACAGATGCAGTAGAAATGTATGTTTTGTATACAGAAAGCTTAAAAATGAGCGTGACCTTTTCAGGTGCCATCATTATGATTTTAATAGTAGCACAGTATTGAGGTCCACTACGGATTTTTTTTATAAAAGATAAAGAATCATCATAGGTAGGAATGTCTGTTGTCTGATATAGCAAGTGTTGTAGCAAGCACTTCTGTCAAAGGAACTTCATCTTTAGAATGTTCTCTGGGACTGATAAAGTGTAGCAGAAGTAGTAGAATTTAGAGTATTTCTCCAAACTTTCTTCCAGTGTTTGTTCTGAGAAAACATGTTGTAATAAGCGGATCAGACAGAACTGGGGAAATACACCAGAAGTCCAAACAGAGTCCTAAGGGCTTCAGAAGAACCTGTTGAATTTTGTCTTCACAAGAGTAGAGTTTTCCCAATGAAAATGCTTTATTTTAGCTAACATATGTCAGATTGTAGGATATTAAAAACAACAACAACAACAACAAAAAAAAACATGCAAAAAAACCAAATCACCAGACATCATTGTAAGTGAGGATATGAGTTTTTTGGCCGTGGAGATACAGTACTTAAGCAGTTTCCAGACTCTTCTACTTTGGATGCTATTCTAGACTTGTATCCTATTTCCTATTATGTCATTTCCACAGTGTGATTCGGTTTGTCTGCTTTATGGTCCTGTATGCTCTGTGATGCCTAATTTCCAAATTGCTATCCTGGATGTTTGAATGTTGTTGTTTTATGTTGGTACAACTGAGCAAACTGCAAATGTTTAAAAAGCAGATTGAACAATTAAATGCCAATTTATTGGATGTTTAGAAAATTGTTATCCTTTATAGATGGTAGTACCAGCTGGAGAGGGGAAGCAAATTATTGGGCAAGAAAGGGCCTGTCACTGAGAGTAATGAGTTAGGAACTGGATGAGCAGAAGGCAAGTGATGAAAACAGTGACTGGTAAGATTCTTGGCAAGAAATGAGCAGTAAGTTGCAGAAAACGTTTCACACAGTGGGGTGGACCGATTGCTCAAGTTTCTGTGACTGTGTGGCCGTCACCCTAGATATCCTCCAAATCCAGGAAGACCAGAGAAAATAGAATTTTCTTCTGCTGTCTTCATATGCATTTTAAAAGGAAAGATTTTTTTAATAACATTTAAATAGTAAGTAAATGTTATTTGATAATCATCTGTCACTCATCATCTGAAGAGTAAAAAATGCTTCATGCTTGAGCTGTTGGTGTGTCATCACTTTTTCAAATTATATCAAGTATAAATAAATTATATTACTTACAATAAGATGCAGTTTTTGTTTTGCTGCAAAAGATTAAAATGAAAGTTAGTGATGCTGCTTGAAGAATAAAGATGTGGGATTCATCTTAGTACCTTACTGTAGAGGCAGAATAAATAAAGCAGTTAGGTATTTGCCTAGTACAAAAATATGCTATAATTTGTTTTGAGAGCAATATTAGTGAATTGAAGAAATATAGTGGTTGTATGGTCAGGAGCAGCAGCTTCTTGTAGAGGATTTTTTTTTTTATTAGTTGGTCTCCACCTCAACTCTCTGTACTCGCAATATTTGCTCTGTCAATTTTGTGGCACTAAAATATTTTCAGTCAGGTCGAAACCAACTCTGAATCTCACCATTGTGTTGATTTAAGAGAAATTACATCATCTATTGTTGCGTAAATGATTGAGCTGCAATTGTTCTCCAGGAGGCAAAATAATCCAAGGGATTGATTATTGTGTATCAGTCGTAGTCATGGTGTACTGGAAAATATCTTTCCCTTAAATGAATTATTTTTAAAAGCAGCTTTCTAATGTCAAAACATTCAAAGCAATTAAAACGTTTTCTCCTGCTTTCCCCAGACCGTGGTGATTGCAGTAGGTTGAGCTTTGAGTTAGCAGGGCTTCTTGGTGAGTCTGGAGATTCCAGGATATTGTTCCTGTTTGTTGATGTTCTTGGGGTGAGCAAAAGAAAGAAGGGAGGAAATAAAAAGTCAGCATGGAGATGAAACTGAGGTGTGATGGTTTTGTGGGTTGAAGGCATTTGGTCCCTCCGTTGGCCCTGGAGGTGGTGACTGTATTTACACTGTTCTTAGCAGTTATTTGTCCATATTGTTCTTGAAGCCCTATTGCAGTGGACAGTCTGCAGTGCTCAGATGATCTAGGGCAGTGTTTTGCTGCTCTTACCCCTGGGGTACATTCCCCAGTGTTTAGGCTACCTTATTGGTGCAGCTGCTGCCACAGGCATCTGCTCTGGGTGCCCTGGCATGGAGAACAGCAAGTGCACTTGAAGGCAATTTGCTCTATCCGTACCCTCTTTGGAAAAGCTACCTCAGCTCTACCTTCCCATGTTTTGTAGACTTTGGATTACATGATGAGACTTTGGAATATATCAGTCATCATCATTACCTTGTTTTTGTTCATTACATTTCAGGAATAAGAAAAAATATGCTCTTTTTTTCTATATTAACCAGAGTGATGCAGTCTCCTGGAATGTTTTCTTTGGAAACCACAGCGACTGCAGAATTGTGCAATATAGGCATGATCTGTGGGGAAAAGCAATGCAAGAATGTCCCATCAGCGTATTGCTGAGAAAGTTCTCCTTCATGCATGGGCAGCTGCAGTGTCTCTTCCTCTTGCTTTTTAGTTCGTAATCAGCAGAACAATAAAAGCCTGCCAGTGGCTTTAAGCACAGTCGTTTGGATACTTTGATAAGTGTATATCTGCTTTGGCTAAGTGACAGCTACATCCTTAGCACTAAATCCCAGTGACATCGAGAGGAGGTGAGTTCAGCGGCAGCAGACGATGAGGCCCTAACTGTGCACATATAATTATGCAGCAATTGTAATTATGCTGTATTGTAGCTGCAGTGGAGCACCCTCACTGAGCCCTCTCCAGTCCGCTCTGAAGGTCCTGAGATCTGCCTGGTGGCCCTACAGTGTGAATTCTGAATGATAAATATATTAGCAATAAATAAAGCCATCTCAAAAACAAAGCAACCTTAGGATCCACTATACCAAGGGTGTTTAAAAGCTTTGGAAACATTATATTTATGTATTTACACCTTTACTACTTGATTTATTTTCTGTTTTGCTTTATGTTCTATGGTAAGCAGTTAACAGAATCGTGTTGTCTTATTTTTAGAGGCAAGAAATTCATCAAAGTAATCACCCTGTTGAAAAAGTAGATTGAAAATAATCCAGCAGAACACTGAGTAATATTACTGCATAACAACACCAATTAATGATTTGAACTGCGTGTGATATTTTTGTGTCTATAGAGTTTAGTGCTCTGCAAATACTCAGTATTATGTTGACATGTAAGATTGTAGAATGCAGTACCACCTGGCAAGGTAACTGCTTGGTGAGGTGGCTGGTTAGCTAAAACTACACAGCAGTGCTGTATTCCACAGGTGAGTGATAGCATTAATAGTTTCTTAAAATTTTCAATAGAATTCTTCAGTTTTTCATCAAAGTTACGTTGCATAAATTTTCTGTACCATTTTTCCCTGCACTGACCTGTTCTGGAGAGACCAAAGAAATCAGAAAATTAAATGAAGGGCTAACGTTTGAGTAATGATAATTGCATCTCATTAATCAACAGTGTGGGGTACACGATACAGTGGCACATTTTTCTCTTTTATTAGAATTTTTGCCCACTGAATTGCTTACCTGTAGAAAGCTGGCTGCGTTACTGCTGGTAAGTTCATTTTAACAGCACAGCACTAAATGATGACCTGACAGATTTTAGGAAGCATTTACTTCTGTAAGTCATCCTTGTGTCACTGCAAAGCCAAATAAGCTGAAATTTTTCTACAGTGTGAAGTTTGGGACAGGGAGATGTTAAAGGCAGTCAGTGGTTCAGTTTTATTGCCGCTGTTTGAGAGAGATTAACTAGTTTGTAAGAGTGCTGCTGCGGTAGGTTTTGCCAAACTGAGTTCTAGGTAACCCAGGGAGACTTCCCAGAAAGTTGAGTGTTTCTTTGTTCCAAGATATTACGAAAAAGAGTCAGCAAGGGCCTCTGGCTAGAAAGCATGAGCTGACCTGCAGTATTGGAGTGCAGGAGGTCAGCCATTTGATGTGGGATATATCTTCGGGCCATGCGAATAGCTTCATAGCTGGGTCTCAAAATGTGACTTCCTGCAGTTGTGACCCACGGACCTTTCAAGTACAGTGGAAGTCTTGATAGATCAGTCATGCAGCTTCCAGGACTCTCCAACTTCATTTGCTTCTCAGCTGGTTTTCTGGTGGTTGAAACATTAAGACAATTGTCCAACGTTTTTCTTCTCCTGTGAAGTGCGTTTTATTAAAATATACATTTTGTAAAAATGCAATAAAGCAGCTCAAACTTTTTCAAGGCTAGACAATACTTTGAAAAATGGTTCCAAATCTCTGGCCTCAATATATGAATACTAATTGTATCTTATCTACTGTCGGTTATTGAAATCCCAACCAGTAGGAAAGCTAATCTGACATCTCCATTCACATACACCTTCTTTTGAGCCTCTTTACAATTCAGTCAGTGTTATCAATGATTAAATATCCCAGTCCCTACAGTTTTAACCTTTTTTTTTTTTTCCTCCCCCCAATCCCTTCACTTTCCTTTTTGGTTGTTACTTTCAGTTAGCGAACGGCTCATTTTTGAGTAAAGACATTGTGAAATTCACTTAAAATGTCTGTTTGAAGATTTTATTTAAAAAAAATCTCTACGGACAGACTGTGTCCTTCATTACAACAATAGAAATGCTCATTGTCTTCAATTGTATCACTCCAAATTTGCACGAAGGTTAAAATTAGAACTAAAAGATATAAAATACATTTGAACGTGTGACCCATCAACTGAGAACAGCACAGGTGTTTGTTTTCACTGGGGCTCATTTCGTTCACAGCAAATATGTAATTATTGAGACCATGAGGTAGCAGCACGCAACCCTTGGAGAGATCAAAGCAGATGGACCTGTGTTATTGAAATTACAGTTTGACCCTATTAGTGCAGCAACAGTTAAATCTTTATGCAGCTTATTTGCATTTTCCAGAGCTTACATTTCTGTGGTTTCATGCAAGTTGTTACTAAGTGAATAGTTCTTCTCTAATGTCACTTTCAGTTTTCAGTTTCGAGGAAATCTTAAAACAAGTGCAAAGCCAAATTGTCCAAGGCTTTCTTCATTTTATATTCAAATCACAAATCTGGGCAAATCGGTGCCAGTATGATTGAAAAAAATTGCTGCTGTCCTTGGACCTTTGACCAACTGGTGTTACTTTGCAGTGCTGAACACAATGAGCTATATATTATCTGTTTAAGTGATTTTGTTGACTTTTTGTGCAGGGCTGATTTATTTACTTACTTTAAAGCACCCCTATTTTTATAATGTGGCAGTAAAGAGAGGAATTAAGTCGAGCAGAGAAATTACAGCTGAGACCTTACAAAGGAGCAGATACTCGACTGCTGTATAGGAAAGCAAGGTTTTCTGTTTCTTTGTGATGACTCACTATATGTCAGATAATGGAATCCTATTAGTGCCAACAGAGGAGTACTAAGAAGGTCTGAGTGTTTTATTGGAGAAATGGAAAAATGAGGGCATAGAAGGACAAAAAAAAAAAAAAGAAAAAAAAAAGAAAAAACTTTTGAGAAATACTAGATGAGGCCTTTGTTCATTAATTAAATTTAGCAGTGAAGATGAGGGCTGACAAAATGTTGAATTTGGGCCTAGTCTGCTGCATGTGTATAGTCTGCTTGGAACAGGGTAGCATTCCATTGCTTACAAGCAACTTGAAATGGGTTAACTTACAGCAATCCTGCTAATCTATAGGGGGGTTGTTTGTTTGTTTGTTTTAGTATTTTCACTTCTTAACCAGAAAGCATCAAAGTTTGGGCTTCAGCCCAGGGCTTTAGGAGCCAAGTCGAAGGAATTTTCTTTGCCTTCCATCAGCTAAAACTCTGCTCTTTTTCCATGGGATTTCTCTTCTGTCTGCATGGGCAGGATTTTTGTCTGTGTAAGGATTGCACACCCAGCATTATCAACTGTGGGTTTTTCTTCTCTGAGCTTTAGGAGATTCTTAGTGTTTCTTTTCATGACTCCAGATGCCATGACTTCTGTTAATGTGACATTATGAGTTTTTATTTAATGAAAGTAGTAAATTTTTTACTCTTCGTGGTTTCCGAGGGGACATAATCCTTAAGGAACTGGTCCTGAAGATACCACAGGATTTCTCATGAGCTGTAAGAAAATCATGTGTCTTCTGATTGACTTAGGTCATGATATTTAAATATCAAGGCAAATGTTTCTTTATAAAAGAAACAAGTAACTGAGTGTCAGAAGCCTAGGCTGGTGTAAGTGTTGTAGATCTGTGTAACCATAGTAGTTGAGTGCATGGGATCTAAATTTAGGATACTGAGAACAGGATCCAAATTTGCATTTTGGTATCTGGTGCACAGGTATGCTATTAAACTGCAGTTTCCCACATCTTTTTACATTTTCCAAGTCTAAGAAATACACTTGAGGACAGGCTTGAGCAGACAGACGTGCAGTCAGGCTTCCTACAGCAGCATAGGAGACAAATGCGCTCTGCTCTTTCTTATGTCTTTTTTTCCCCCTGCTTTTTCCCCTCCATCTGTGGCTGTATGTTTTTTTCTGTTAAAATATAATGATCGCTGCCACAGATTACAGGGCAGGACTCAGGGAAATGATTTTAAGCATCCCGAGATAATAAGGAAAAAAGAAATTTCTTTAAGAACAAGTAACAATTTACAACATTTTGTAGAAACTTGTGATTTGAAAATTGCTGATCACCGATAAACATGAAAATTAGGATTTTTTTTTCCCTCCAGATGTCTAGGAATTTTGCATTTAGTTATTACTTGACACATGTTCAGAAGTGTGCAATTCAGACACTGGCTCGAGACATCACTGGAAGCAGATCCAAGTTGTCATGTTTCATTATAGCTATTGAACTATTGCAAGCATGCTATTATGCGGTAATGAAAGGGGTCTTCTCCTGCTCTTTTCAACTTGCAAATCTAGGAGAGATACCATATGTCATTAGTCTTTGGCACAGATTCTGGGGAAAGGAGTTCACAGAAGGGCTTAAATATGTCTGTGAGACCTTTTTCCATTGGAAGAAACGAAGGAAATGCATTTTGGTCCAGCTGAACCTGAATCTTATACTAAAGCATTTAATGGGTACAAATCATTTAAAATATAACTTCAGTCACAATTTGCTTTTTGGAGAACAATACAGGTTAAGTTTGTGCTGACTTTTGAGGATAGGATTTGGCTGTGTGTGAGTCTATGGAAAGAGTAATGTCAGTGCTGCTGATGTCCTGCTGGTTCCCTGCTGAACACTTCGGGGCTGAGGGTACAGGACCATGGGACACACCTGGGCAGGATTTCAGCCAGGAGTTAGGCTCTCTGGATCGGCTGCTTGGCTGGTGCTTTTTTCATCATTGCTGCATGTGGAAACAAATTGTGCTTGTGAAAGTAAATATGTAAATCAGTGTGGAATTATGTTGAGTGTCTGGGACTGAGGTCTGACCTAGCTGCCTTTCTTTAGCCTTGCTGACATTCTGTGCTTGCTTCAACTTGCCAGGGTAATAATGTCTTCAGTGACGCACTGTACAGCCATGACTCAAGCATTTAAATCTGATCTTCTTGAGAAGTCATTTGAACAGCTCTGTCACTGCAAGGCTGGTTTCAAAAATTGATATGGCACTTATTTAATTGGTAAAGTATGCATGAAATGAGTGAAGAGTCTTATGTTCAGTACACAGGACTTTCAAAAAAGCAGATTCCTCCTTAAGGATGCATTTGTTCTTCCTCTGTTCTGTTTTGGTTCTCTGTCATGAAAGTTAATTTTGCAGGATAAATCTCCCTTAACTAAATTATTTCCCTTATGGTATAGCAACGTATTACTGTTGGTAGAAGATACAATGGTATGCTAATCTCTATTCTAGGTTTTGGGCGAAGGCAGAAATACTTTTGAAGTCTTTCAGTGCCTTCTCTAACCTGCTAGTGCCCCCAGATACCTACCTACCTATCTACAAAGTAATAACACTGTAAATGCTCTGGGTAGGTTCTGCTAAGTGGGGATGCACCCTGAGGAAACATCCTGTGGTTTCAGCCACCTGAAACCCAGCCAATCCAGATGGGGCTTGGAAAAGTACCAAAAGCTGCATTGAAATCTTAACTAATAATGAGATAATGAGGGACGATTTTGTGGCCGTGACCAATGAAATTTTACGCTGAACTTGCTAGAAACACTGCTTTTATTACTGATGGTCTGCAATTTCAGAAATGGGCAAATGCTGAGTTCTTGATGCAAACTCTATTATTAAAAGAAATAAAATTGCAGGTTTATGGCCTTTTTGGTTTCTTGTTTTTTGGATTTGGAGTGTTATTTTTTTGTTTATCCAGACTAAAAGCTCATCTGATGCTGCTTTCCTGAGGAAGACTGGCTAGTAATGGATTCTTAGTGAAGACAGTGATTTAAAACTGATAAAAACCTGAGAAGCAGGTTGCCTCTGATCTAGCAGGTTTGTTAATACTTGATAAGCTTGTTTCCCCACGTTAATTTATTTAATTGTTGTTGGAACCAATTTGTGTTCTAGCTTCTAGAGCATGCTATAGCACTGACTTCCACAATTCCACATTGTATATAAGGACTTCTTTAAGAGAGGCCTTTGTGGGTTCCAGAACTGTAAGAAAAAATGGGGGCCAGATGCACAAAGATGGAATTACCTTGAATGTGGGGAATAAACACTGACAGAATAGCAAATTTATTTTGGCCTACGTTGCCTATTGTAATCTGAAAGAATATTAAACAGCGAGTTAAAGTATTTGCAAGACAAAGATAGAATTCAGTAATTGGCTGTGGTAGCACAGGATGGTCCAGGACCACTGTACATCCTTGTATTTCTTAGCAACTTTTCTTAGATTAAAATTAAAAGAAAAAAGAGTAGAGGTAGGCAATTCATCCTTGCTAACCACTTGTGGTTTAATAATGTGTCATTTAGGTGTCTGTTTCCTGATATTATTTTCAAAAACATTGGAGAATTCTGCACTACAGTACTGTATCATGGGGATTTGTTTGACTCATGTGTTAGAATAAGAGGGAGTGCCTCTATTTGTATTAGCTGGAGCAGGATTGTGAACTATTATCTTACTTTGTTATCTGAGCTAGGAGTGTACAAGGAAGTTTCTTCTACTAATGGTTGAGCTGCTCTTCAGATAAAGCCCTCCACAGGATCCCTGTAGCCCTAATTAATCAGCTGTTAAAACAGTAGTTGATAGACAGGCTTGCTTTAAGTTCGAATTGCCTGCAATCAGAGATAACAGGTGAGTCCCATTTGGCAGTGAGATATGAAAGTAAGAGAGTGATCTGTTATCAAAATGAATATGGCACTCAAGTCAAAATTGAAGTTTGCAGTAAGAACCAGCAGAGTGAAACAAAGGGGAATCTTTTTTTATATGGAGTGATCAAAATGCCTTTACTTTGGTGAGTATTTTAGACAGTTCTGAATCCATGTTGTAAATGTTTGCACTAAGAGCACCTATTATCAAGACAAATTTATACTTCTGGTGAATATATTCTACGCCGGTAATGCTGCTAAAATTGCTGGTAGGAAATGCTAACGGCTTTAGGAATTGGTGCTCCCACAGTGCATGCTGGTGGGCAGCACACCCAAGCAGCATGCAGGTTGCATGTGTGTGGTTCAAATTAGGGCTTAACGTGTGTCTTTCTGGGTCACTGCCTTAACCATCAGGCTGTGAAGTAATTTCTGTACTCACTCTATGGTTAATAGATGATGCAGAATAGTGCAGCGGCGTGGGGGGAATGTTGTGCCAGTAGCTGGATTGCTTACCTGAGTGTTACAGCAGGACATAGAATCATGAATCATAGAATGGCTTGGGCTGAGGCTTCAGTCCCTGTGCTACTGGGCTTAGAGTCACAGAGAACTTTTCTCGTATTCAGCATTAAAAGTTGAGCAGATTGGATGGATGGCAGCAAACTTTTTGGGTTGTAGGTGCTTGATCTGATTTAAAATGTGTTTCTGTTATTGACTCATTTGCATCATGCCAACCATCAGAGAAATCTCAGGACTGATGTCACTCTGTCAGTTGCTGCACAAGTAGTGATAAAATAGTTCTCTCAGTCTAGATTCCAATTACATTTTAAATTTTTGGATATAACAAGAAGGAAGATACCAGCTTCAAAGGCAGTGTGCAGAGAGCCTGAAAGATGTATCCCTCTCTATAAACCATCAAACTCCTTTTTGGGAATTTCTGATAGTCCTTGTTTCCAGGCACGAGTGTTCCAGAAGTTCCCCTATGACGGAGATACTTTTCTTTGAATTCTCTGTATGCAGCTGTAAATATTCTCCTGTTGACCCCATAGTTTATTCTCAAGAAGAATGCTTATCAATGCTTAAGGAATTAAATTACCAATGGCTTCAAACAGAGGAAAGCCAGTTTGTCTCTAATCACGTAATAATCACAAATAAGGCAGCAACCTTTTTTTTGAGAGCCTGCACCCTAGTAGTTCTTTTAAAGTGCTGCAGACCTCAATAGATATCTTAATTTTGGTTGGAAGTCTCTGCAATCATGGTCAGTGCATGTAGAATTACTTTTCCTTGCTGGGATTCCTGTGCCACTGGGACAGAGTTCTGTTTTCCCAGTTCATCACTGACTGCCATTTATTTCATTTGCTTTCCATACAAGTCCTAGGGTAGGGATTTTGTATTTCTCAGTCTTCATCCCTGCTAGTGTCTTGGTACTCCTGCTCTACTAATTGATATTGCTTCACATTTTTGAAGGGCTGTTCAGCTGTCCTGGAAGCATGTTTCTCTAGGCTTCTTTTCCCCCTTGAATCTTTTTTGGAAGCTCAAAATACATTTTCTGATCTTAAATCCCTCACTGTCAAGGAGGTTATACAGGTTTTCAAGATTACATGTGCATACCACTTTTGGCTCTGAGTGTAAAATTTGTGCTTTTTTATTCTTAATGCAGTCAAGCCCTGTCCCCTTTGCATACTTTCATTCTTTTTTTTTGTAATGGTTCTCATCAAATACCTCTTTATGGCATTCCAGCATTTTAGATGTTATTTTTGACAATTGAGTTTTACTTGCCACTTATTTATCATTTAAGAAATGGTAAGAAAGAATAAGTTTTAACGTTGTTTTCCTTTTGAATCCCTCTGTGTTCAGTGCTCCATACTTATTCAAGTCTTCACTTTGCTGTGTGCTTGCATCCTGGTGGTCACTCCTTTTGATGCAATCTGTTCACTCTGTTTCCAGGCACTGCTTGGCCCCTCAGACAACTGCTGTTCTTGGAGTGTCTCTCTCCAGGTTGGCAGCTTCCTGCCTTCCACCTGATGAGTAGTAATACAAAAGTAGTTAGAGTTTCTAAAATCAAACTCTTTGTGTTTTCTTTTAGTTTTTTCGCAGAAAACTCTTTACAGAGCATTGCAGTTTATTTACTGCTGCTATAGTGGCCATGTGTATGCAAACCAGTTCAGTGAAATAGACAACTTTTTTCCTAGTAGCCTTTCAAATCCTATCTTGATTGCTACCAAAGAAGCCCACAGCTGCTCACGGCCGGATCAGCAGGGCATGTACCCATTTAGCAGATTTTCTCACCAGTCCAATGTGTGTTGCTCCCAGATATCGCTGACTATTTTCAACAACCCTCCTTTTCTGGGGATCCCATTGGAAGTGGAACAGTGACTGTACAAAAGTCACCCTGCCTTAATTAAGGTGCAACAAAGGACATAAAGTGTTCAGATCACGCTTCTGTGAGCCCACAGATGTATGACTGATGTAACATCCCTACTCCCATTAAACCTTTGGAGCAGGTTTTTTTTTTTTTTTTTTTTTTTTTTTTTACAGTGATGGGTTAAATAAATAAATCGTTCTTCCAGATACTCACATTTTACCTCCATTTCAGTTAGAAATCATAGAATGAAGCAGTGGCGCTTGGAATTGTAACGTTCCTCTTTATATATTTAACCATTAACCAGATGCGTGTGCACACGTGTACATGTGCATGCACATACACGCACAAGCTGTATTAAAGACACATTAAAAGAAACACTTCCAGCACAGGGATTTAGCTGTGTGAATCCCATTAACATTAATGGGAATTGTTCCCCTAAATCCCCATGTATCTCGTTAAAATATACCTATTAGTGACAGGCTGAAGCCTACAAAACCCAGCAGTTTCCAAGTTAAAACTGAAACTTCATCATTAACCTATCCCATTGTGCCTAGGTAATGCAACACCCTTTAACTTCTCAAATTCAAAGGTATCTTTTCTCCATTGAACTTAAAACAAACCTTGCCTTGTTAATACAATAGGTTCTGCTGTAGTTAGCCCACTCAGTAACTCTTGATCATGTTAGAAATGTTTTCCCTCTCTCAACCAATACCATCTATAAAGAGACAGTGTTTCCAAAATATCTTTGAAACCTTTAAGAGAAATTGACTATAAAATATAAATGGACTAATGCGTTCTTTAATTACAGACCAGAACATTGAATTATGGTGTGGGAAACTACGAGGTATTGGGCTATTGTTCTTGGGATTTTTTAAGATAAAGAGAAGATTGACACCCAAATCACTTGAGGAATGGATACCCAAAGGAGTCAGATACACAAAGAAAACTTTATTTACAGTAGCTATTTACAGTTGTGCTGATGACAGAAAATAGATTTTAAAATGAGCACCCCAAATTCTAGCTGGTATAGTTGTATGCATTTTGGACATCATGAGTTGTATTTGTGAGTGATGACAAAGGTCCCTGTGTCATGGTGTAGTTCAGCAGAGAGATGACCAAGCTAAGAGTAAAAGAGCTGGCTCAGCTATGAGCTGCCTTTCCAGTGCTATATCTGAGTTACCGGAGAGGGTGGATGGAAGGGTAGGTTAGTGTGTATGGCAGTCTGTGCTAAAGAAAGATGTGTTGTTTCTGATACATGAGGCCACTCACTCACCATTGGCTGAGGTAATTCTTTAGGTATAGCAAAAATCTATGCTTTTATACCTTTGATAACAGTATAACTTTTTCAGCTTTTGATATGATGCTGAAATGAGGAATGTCTGCCAAAGCAATATCCAAAGTGATGCACTGGTAAAATATTGAAATCATAGACCTGTATCCAATATTATTTTCTCCCAGTTTAACAGCAGAGATAAAGGTCTACGGTAAGTTCTGTGACTTTTTTCTGTGGTTTTTTTTTTTTTTTTTTTTTTTTTTAAGTAGAGCAGAGTACAGAAATCTATACAACCTCATTGCTGTTGTTTTCATTTTTACTGGAAACAGGTCTTCCACCTTTGGGCTGGAACGAGTGGGTGAATATATCCTCCCATCCAAGCAAAAATTACTGTAATTACACTTTATGTATGTGCTTACTTCCCTCTGCTCTCCCCCAGTGCAGACCTCTGATCTACTGCATTACAAATAGTATTTCTGGCTACAAGTCCCAATTGGTCCTTGTTAACCTGTGACCAATGCTCTTGGTCTCAGTGAAATGCAGTTCATGCTAGACCTGGTACCGGAGTTTGTTCAGCCAGGAGGAGCTCTGGTAGGACGTCTTCCACTGGCTTAACCATTAACAATAAGCAGTGAAATGAGTCATCCTTACTTTATTTTTAATTAGAGCAGCAGCTAGCTGAAGCACTGGATAAGGAGCAAATTAATATTTAGGTATAAAGAATATTTGTTTTGAACATTGTATTTTAGATATGCTTTATGAGCTTAATATGACGTTTTGCTACCGCAGACTCACTGGAATATCTGCACTGACTTCTGGAGTAAAATAATACATTGAATTTTAAATACCGTTAGGATTAATGTCATGTCCAGCCCAGAACATTCCTGTACAAAACAAAAGTTCTAACAAATCATGCTTTTTAGTACCCGGGACCCATTGAAAAAACATTAATGCTTTTAAAATGAGGAATGAATCCAGTGCCCAGCTGAGCTGCAGCACCAGCCCTTGTCACAACGACGCTGCAGTCTGTGCTCTGCCAGGTGGTGGTTTAAGGAAGGTCATTTTTGAGGTGTTTTGGAAAGCTGAAGGAGAGTGTGCTGTTTGCCATTTTGGTACATCTAGATGAATAAAAATCTTCTGTAGAAACTTAGTTCTGTTATTTCTTGCCTGTGTTGTTGCTTGTACAGGAAAATCCAACTCACTCTGCTGTATGCTTGGCAATTTTGATTCTTCTCAGCCTGGCCAAAGCTGCCCTCTGCTCCCTTCTTTTCTTACATGTGTTTTGATTTGTCCCTTGCTTTGAAATTCTGTTAGGGCAGAAAATGTCCTGAGATTTCTGAGGTGATATCCTTAATTTCATCCAGAAGAACCATGAGGAAGAGTGTCGCATTGCCTGTTGTATGTGCATGGTATTTATTTCTCATATACTGTTACCATTTCTTGCTACAGAAGCACTGAACAGGTAATGATTAAAACTTGTTCTTAGGATGGGTGCGTTTTTAGCTTATCTTGCACTGGGATTTCTTCTGCATCCCTAGCTAGTTGTGGGAGGACAGCATGTGATGGAACAGCCAGAGCAGTGATGCTAAAAGGATAGGAAGCAAGCTGTGCTGGGCCAAGGACTTGGGCTCTGCAGCGTGCTTCAAAGCGGCACACAAAATATTAATCACACGATCAGGTGCTTCTTTCTGCACAGCCTGAACGCAGCATTCTTTGTTCTGCATGCAGGCAGTCACACTCCTCATCAGGTTTCTGCAGCTCAGGTTGCGATGGCTCCAACAGTTCCTTTGCTGGGAAGGCAGAGGGTCTTTGGTGGGAGCAGGGAGAGTGCCCCTCACCTAGGCTGCCTGCCTTGTTCCTTCCTCCTGGGGTGGCTGGGAGAGGGACAGAGGGGATGAAGGACTGTGTGTGGCTGGTGGTGGCTGTGTGCAGAGCGTGTGCCTGGGCACTGTGGGGGGTTGCAGCAGGCTGGTGGGGCTGAGTGCTGGGGGACACCCCAGCCCAGAGGCATGTAGCTGCTCTCTGGGCTCCTTTATGCTGCAGGAAATTTGGCATTTCGCTTCACGGAGAATGATCTTGAGAGAAGGACCTGCTCCTGAAATTTTTTTTGCAGAGCGTAACAGAGGTAAACAATACTTTCAGAGAGATTAATGCAGACAGGAGCAGGTCAGGATGGGGAGCGCAGACTGATATAGAAACTGGAGAAGAGTGAACACTAGGATGGCTAAGGCAAAGAATTAGAAATGGAGATGTCATACTTGGTGGACAACACTTGAAAATAAGCACCCTTATGTTGTGTAAAGGGTTTAAGAGAAGGACAAAGTGAGGGGAAAGAACTGCAGATCCCTCAGGTAGGTTGCTTAAAATCCAGCAGAAGCTTAGAATTTTGAAACTGACTGGTATAAATATGAAGGGGCCTGCCTTTGTGTAGAACCAGATATTGTCTGGTTCCCGACGTGGGATTACATCTTTCACCCTCTCTCTCCCTTTGTGACCATTACATGTTTTCATAGTAAAATCCAAATTGTGGAGTAACTGAAAAATTATATCCAAGAGTATCCAAGTAGTGGTTATATATGTTACTGTAGATTTTGATGTCTGCATGTAGTTATGTAAGATTTTTTGGAGGGAGTTTGAAGCCTGCTTTCAAAAAATCAGTTGGTTTCCTTAGTTCTCCACTGGATTGAATTGCTCTAAATGAGACCAGTATTATTTCATTTGATCTTGTAATTAAACAGTGTAATTTATATTAATCCATTAAGTAATTTGGCTAATTGCTTTTACGCTGATTGTATCTTAGCCTTTTTTCTTTTAAATTATTGGAACCAAGCAGTTATCTACTGAAAACCAGTAACTTATAAGTGAAGAAAAGATTTTTCTTCTATTTTTTTTTTTATAATATTATTTGATTCTTTGATTACAAATTGTTTTAAAATATAATCACAGAAGCCCTGATTCAGCAAAATGTTTAAGCATGTAATTCCAATGCTATTTGGTAAACTTTGGGACTTTCCTGCATCAGAATCTGAATGATGAAAAGCCAGATTTTCCTCAGAGCTAAAAGCTTTCCAATCCAGGGAAGATAAAGATGGTTTCATGCTAAGCAAAAGATATTGGCTTTATTCCTGTTTCCATATCACTGGCCTACAGTGATTAACCTCAGTGAGTTACTCATCCTGAGTCCTCATCTCCTCCTTGTGAGCAGTTGAGAACATTTGCTCCTTTGCAGGTAAGGGTATGTGCCAGTATCAGCTGTAAACTGTGCTTGAGTGCATAAGGCTTAGATGACTAATAGAGAATGACAAATAATGCACATCAAACAGTTAGCTCTAGAATCACTGATTAAATTGAAATCTGTTTATGTGCATTCAGATAACATTCATTCATATGAATACATTCACAGAGATCAGGCTGTGAATTGTGAGAGAACCTTAAAGGTTCTCTTGTATTTAGCAAGATGGATTCACAGTTCGCACACTTGAGTGTAATTGGACTTATTGCAGTTAAGGTCATCTGTGTAAGAATACGCAGGATGCGTGTGCCCTAGTGAGAAATTCAACAAGGACTCACCTGGGGCAGTGCATCCTCCTTTTTCTATTGATGGCACTGAATTATTGTCTTTGCCATAAGCAGGGAACCTACCTGACCATATAGGAAAAGACACACATTCAAATAAACAGTGGTGTGAGAAGTCAGAATGGATGAGAATGTATAAGCTAATTCTTGAGAGTGAAATAATTTCTTGGTAGGTCTGCCAGAGTTCAGGGTTTTTAGGTTGCTCACTTGCCAGCCTAAAAGAGCAAAAAGGAGAGAAGGCTTGCTACAAGGTTTGTCAAGCTTCAGGAGATGGTAGATAAGTCTGCGATGCTTTAGTGCATCATGCTGGATTTACTATCTCTGTGCTGTTCGCTTTTGGTGCTTTTGGTGTTTAATTTAAGTAGTTGCAGCCGTTTATGTGTTCTTTGCTTATTGTTGCCTCCTTGTCATCTGCTTGCTATGCTATAGCTGGACTTGGTAAAATTCTGCTGCAGATCCAAATGGGGAGGTTGGTGGCACTGCATGGGACAGGGGGATTGGAGATTCATGATCCTTGAGGTCCCTTCCTACCCTGGCCATTCTGTGATTCTGTGAGCTGTGAACATTGTGTGTATGAGAAGTGGGTGCAGTTATCTTAGCTCTGGTGGAACAGGCAAGAGCTTTGGATGTGCAGATGGGGATCTTGCAAGATGATGTCGTTCTGCAGGTGTTCAAACTTCAGCTTCTGAGCACAAATGCATTGGATTTACAGTAGTCTCACTGGCTACCAGCTCTACATCCCTGTGGGCCATTTCTGTGCCTTGCTCTGTTACTGATCTTGCTATGACTGCCATATCCTAGGGAATACATATATCAGATAAAAATTTACCATATATTTTATGGATGTATATTGATGCTTTATACACTACCCTCCATTAACAGTTACATTGCTGTTATCGTGACATTTTTGAATCACACCTTGCAATTTTACTATTTACCCTTGCTAATTTTCTCATGCCTTTCATTCTTACTCCAGGTCTATTGAACTGACTCAGGCAGGCAGATTTTCCTTACCCTTCTTTTTATCTATTTAATAAATAAAATTGTGTACTTTCAGGCCTATTCTTTATAGTATTTCTGGTAAACTGTAGTTGGATTAGACTTACTACCTATGGCCTCATTTTGTCTTTTCTATATTCTAGCACTAATTACTAGTGATGTGATTAATGTTCCTCATGCCTGGTAGCTTTGTTCTTTCTGGTCTTGAGATGATGGTAATTAATCCAACTTTGAAAAAATATTGCAGTTCTGATCACATGTCACATTTCTAATTATTTTTGGAAACCAGAAACTATGTAAAAGCTGAATAATGAGAGCTGTACTTATGCAACTATAGTTACAGAAGCATTTGATCTAAGTATCACTGTCAGATGTACTAACTGTATGTAAAAGGATGCCTGTAAGTGATTTGTGATTACATTTATTTCATATAGGATTAAAGTATAGACTATACTTCCAGTTCTTTTTTCACATAGTGGTGGCGAAGTGTTGTTCAGTCTGAAGGAAAAAAAACACCTTAAAAACTGCAAGAAATTCTGTTCTTTAAAATTGACAAATTCAAACACATTTTTGAAACGTCTTTAAAATACTTGAAGTAGGTCCAGATTTTCCTGTATTAATGCCCTCTACTTGTGAGTGTAAGATTGCACAGTGGATTGCTAAATATCAACCATATGGAATCACGTGCAGCTGGTGAAGAGTGCCTTGATTTTGTTGGTTTGAGACAAGGTGAGATCATGAGGTACATAATAGCAGCTTGGGAGAAAGTAAGGAAACAAGTGTGCTACATGCAGTGCATGCTGGTCACATCCCGTACTGTGCTACTGGAGGGTGATCAGATAGGACAATGGTAAGGGCAGTGCAGGAACATAGCAGAGAAAGAATAGATGTTACTTTCAGAGCATTTTGGTTTATCTTGCAATGTCTGTTTTCTTTGCAAAATCACTAATGGTCACTGTTACTGGAATTGTTAAAGTGACCTTTAAATTGCTTTACAAATATTGAGTTGTGGATGCAATCTGCCTTTGCACAATAGTCAATTGTCCATCCAACTTAAACAAAACAAAAAACACACCGAGCATTTCAAATTCTTTCAAGAAAATTCCTTCATGTATTTATTTATTTTTTTAGGAGTATCATCTGTAATCCTTAGCTTTGCAGTAATGCTCCCTTTTTTTTGTGGTTAGGAGTGATTTTTTTTGGCATGAGGACTGGCTAATATCTTGGAAGGTAATAAGGTTTTTTCTTTTACTTTTTTTCTCCTTGATTTTGGCAGTATGCAACTGAGGCAGCATGCAATTCTCACTGAACTTTTCTTATTTCACACTTGCACTATATCACACATATATCTCACATTTATCTAACTCTGTGTTTACATGTCTGCATACATCTTTCAGAATGGAATAGAATGTAAGGCTGAATGCAAATCTGCTTGGCCCATGGTTCTGATATGGCAGCTCTGTCCCCACATACATAGGTGTCTGTCCTCTCTCCTCTTTTGAGTTGTTAATTCAGTCTTCCCTAACCCATCAAAGTCTGACAGTTAACAAGCAGTAGCTCTCTGGTTCCTAGATGATCCTGAGACAGCTTTGGGAACACCTGGCAAGCGGCACAGTGGGCACATCTGTGGGAGAGGCAGGTCAGACATGAAGGTGGAATCTTACAGCTCTTTCAGCAGAAATAATGTGCTTTATATGAGCACCTTTATGCATTTTATGTATATCATATCAAGGTGCATATTATATATATTATATATGCACCTTTATGTAACTCACAGTTATTCTACTGTGGCTATTCCACTCCTTTAGTTGAACAGCATGCTTGTGTACAGCTAGCTACAAAGCTTGTCTCTGCTTAGGGAGATTTGCAGTCTTGATACTTTACTGCAACATATACTAAAAGTCATTGCATTAAAGTGGAGTTCTGGCAGCTTTTCAACCCTTTCATAGTTTCTGAGATTTTTCTTGATTCTCAGTTGAAAATCTAATTAAAACGTTGATGTCAGTTGTTGTGTAAATCAGGGTGAAGCTAGTTGTTTTGTAAATATACCTTCTCTGTGTTGGTGTTTGACTTTTTTTGTCATGGAAGATTCACTTTAAGAGAGAATTTTGGATCTAAGTGGCCTCATACATTTCTTACCTCCTGTGTATCAGTACTGTTCTGTATTTTTCTAGCACCAAAATCCTGAGCGATGTGACTGATATTTCAGTGATGGTCTGACCCCCAGCTTACAAGAATTAACCCAGACAAATGATTTTGATCAATCTCTCCCCAGCCTGAAGTTAGTTTCATTGTCTGCATCAACAGAGTTGACGTTAAGATGCTGCAGTGGATTCTCAACACCACTTGTGATATGAGTTTTTAAAGCTGATGCCTACTTGTTACATTATTACTGTTGCTGTTATTTATTATTTACACGGTGCTATTGCTGTTTGTGAGGCTTTACAGAAAATACAGATCCCTGACCCTGAGGGACCCCCGAGTTGGTGCCGACTGAGTGTAAGAGAGGTGTCAAACAAAAGCCTGAAGTGCCAGGAGGGATTGTGCTTGTGGGAAGCGTGAACACCAGTGTGAGTGAAGCACTGAGATGCGTTTGGTTACGTAAAGTTCAGTTGGACTCATTTCGCTAGACTGGATCCTGATCTAGTGGAATGGCAGGGGCTTGAAATTAGGTGATCTTTTAATGTTCCTTCTAGCCCAAACCATTTTATGATTCCTCTGTATGTGGGAAAATTCTTGGGGTGAGGCATCCAAGTGTGCTGCGTGTCCTCACAGGCAGGGGAGGAGAGGGCCAACCACCACTCCTGCTTTGAGGTGGTCTCCTGGGACGGGAGAAGTTGTGGCCTGTGGAGTTGACAACTGTTGGCTGGCTCCAGCTCCCTGTCACACCATGTAGCAACACCTCAGTTTTCAGCAATCCTGTACTGGAGGTGGTCTAATGGTATGGAGGGCTGCCCCCAGAAGAATTCTTGGCACCTCTCCGTAGAGATACCGTGACACTCCAGGAACCTCAGAAAGTAACAGATACACCCCTGACAAGACTGATGTACTGCATACACGGAGACTGTAATTAGGCAGCCATATAACTAGTTGAAAGGTAATCTTTGTCTATCCAGAGAGAAAAATATATTTTTGCTATGAATACTCAAATATCATTAAAACAGAATAATTTTCTTCCTGTTCTGTGGCAAAATTGAAATGCCTGTTGTAGGTGGGAACAGGATCCTGCTTACAGTGCTGGATCTTCTCTATCTGCTAAGGGTTCAGGGTTCTCTGCCTTTGCTGTTGTTTACTCATGCCTGATTTTGACCCGGAATGAATCATAAGGAACTACATTAACTTGACATAAATGTGCTTGTGTATGCATGTCTATATAAAAAGGCACAAAAAGGTGTCGTTAGCATTGGAAATAAAATATGGCTAATTATTGCAGATCTTTTTAAAGTATGTTTGCAAGTGATGTGTTTTCAAAACAAGCTAAACAATAATTCATCAGCTTGTGTACCATGTGCTGGCTAATGAATAAAGTCAGGAATCAGGAAGCAAATGTCAATATGGGGTCTGATTCCCAATGCCAAATTAGAAGTATTTTGTGCCCGCTTTGCACAGGTGCAAGTGACAATGTAAGTTACAGAACAGCTGGGAATCTGGTCCCACGGTCTGTTGTACTGTTCAAATAATTGAATTTAAAGTGTGGTTACTGCCCGACTAAAGCCTTTCCAATAGCATTGGTCCTAATTTCCCAACTCCAGGCCTAAGAGGAGACCAGGCCATTTGAGAAGAATGCCATTCAAGATTATCCTTTCAATCAGAATCCACAGGAAAAAAAAAAAAGCCACTTTGTTGTATGGTGGAGGTTAATCTGTCAGGAGCAGATTCAAGTTTTGGCAAAGATCTGTGGTAAGATAAAATGAAAAAGCTGCCAAACAGCATTGTTAGCACGGGGAGGAGGAAGGGAGGGGAGCTGACACAACTTCTCCAAGTTAAATGCCAAGCACACCTATCTTGTTTTCCATCAAGCCATACAAAAACCAGGATATATATAGCGACAGGAGGCTCTAGTGCTCATTTATCCTGGGGGTAGTGTGTTCATTGGAGAAATGAATTCATAATAGCTAGTGCTCCTTCCTGCAAAGTTTTATAGTTTACCTGAGTAAGTATAGCATAACATGCTAATAGGTTTTAAATAAAGCACATCTAAGCAATTGGTTTGCAGTGCCACATGATGTGCAGCTCAGTAGCGTTCTGAGCATTTTGTCTTCAAGCTTTGGCTGCTTTCAAATGCATTTCTTTGCTCTCATCTTTGTCATCTGCATTTATGACCTGGAAAAACACTGGTGCCAATGTTAGGATGGAAACTTGATTGACTGTTTTATTTTTTTTTTAACAGGATTTAAAAATCTGCCTTCGAGTATGTTTTTAGATAGTTGCTGCCTAATGAAAATGGGTGTTTATGCAGTTATTACCCAGGTAGGATGCTGCTTTTACTCCTAAGTCAGAAACAGGATGAATGAAAGTGACGGTGAGCCTGCATCTTATTCATTACCTGTCTCACCTATCACTTTTCTCACAGGATCTGGATTCAAACATAAGCTACTAAGATAAAATTAGACCAAATAGAAGTACAGTGCTACATAGTGTCTTTGCACTGCTAGATGCCTGAAAGGTAGGATTGCTGCAGCTGCTCTCTTCTTGCTGCTGGAGCTGAGGAGAAGGCAGATTAGTTATGGCACTGCTGCATGTGGCTGAGGAGGAGAGTGAGAGAATTTCCTTCCCCGGGTTTCCCCTGGGTGATTTGAACACTGCTCTTATATTTTAATCCAAGAAACTTAGTGCCACCCAGAGCTCAATCTGGCTGGAGCTGCAGAGCCCACTGGTGCCTGGTGAGGGAGGGGTGCTGAGCCTGCTGCCGTGAGATCCTCCACCAGGCAGCCTCCATCTGTCTGTGCCAACTGTCTCCTCTGCTTTATGCAGGATACCCAATGCTTTAGGGTACAGCTTGTTCTTTAGGGAGTATAGGACTGGAAACCTGTATCAGGGTTATCAAGTCTGCTGCAACTGCAGGCAGCTGTGTGGTTTGTTTCATGTGTAGATGACACTTGGAACATCCTTGGCCTGAATAATCTGGCTAGTTTTGGTAATAAAGAGTACATAGCTGTTTTCATCTTTAAGTACTCTGACCCAGAGACATTACAGATTCCATGGTTTTCATTCACATTCTCAATCTGAGCAAGCAGAACAGCATACTAGGTCACTAGGATGCTCTTAGAGTACATGCTTTAGGTGTCTATTTTCTCACAAGCTTTCATTTTTATCCTCCATTATTTTCAGAACTTCATAGTTTAGGTATAAAGTGTATCATGGGTTGGAATTGCATCCTTAAGGAAACACTGTCAATTTAACAATGTACCAAGTGCGCAGCTGGCATGGTGCTCTCTTCTCTGGTTGGGTAGTTGCTAATGAAATCTTTTGAAGATGTCAGTTGTTTGCATAAAGTGTCGAGGAAATGCAAGGTAAACAGAGCTTTCAGATTTTGTCAATATCTTCGCTGTTTTTAATTGTATCCCTTCAATTTTTAGCCAATACTCCCCTGTAGCTGGTCAGGCTTGAATGAGTGAAAATTAGGTCGTAATGTATTTATTTCCATTTAGTATCAGATAGGTTGGTCAATTTTAATTACAGTTTAAAGAAACATAAGTTAAAGAGGTTCCCACCTCTATGTAGTGTCCTGCACTTAGGAGTTTCTATCTACCTATGGTAGCTGGCATACTTACTGAAATGAGGGAGCAGATGCAGCTACGGGTCTTTCAGTGCTCACAGCCACACCAGCAGCAGTGTACTGCCACTGTAAATCCCAAATGGCTGCTCTTAGAGAAGCAAAGGGTCATTGTGACACACCTCAAGACTCTAATTCAAATAAACTGCTGATGTAGTTCCTAAGTGGAGACAGCACTGTAATATTTCTTACGGCAAATCCATTTTCAGTGGATAGAGAAAACCATCCATTCAAAATTTGGGGACCGTTCCCTGTGCATGATGTGCTGCTGTGGTAAAGGGTGTAAATATACCCTTTCTTTACTCTTGTGGGAAAGAGTAAAGAGACCCACCCTCTGTGGGAGAGAGTAATAGACCTGACACTAGATACAATTTGAAATATTTCATAGTGAGTTTAATGACAGTTACATGTGAATCCATTCACATTCCAGTATTGCTCAGATTTTCTAATTACAAATTGACTGCTCATTTTGTGTTTTTAATTTCAAAGAGCTGCTATCTACTCTCTCTCTCTCTTTCTCTCTCTTTTTCTTTCTTTCTTTTTTTTTTTTTTAGACTGCCATACAGTAAGATTGAGAAATTGAGTTGGCTGGGACTGCTGAGTAACCCCATGAACTAATGAAGTAAACATTTGCAACCACTGTGACATGGAAATCATCCAGCTCTCCCTGGTGTACACCTGCAGAAACCTGTGATTCACCTCTGAGTCACTCTGCAAATGTTAGCAGGGCAGAGCTGACAGTCATGTAGAAGGCTCACTCTGTTGCCAGATCTCTCCTTCTCCCCTGGAATAATGACATTAATGATGCTTCCAAATGGCTCACGGGGTTGCAAAATGAGAGATCTAAAAATCCATGTGGCAGCTTGATTTCCTAATAGGATGCATTAAGTAGGACATTGCATGTTTTACAGGCTGAAGTTGATTAGACAATAAGAGTTAAAATATGTAGCTAAAGTGGTTTGAAAAATAGGTTTTGGAAGCTCAGATCAAAGCTTTACAGGGGGGTGATTAGATAAATAAAATTTTAAGCCTAACTGAGCAAATAATTGCACATCCTCTGAAAAGAACAGTTCATAGGGATTGATCAAATGTGAGTCACCCCACGCACAGATGTCTTTCTAAGAATATTCCATTTAATTTTCTTAATGTACACCAAAAGCAAAGAGATACTGGTGCTGATCAGTGAAAGCTCTTGTTTGCAGAAGGAAAGGCTCTTTTAAAATGATAGAGAATGAAAATACCCTACCAAGTAACCACCAAAAAATGATTCAGTTCCTGTTGTCTAACAGGGATAATTTCCTCTTTGGTGTTTTTTTTCCCCTCCTTGTTACAGAGTGTGGGCTTTCTGCTCTTTGGTGTGTTGAATCCATGCAGCACACTCTCCGGCTGTTTACTTTAAAAGAAATGCGAGTCTTATTGCAGTCTTTCCTCTTAAGGGTCAATTTGTACTTTTCTGTGGAAACATCAGGCAAGGGAGACAGAATAAATAGATTCTAAAAGTCCATGAGATTCTGACCATGCAAGATTGTCTCCTAAGGTAAGGAATGGAGTATGAGGATGAAGTAGGGAAGAGTGGAGCCCATACTGGTTCAAGGGAGAAGGGAATCCCACTGGAAGGACAGGTATTTTCAGAATGTTCCCTTTCCTCAGCTTGGTGATCTTTGTGAATGCACCTGAGAGCTCTTGTCCTCTGAAGGGCATGTAGATAGGGAGGATACATTAGCATTGCAGAGAACAGCCTGACAGGGTGAAAGTCTGACCCTGAAGACTTTGGCATGTGTTCCATTTATTGTAAGAAAGCCAGAATTTCACCTTTGCCGTTTCTGATGGAGAAAGAGAAATAGGGAACTTGGCTTCTTCTTGACCTATTCCTCAGACTTTACTCTGTCACAGGGAATGCTGATGGAGTGAAGATGGGGAAAAAGTAATGGGAAAGGAATTATGCAAAAAAACCAAAAAACAAAAAAAAAAAACAACACCTAAAATCCTTAGAAATAAACTATATGCAGTCTTGATACATCATTCTCATATTAAAGGTGTCATACAGATGCTGGCTATCTCACTGGTGGAATGTATTCCTTCTTCAAACACTCCTTATGTTTTGCTTTACACGTTCACTCTTTGAACACCAAGCTGAGCAGGATACATGAATCCAAGGAACATGCAGTCTGCTCTTATACTCCCCTGTTATATTTTTGTGTCTCTGCAGATTGCAGTAGGCATCTTCTGAACACTTCCAACAAGCCAACAGTCATAGAACTCACTTATCCTTTGGAAGGTTAGAGTTAGTGATAAAATAATGGCTATTGAATTTCACTTTAATGAGCAGCTTGGAACCATGACTAAATCTTCTTGTTCTTAATAAAAGAGGGTATTTGATCTTCTCTCTTAAGCTCTTTTATTTCATGTAATACCTAATTTCTGAAGGCAGCTGATGTTTTCTCACAATTCCCTCCATTCTTCCCCTCCTTCAGCTCCGTGGTAGGTTTTCATGGTGTTAAATGTCATGTGATACAAGTGATGTAGTTCAGAAATTGTCTTGCTGATGTGCTGTGTAGGTATTGGTATGTCTCTGGCACTATTATCGTGATTGTAAGTTCTGGGTTAACTGACTAGACTGCATGAGCTAGGAGTTGCAAACACCTTTCTTATATACTTCACAGCTAATGTAGAAATATTCCTGGTGGAGTAAAGAGTGAATATTTTAATTCTGAGTTTGAGAACCATTTGTGATATCCAGTAATGTGGGTGGGAGGTAAATAGAGAAAAATGGAAGTGAAATTCCAACTTAGTTTCCAGCCTTTGCATCTCTTCTGACTTCTATAATTCAGTTGATGCATCCATATTTAGCACCTACTTGTTTCCTTCTGTAACTGACATTATTGTCCACTTAAGTTCCCTAACCAACTTGAGCTGGAGAACTAAAATTCTAGAAAGTTTGACTCTGTAGTGGAAACAATTTGCTCTTTGACCAAGGGGTACATTCTCTTCTGTCAAATAGAGATTTTCCTGTATTGAATGTCAGCTTGCTTTTATTGATGATTAGCACTGCCATTTGTGATGCATCCTAAAACTGTTGTCTTCTTACTCTCCCATCCTCTCTCATTTTGATGATGTAAACATGTGTGTTCAGGCTTGGTCTTGTGTACAGTGAGGGTTAAGAGTGTTCAGCACCTGAAGACAGCAGTCTAATAATTTGGAAAGTCAGACATGTTATGTATCAGCAATTTCTCCTTGAAGTTGGGAAATAAATTTATAGCTTCATATTTCTTAAGGAAAAAGAAAAAAAATTGTAGTTCTGAATGAAATGTTTAGAAGTATAACTGTTAAATTTTTTTTCCTCTCTCTTTTTTATAGCATGACTCGAAACAGGGCAGTGTTCATTTCTGTTGTACCTTTACTGTTGGTATATCTTGTCTTTCACCGTCTTGGTTTAGACCTCTACTGGAAATACTGAGCAAACTTAATTCACAAAGGATTCTATGACGAAAATACACTGAAGTAAATAATACATTGAGTACATACAAATAATACATTGAAGAAAACACATAGAACCTTGAGTTTTTGTTGTAATTTTATTTTCTAGATTCATTTTTTAGAAGTGAATCGAACATGGCAATTAACTCTGTTTCTACAGGGTTCAACATTGCTTCTTGGTATAGTGACTTTTGTTCAGAAGAGCATTTCATTGCTACACTTGACCATGGTTTTTATTTTTCCCCTATATGCTAAAGCTATTATTTTGTGGGGAGGGTGGATAAAATAAAGGGAAACAGATTTATCAGGATCCAATCAGAAGTTAATTAGCTATTTATGTGACAGGCAGCCTCCACGTAGCCCAAGTAATCCCCTCTTTTGTGACTTCAGGCTGCAGTAAGGCTCAGACCTGGGTAGAAGTCAGTAATGCTGGCAGATTTTTGTAAAATATACACAAAGCTGCCTTTGGTAAGTATTTTTTCATGGGAATGTCCCACAAAGCTCGAAAAAGCCACGTGTATTAACATCCACAGCCAGTAAGTCATAGGATGTTGAAATTCTTTTCAATTTCTGAATTTAGCAACAGCAATATCTGTTAAAAGGAACTGACCTTAAAAAATAAAAACACACATCCGTTTGACATACTGTGAGGTAAAGAGCCACTTGTTTCATTTCAAAACCAGCAATAGCGTTATGAGAAAGCATGATCCTTAGGAGGAATGATGCTCAGGACACTCACCTGGAGTCAAGAGATGCCCAGCCTTAGCAGTAGGACCTTGGGCAGGTCACTAACTCTCTACGTATTTTGGTTCCCCTCCCATAACACAGTAATTGTGATATTTCTTTGCTCCATAGGGACGCTGTGAGTATGCAAGTTAGAAAGGCAGCAGTGAATTACCTAAAGTTTGATATGGCAATACTCTTTTATGTGATATTTCCTAAGCCCCCAATTTCAGTGGTATCAGTCAGAAGTCTGATTCAGTGACCTAAAAGCAAGTTAAAGTAATACTGAAGTGAGCATGCTCTTTAGGAGGCTGGTTTAGAAGTTTACTTCTGCTTCTTTCCCACATTCTTGTGCTTCTTTTGGCCAGGCAGATCTTCATTCATTCCTCCTTCCCATCTTTTCTTTTTCCCAGGATGGATGTGTGAGATTGGGCTCTTGTAAATGACTGTGATAGGGTAGGGAAACTGTGGTGTGAAGTGTTTTCATCCCAGTGCAGAAGCAGCTCTGTGTTCTGGTCAGCCAGACTCAAGTCTGTAATGTTTGGACTTGGTCCAGTGAACTGAAGCAAGTTGGTTTCAAGCAGGTTCATGTTTTTTCCCAAAGAGTTTTCCCAAGCGTATTATCTACTGCTGCATTGTGTTTAGTGGTTAGCCTCAAAGAAATGGGTTACTAATGTATTCATGTCATTCTTTTCTCTACAATAAGCCCTGTGCCATTAAGTAGGTTCATATGACCTTCAAATGAGACAATAAAGACCTGAACTCAGTTAGTTACTAGCCTTTCCTTCAAGCACACCTTTCTTTCAGCAGCACTGCCTGCTCGGGGTGTAAGCAAAATGGTGAGCTCTGCACTGGATCTCTTGCGTGATTTTGGGGTGGATGGATGTCCTCACCACCTAGCCACCACTCAGCCAAAAGTGTTACAGTTGGAGGTTTTGCAAAGTGATCATCAACACCTGCAGGCAGTCTGATGGTCACCTGGAGCTGGCTGGGGGCAAGCTGTGCGTGTATGGAACATCTTAGCGCAGCACCACATTGTTTGCGTTCCTTATAACAGCTGGAACACTTAGTGGAGGGATCAGGGAAGTTCAGTGCTGTATAAGTGTAGAATACTTTGGTTTTTATTATTTTGTGCCTGTTTTATTTGGTTTGCAGAAACCAACAATAAAGATTGATCTGTGTAAAAAGCAGACAAGGACACCCCTCTTTCCTGAAATATCTGAGAACTGAAACTTTTTTGCAAGTATAATTCAGTTTTATTCTAATTATTTTCGAATGCTGTCTGTGCAGGGGGAAAAAAAGGTGTGAGCTTTTGCAATCTTATTCATTCAATCGATGTAAAAGCTTTTATTTGGCTTCAAAGCAAGTCTACTACTTCACAACAAAATTTCATTATGTCCCAGCTGAGTTCTGTTTAATGGAATTAAATTTCACCCTTTCTAATTGTCTTTTGGAACAGACAATCTTTACAGAATAATTAGTAATAGAAGCACACAATGGATCATTGTCTTTATTACTTGCAAAGAAATTCTAGATGCTGT
The DNA here is from genome assembly GCF_951394365.1 of Tetrao urogallus. Taxonomy (NCBI): domain Eukaryota; kingdom Metazoa; phylum Chordata; class Aves; order Galliformes; family Phasianidae; genus Tetrao; species Tetrao urogallus. Next base: position 16,116,477 of record NC_136822.1, on the reverse strand, counting down.
ACTAAATCTTGAGCTATGATCTCACAAAATGTAAAATATCTTGCCCCCTTCCTCCTAAATTATGTAACATTCAACATAGTCAACATAATGTAAGTACAATGGGTGGTAATTTTGCTTCTTAGAGATGACCAGCTTCAAAATGCTGTAATAGAATAACTTGCCTGATCCCATTCTAATTAAGACTGAAGATAGGCAATCTTTTTGTCTTCAATTAATTTTCAAGATTTCTAAAAGGACTTAACGTCCTTTTATTAAGGAGATAAAAACAACTGTATTTTTCCTTATCAAGCCTTCAATTCTCCATCAGTGGTCATTTATATTGTAGCATTGTTTTTCCAGTTCTTTTTCCAGTTCTGAGATGAATTTAGTAACCACACAAGGACAGGATTTGAAAGTATAAATACTGCACTGAATGAGCACGTACAATCAGAAATGGAAAGATGTCATCCTGGCTTTCTGAATTTGGGGTTTCTTCCACCCAGATATAAAAATTATAAAAATTATAAAATCTTCCTGGATTGTATCTGAAGATGTAATTTTTCTTGTTAAAAACAGAGGGAAATAACTAAATGAAAAGTTAATGGATTTTGTGGCAAAATCAGCTGTTTGTCTAAGAATCAGATTGAAACTCACCTTTCATTGATTTAAATTTTACCTCAAAACTAGGAGGAAAAAAAAATGTGTAAGAAAAATGGGTAAGGTCCTCCTTGGACTGTCTTTATAATTTAATTTGTTGAGAATTTAAAATTACATTAATTATGCTTAAATAACTGACATTATTTGACACTGCAACAACAGAGCAGCGGAAATGAGTGACAAATGCACAAAAGACTTTTGTTATCTTTGTTTGTCTGCCTGAATAAATCTCAACAAGTAGTTCAAAGATTTAAATTTATAGCATACTTAATCGTCATTAGATGGCCAATCCTATTGACTCTAAACTGCATTTCACTGATATTGAATAGTTTTGGCATCCACTTCAATTTGACTCATCAAGAATCTTTATTTTCAAATCACTGAAATTATGTAAGGAGGGGTCATAAAAACGGAGTGTGTTGTGCTATTCGTGTTGTGTTTTAATGTTATGCATCCTTTTTTCCCTCTTTCTAAAGCTGCTTCTTTATTTTATTTCAATACTACAGTGCTATTCAAAATTGTAGCCTATGGTGAGGACAAGGTTTTCCGTTTAGAATATAATTATTTGAAGATTTATCTTGCTTGCATAAATTGGTGTGTTGACTTCAGTTCATAATACCATTCATCTGAGAAAAGAAAGGTTGGTCTTCCCCATTCTTCCAGAAGGTGGTAGTACATCCTGACCCCCCAGATCCCATGGACTGCAATGTGAGCAAGCCGTGGGTCATAAATGTCTGATTTCGCAGTGAGTTATACAGGCACGTTGCAGGATCTTGCCATCTGAGTACTGTAGTAATGCTCTTGGTATTTCCATTTACCTGTAATTGTACAGGAAAAAGTTCATTTACAAAGAAGCTATAGAAAAGAAGAACATTGAAGTGATTAGTTTTCCAGTAGAAATGAGATCAAACTGAGGTCCATCTGGACCAAACTCTGATATTTGACAAGGAGATAATTTCCTTTAGGTATTGGCTAATATTTTCCTTATTCTTAGTGAATCCAAGCCACAGTTGTTAGGTCTTCCCATTCACAGAAGACTAAGAGATTTTGCTATTATGTGCTTATTCCTGAAGGGCCCACATCTCCTGAAATAAGCAACTTTTAGCACCTGTGAGCAGAGAACTGGGACTTTAAATCTTGATCTTTGTATTGGCATTTGAAATGACTCCCCTTTGAATGGCACAACTGAAGGCCAAGCTGGATGCTGAACAGTTACATTCTTCCAATGATATAAATTAGTAAAATGTAACATTGGGTGAAAAGATATGGACTGGTCTCAGTAATTTCTGACTATCTTGCTATTTAATCGCAGTTGTACACTAAGGATGTGCTGGAGCGCCTGATGTCTTTGCCATGCTTTAAACAAGGACACAATAGTCAAGAGCACTAGTGCCTTCTTTTGAGTGTTGCAGCGTGCTATTAAGCCGATAGGATCAGTAAACTTCCTAAAGCCCACAGGATGAATTGATGTTTTTCAAAGACTTGTTTAGGAAAACAAGGGAAGCAAATGTTACTCGTCTTCTTAAGCAAAGGGGAAAAAAGAAAGAGGAACAGAGAGAACCCTCAACGAGGGATTATTGCTTTGTCAATTCCATTCTGACACTAAAAGAGAATATGCACTGATGATGTTTTGCTTTTGTCTAAATACTTGTTTGTGCTACTCCATGTTAGTGGGGAGGAGAAAATTTTGTCATGTCAGTAGGATGCAGTGAGCAATGGGAGATTTATAAACAGACTGCTTACATGCAGAACCTAGTATACAGCTTCAGTTCACATACTTAAACCTTTATGTACCAACAGGTGGTCACTGATGACTGTAGTGGCGAAAAAGAGCAAATCACTGTGGTAGGCTGAGATTTTGTTTGTTTTCCTTAATATACCTAACTTAGTAGGGTTAGGTTGGTGGCAGTGCATTTCAATGACTGTTAGAGGGATTTCGTCCGTGGCTTTTTGGTTTGAGAACACTGGGTTTTGTTCCTTTTGGTTAAGAGATAAAGGGACCCTGTGGATCGCTGCTCCTCTGAGGAGTGCAGGTGTAATTTATGGAGTCACCAAGTCCAGTTCTTTATTTCCATATACACCCAAAAAGTGAGAGAATTGGGCGTGAGATTTGATTAAGAGTCCACATTCAGTTCTAAAATATCTACTGTTAAAATAGTTGGGTAAAAATAACAGAATTGGATCAAAATTTATCTCTGATCTTTTATGACTTCTAAAAAATGATTCATTTTTTCCCTTTGGTATCTTCCAAATGAGACAGGAAGGCAAGCAAATTGGAGAACTAGGTATTTACATGAAGAGCCAGTGTGGGTGAGCAGGAATTGGCCATAATTGACCAGGTTTAACGTGAGGTTGATCATCAGAAAAACCTTTCTCTATGGGGAAAACAGGCTAACACATGTATCTAAATGAATCTTCACCTCTTTTTTTTCGTTTGTTTGTTTTCTGACAAAGTGTTTACAACTATAAGTGATTATTAAAAAAAAAAAATAGCTCTGTGCTCTTTTTTGCTTTTGTTTTCTTTTTTAATTACTCTATGAAGTCAACAGGGAATTGGCTTAATCATATGGTAGGATCATTTAAAGTTGAGACTGCATGGCAGAAAACGTGCGATGTATTAGATGTAGGACTAGATTCTGACACATTTTTCCTAACAGAATAAATTCTTTACTCTGTGGGAAACAGAAAAAGCAGGACCTACAAAAAGTCAAATGACTTCCTCCCAGAAATCCCCAGCAGTTGCTCATGTTTATACTTCTGCAGTCATATCTGTGTATAATTCAAATGCCATCTAAAAATTCCCTTCTTTTTTTCTTCTGTTTGGGAAGGAGGTTTAACAGAAGTGTAACTGCATTTGGATCCAAGATCTTTTTTTTTTTTGCTGTAAAACCCTAAAGAGCCCATTATGCTACTGCCCTGTCTAAAGTAATGTAAAGTGAAGCTGTTCCAGTATGAGTAATGATGTGTCAGACTAATTGTTTTGACTAGCTGGGCATCCTCTGAGCTCACTGGATCATGAATGCAGCAGCTACATCAGGTTTCATGCCCTTGCACTCTGAATGAGGTTTTGCTCTAACTGTTGCTTTTATACATTCACTTTGCACATATTGTGTTACGGTTTGCTGCTTGGTGTTTGTCAACATCATATTTCAAAATACTACGGAAGTGCCGAGTGCCATACAATCAAAGCCTAACGTTTAAAGAACACTTTTTTTTTTTTTTTTTGTAAAGGACAACCTGCTGTTAGTTTGAATATCAAGTATCCCATTTACATTTTGGTGGATAGTTCAGAAATTTGATGTTTGCCAAATATGAAGTGTTGAAGAACACTTCATGTGCTGGATTAGTTCACTGTTGTGATCCCCTTCACAATGAGGAGCCATCTAATAAAATTTGGTATGCACAGATTTACATGACTGCAATACGCTATCTTGTGGGTGTCAGTAAAAAAAGCTTCAGATTCCTATATGGTTTTTATCAGATGGGCAGGACATCTTTCAGGAAAGGCAGCCAAAGGAAAATGTTTGCCTCCAGCTGTTAAGTAATAAAAATAAATCATAAATCAGCTGTAGCCAATGAAGTAGCAAATGGTTGACTTGATCATGTGCGTGTTAAACTATTTTGTAACAGGTAATAGCAAACTATTTCAAAAATTCACTTGGCACGTGCCATAAGTAAAACTTCCTGATAACGTGTGCAGTAACAAACAGCTGATATTTTATAAAATGTCCTTAACAAGCTGTTGGCAGAGTTTGCTTTGCCTTTCAGAGTGTATTCTGCCAGAGGAGTCCATACATCTACCAAGAATGCAATTTGGGAAACAAACGCGGTTCACGTCCTGTTTACCCTGCAGACATCTCCTCATCCCTGAGTTTTGGTAGCACCACCACGAACACCTTGCTGACTTGAACCCCCACCCGGCATAAAGCATAATGATCAGGGTCGGTAGCGCTGCGATTTGGTGCAAAATAAGGAGCCGTAATTAATTTTAAATGGTGCTTTTCAGAGTGTCAAAAGCTCAGCCCGCTGAAGTGGAAAAGGCGGTTAGAGTGGCTAGAGCCTGGCAACACGGCTAATCTAGGCACTCCTGAGCAAGCTCATTTCAAATGCTGACATCAGTGCATCGGCATTTCGAGGTAGAGCTGCCTGGGGACAGCGAGGGGAGCGAGGCACGTTGCAGCGGGACCTGCTAAGCGAGGGCTGCCAAGTGACGGGGCTGCGGCAGCCCCTGTGACAAGGGCGCATTGTCACAGCGCGGGGCCTGGCTGCGGGGACGGTGCGGGCTTGGCTTGTCTGGCCCTGAGCCTGCAAGTTGCCCGGGCAAACCCGGGGCTTCGGTGCTTGGTGGGCTCAAAGCCCTCTGATGGACGCTGCAGGGATCCTGCCGTGCGTTGGTTAACACTGCTAACACTGCTGCCCAGTGCTTCTGGTCGCTGTAATTGAGGGCAACCCCCTTGCAGCAGTGCTGTCGCTCAGTTGGCCCAGTGCATTAGGGTTGCATTTATAAAATAAGTAGTTGTGTTTGCTTAAAAAGAGGACTGGGCCCATGCAAAGATTGAGTTTTACTTTGACAGTGCATAAAGGAAAACTGTTTTGAGTAGCTCCCTATTGCTTGTTTTAAAGGCTAATGTGGTGTTTGAACATGATGTGGGGAAGTGATTCTTCTGGAGGCTGTTCTTCAGTCTCTTTGCCAAAGGCTGATGACGGTAGTTATGAACACAAATATAACTGACTAAATGATTATATATTTTAAGGTTTTGCGGGTTTATTGTCTTTTTAACAGTAGCCATTATATGCTTCTCTACTCAATCTTATTTCTCTTTAAATCAGTGGTATTGCCATTGACTCTACCAAAGCTAACACAGCAAATTAGTAGTTACTCTATATTGGTCTTAGACAAAGGAAATAATAAAAAAAGCTAGAATATGCCCTTGGTACTGCAATGGAAGTGCACAATTTCAGCTAAAACAAAACCCTCACATCTATAGTCACTGCTAACGTCCCTGAATTTAACGTGAATGAGGCCTCTGGTAATGCTTCTTAAAATTAAGTTAGCGCTTCATAGTAAGTTCTTATTTGTTCATTATTTACAAGTGCGAGCAAAAAGAAAACTTTAGCACACTTTGCTGAGTACCAGTCAAATGACATGCAGACAACAGAAGCTTGCAAATCTTTAACAAACTAGGAAGTTCCTTTTTATAGATGCAGTTGTTCCTCTCAGCCACTGAAGCACGGCAGCTTCGTGCTCTTTGTCTTCCAAACTTCTGTACAAAGTGATTTTCCACTACTTTTGAGCAACATTCCTGCCCTGTTTTGTATTTCAAGTTTCAAGGTGAAGAGACTTAATGCATTGATATTGTTTCTACAAAGCATGTAAACCTAAAGATCTGCCTCATTTTTCCTCAGTCTATGCTACCAAGCTACTGATAGATCTGAGTGGATCTATCATCTATGTTCTGCTTTTCAGGTGTGAAGCTCTGTTGTTAATGTGTGTTGTTGTGCCACTTACCCTCTTGGTTTGGGACATCTCACACAATGAGTTTGTCTCCCAAAAAAGTGCTTCTTTGTGTTTTCTTGGCAAAGAAGGCCATGCCTGTTCAAGTCTGCTTACTGACCTTCTGAGCAAGCAAGCTCTTTAGAGCTGCTCTTCATGTGTAAGTTTTATTAGTTTTTGTGGTAGCATTATTTCATTAGGAGACCTCATCTCTTCATGGCTATACAGTGGTACAGCACCTTGGTTTATTTCATTTTGTAATCAAGTGTCTTGGGTCTAGTCCTGAATATAGATGAAATTACACTGGCTTTGGATAACTCTTTCTCTAAGGAGATCATAACTAGTTTGTGTGTATTAAATACATGTATTCTGCATTCTAGATCCGTACTACCCAGAAGTTGGCCAGTGTTACATTTCTTCTATATCGGTACTGTGAAGGCTTAATAGGAATTATACACAAACCCAGGCTAAATGAGATCTGTACTGGGTGGCCACAGTGTAGAACATATGTTCTTTTTAGCTCCATTCACATCTTATAGCAGCAGAGCTATACAAGTATAGTAGGCTTTGGAAACCTGTTGCTTAAACAAAAGCATGTTAAATCTAAAAATGTCCAAAAAATAGGTATCTATTGGATTGATTCAACTTATTCTGGCAAAAGAGATTGCCTCCCACCTTCTTATTCAAAATTATCCTTAGTTTTTCTAATGAATATAATACAAAAACATTGAAGGAAAACAGCACTTAAATATGATGAATCCATTTCCCCTGGGTTAGGGAGATTTTGACCACAACCACGTTCCAGTCTTCTAATGATTGCCAGGGAAAGGAGCAGTGGCCTTATGGGTACTGTGAGGGACTGAAGCCGGAGCAGTCAGAGGCCCTTCACTGGCCAGGCTGTGAGACAGATCTGGGCTAAGACATTTTATTTCTCTATGACTCGCTGATAGCAATGGAAGGGAAAAAAAAAAAAAAAAGGAGGTGTTCTTTTCTCATGGTAAATGTATTTTCCAATCATCTCCACATAATAAAGGTTATTTTCTTTAGAATACATTTCAGAAGAGAGCAGAGAGATTGAGACTTCCTGTACGTGTAGAAGTTCATTCAGAAATTTCCAGACCACTCCAAACCCTTTTGCAGCTGGCAGTAATGAATGGTATGCTTTTCCCACTAGATTTCCAATATTACAAGGGTATATTTTAAATATGCACGAATATTTAGGACAGAACTTCTTTTTTTCCCAAATTATTTTCATTTTTGACTTTAGAACATGCAAGTGAAAACGAAGGAATGGATTACAGGAAATTACACAGTGTCTTTTATCCTTGAGATTAGTTTCATTTCAAATTTTATGCAGTGATTTTACTTGCTGCTCATTTTATCCATTGTAGCTTGTTCATCAGAGGTGGTTCTGCATTGGGGCAACCAGTGCACTATTCCACTCAGATAATTGAGATAATTAAATCACAGGGAGATAATTTTATCTTCATTTAAATTCCCTGCATCACTCACAGATCTTAATTTAACAACACATGCAGATGAAGGATTTTTTTTACTTGAGTTATCTGTGATGATTTAAGGAATAAGAAACATTTCAGAATTCATTTACTTTTGCATAAAGTGGATATTCTCACAAAGGCCGGCAGTAGAAAATCTGATGCACAGAGGATTGTGCTCTAGACTTGTATGATTCTCACCAGTCAGGCCTAAAAGGCCAAGCTCAGTTAGCTCAAGGATGTAGCTGACTCACTAGTGATTCTTGCACAGAAGTCTGACAGAACTGCTTTTTGCATTTTGAATTAATACAGATCCAATTTTTTGCGTGCATGTTCTAATGCACAGCAACTTTCCATATTATTTAGGTATCCTATCAGATTATAAAAAGCAGAGAAAGTGAAGATAAGTGGGGGGTGTTCAGACAGTGACACATCGGCATCATTAGATGTCTTATAATTTAAATCTATACACTGATTATGGGAAGACTAGGGATTTTATGCACAAATGCGAATCTTATGCAACAGAATGCATTTTGTAATTAACTGAATGGACAATTTTGTCACTATGTGCAGTTTCTGCTAAAAATAAATAAATCCATTTTGTAACTAAATGCATTTATTTAGAAACAAGGGACGTCTGTCTGATTGGGAGGGGAGTGGGTGTTTTGAGAAAGAGGTGGCTTGTGAGTCAGAACTCCTTAGATCTATTCTTGGTGCTGCTTCTGATTCATGATTGGTTGGATCCCAATCCAGTGGAAATTGGGCCAAACTTTCTATGACCTAAAACAGGTCGCATCAAAGTAAAAGTCATGTATTAGGCAAAGAGTTTTTTAACCTGTCTTGCTTTCTAAAACACCAGAATTCTGAAGGGAGGACTATGAAGTACTTTTTCTCCAGCTCCTTGCCTTTGAATGTTTGATACAAGACATTGTGTTTCCTTTGGTCATTTTTCTCTCCTATTCTTTAGTCAACACATTCTTTCCTAAAAACTGGAACACTAAGCATCTTTTGAGTGTCCACACAAATTTATGTGTAGATAGCATAGCATCCTCAGAACAACTTTTTATTTTTATTTCAGAGAGCAGCTCTGAAGCTGATGTTGTCCATTTTTGCTTTGAATTCTGATTCTGATTACTTTTCTTTATTAATCATTGTTGAGGCTCTTTAGACAGCCAAAGGATTCCACGAGTAGCGAATGGAGGTAATAGCGTATGTGTATGTGGAGTTTTCTTACCCACTTTGACTATAGCCATATTCACTGCCTTTCGTTTGGGATCGCAGAATACAAAAGAGCTTCCCCAGGCTATCAAATCCAGTCCCTAGTGTTCACTGGAAATAATACAGTTAAATAACTGCTAAGAAAATTCAGTCTATTATCCCAGTCCCCAGTAGGTTTCCCATACCAAAATTCTGACCTGTGGTGAAAACCCACAGCCAGAACTATGCTCTGTGACAGCAGAAGAGCAACAAAAATTTGAGGTGTTGCTAATGCCCAAGTTCCTTGCAAAAGGGGAGAATAAAGCTTTCATATGAAGCACTTATTTGGTAAATTTACATTCTTTGGGTGTTCTGCATAGAACTGGAAAGATGTAATATAATTAACTACAGGGCAGTCCTATTTCCAGAATACACTAAGAGCCTGTCCCTCAGCAACAATACAGGACTGAGTATTTACCTTCTCAAAAATATTTCCAGTGAGTGGGGGAGGGTACTTCATTGTGGCATACATCCCATTGGTGCAGATTAGTTTTCTGTCTGTGTGTTTTTCAATTTATACTCAACAATATGGAAGCAAGTCTCAAAGGGCACCATGTTCTTGTTGCATGTATAGCATAATGCTCCTAAATGCTAGAATAACTGAATCAATAGAATGTATAAATAGATATCTCCTTTACTCATCTGCACAGCTACAATGTGTTTAATGTATTAATTAAAACTTTCAGCGACAAGAAAAATGAAGCTTGAACACTAATCTGAAAACATTCTTTTTTAACATGTCAGGAGTGTACTGTACAAAACAGCTTCCTTAACAACTTAATAAGTAAGTGAGAAATGTTGCTGCAGGTAGTGGATCTTCAATGATAACAGCTATTGCAAATGATTGATTTTTAAAGAAAGACTTCGTTTAAATCCGTTAACTTGTGAAGACTTTTACTTGTTGCTGAGTAAAGAGTAAGGATCTTGTGCCTACTCTTGGTTCGGGGAGAGAGAGGAAAGGTTGGAACTACTTTTAGCTCCAGCACAGAGTCAGGCGTCTGTTCTCCCAAGGATGGGAGATCTCATTCAGAGATGATAGCTGCTCACACCAGTGATATTGTCTGTTGTGAAATGAACTTCAGGGAGATCAGCTTGTTTCACGTGTCTACCAATCCTTGGAGAATTAATTTGAGATACAGAGTGCAAATGCAATGTTAGCTTTTGGGATTTTCCTGCATGGTTATGTAGCTCCAGCAATGTATACTCTATAGTTTTTTAGCTGGCAACCTTTCTTGTTAACAGATTTTCAAAGATATGATTACTTCCAATTGCAATCCCATTCCTGGAACTAATTTTTTTGGCTGAGAACATCCAATGAGGACATTAAAAGGCCATAAGTAGCATACCATACTATTGAAATAGGCAGTGCAAAATGTATATGAAGTGTTAGGACAGGGCTGGACTGTAGGAGTTAGCTCTATGTTCCATCCCAATCCTGAGGTTGGGAATCCCAGGACAGAAAAACAGTAACGAGTTGCCCCTACTTCTGTGACACAGAGGTGGAGATAAGCCCAGCAGCCTGCTCTGATTTTCACCCTGTAATGCAAAACAACAATCCCTGGAGGGAAATAATTTCAAAGGTCCCCATACATTGTAGAGAAGTCATAATACTGACAAGTTGGGAACTAATTGAGGGCACAGGGCAAGAGAGAAAACCCCGCTCTTTGAAATCCCACTATTTCATTCTTTCCCTGTAAATGAGCATGATTTCATACTACTGTTGTACTGGTGTTTTATTTTACATGAATTACTCAAATGGTGTTGCACATCATAACTGAACTCTCAAGTTTCAGGTTGTCAGTATTTGGACAGTCCATTTTCAACACAAACTTGGTTGTGACAGTGACAAGTTAAAGCTGCATGTTTCTCATCAGGAACAGTCAGGACTGTCAGATCATGTACAGAGAAATTAAATATTTCTAAAAAATAAGGAAATCTCAAAACAAAACCTCTGAGTATAAGGGGTTGTTTTCTGTTGTGTGTTTTTTGTTGTTGTGAATTGTTTAAAAAAAACCAACAGCAACCAACAACAAACCAAATGTGTTCTACAAACACAAGGGCTACGATCTTCTTTAAAAAATAATGAGCTGAGGTTCTCATGTAACTAGATAACTGGAGGATCTGGGGATTTGTGAAGATCTCTAAACAACATGAGGCAGCAATCAGTACAAAAGATGAGGCAATTCTGGTACTGTATATGGGTTAATAAGGTTTGATCTACTGCTGCTTTTGATATATTGCCACTTTAGTGGGACTTTGCTCTGTACTTGTAGACACTTAAGTGGTGGTTAACAACAAATAACTATGAATTTTCATATCCATCAGCAGGCTGTAAAGGAAATGAGCTGAAATTGATGCAAACAAGAAGCAGAACACTATGTTTAACTATTTCCATGTTACTTAAACCTTTAGTAAGATTAATCACTTGCCTATGATAATACTCCTATAACAATGGTTTATATGAAATACTAAATAGCTGATGGTATTTCTTTTTTCCTCATACAATTTTTTAAAATATTGTTTTGTTTAGTTACTGGAATAATTGTGGTTCCAATTTGCAGAATAAACATTTCTTACAGCTAGGTTGTTTTTTGGGCGCAAAAAACATCCAGCTTCTAGCAAAGCTAGTCCTTTTACTTTGTGAAGACTTTCAGTTGAAGCCAAGAGAAGAAAGTCAGTGTAGTCCTTTACCTGTCCCACTGTTCAGATCCGTGGGTGCACCTGAATGTATTAAAAATTCTTTTTTGGGTTGGAACAGCTTATGAAAAATGGGTATAGTGGAGATTGTGTGTATGGTTGGGGGAGGGTGGAGCTAAGCAAAACTGTTCATTTAAAAAGGGTACTTTAATTGGAACTAAGCGAGCTAAAGAGGCAAATTATGTATCCAAACAAACTTTGTAGCCTATAAAGATGTGGGTACATAAAGCATGCAAGCCCATTGCTTATTAGATTATTTCAGGCCTTCACAAGCTGTTTGCTTACTCCAATAGCAACTTGTTGATAATGGGAAGCCTTTTGTGAGAAATGGCCTGAAAAACAATGGAAAGCGTCAGATTTAGTAAAGTGTCTAAGGAAAGTCTTAAAATGACACCCACACTACGAAGGGAAGACCAAATTTGCTTTTTCTGAAGGGAATTTGTGTTTGTCAGGAAGGGCTCCTGGCGGCTTTGTTTCCAGGCCTTGATGTGTGACCAGGAGCCTCCAGGCCTCCCATCACCCCTGGCCTTGTTCTGCCACCGTGCTGCCCACCCATACCGGCGCTGCAGGGGGAAGGGTTTCAGAGGAGCTGGAATCAAAAGCGGAGGGAGGAAAAAAAGTGCTTTTCAGGGTCTGATGTGTGGGAATCAAATGAGAGGCCTAGCTCAAATCCGGTCGCCAGGCAACCATAGTGATATGCCGAGGGAATATCATTAAAGTTGGAAACTAAGCGGTCGCTCTGAATTAGCAAACCTGACCGCCGTGCGGATGATGCGCCGGAGCCACCTCAGCTCCCAGCTCCATTTCTGCGCATAGAGAGGGGGAAAAAGCAGCTGATTTGTGGAGTTTTTCATGGAAAAGACAATGGCTGTCCAGACACGGAGTTGGTAGTGAAATATGGTAACTGCCAGGCCTGCAGCTGGCCCTCTGACACAAGATTAATAAGCTGCCGTTTCCTAGCCGACCACAACCTAGTGGGAACCATCCAGCATTTTTCCGTGAATTGTGGGTAACAGCCTTCCCGCAAGCTGGCCTACTTTACTGCTCTGTTTTTTGCAGCTCGCCTAAAGTGCAGCAAACATCTGCGGCTGCAACGAGGTCACTGGAGATGGTGCCCAGCGGCCGCCACCTGGCCCGGCCCAGCTCAGCCCAGCCCCATGCACACAACCAGGAGCTCGCTTCAAAGCGCGGTGCCTTCCAACGGGGAGGAGGCCCCGGTCCTGGGTTAAACGCTTCAGAAAGTTTTGCTGTGCTGTGGCGGGGAGGGGGTGGCGGAGCACCGGGTTCGGAAATGACAATGTGACAAGAGAGCGGGAGCGAACCTATTGAATTAGATTTACGCTGTGCTGAATATTATCATCGAAACGAACAAGCGAAGCTTATCTGCTCTTTCCTTCTTGAAAGGTTGAATGAAATTGAATTGCCAACCTCTGTATTTTACCACCGTTTGGCTGCGATGGCTCAGAGGCATACATGATCGCTTAAAAGGAAGCCAGGTTGAGTTAAACTGCAGAGCGTATGTATACGTTTCTGACAGCAACGTCTCAAACACAGTGTGACATGGCATAACATTTAGAGGTAATTTGATTACAGGCACTGTGTAATGCAAATCAGACTTTCCCAAACATGTTAATTTTTTATCACAATAGCTCACCAACGTAATCAAGTTCGCTTCATTACAAGGTATTTTTGAGCTACATTTTTTATTATTTTAAAGCATCGTAGTATAATTCTGTGCATTTGCACACAAATTATAAAGAGCTGAAGGATCACAGAATTTACTGGCTTCTGCCTTTCCAAGTTTATTTTTAAATGATGATATAATGAAAACCTTTTTTTTAGTAGATGTAGAAGAGAATTGTTTGAATGTTTCTTTAGGTACAGAAATTCAGGAAGAAGTTCAGTTCACGTTACAGATGAATCTGTGCAGAAAGAAAAGATGCGCATTTGTAAATGTCCTTTTATGTTTTTCTATGGGTGATTTATCCATTCAGAGACACATGCAGCTGACTTGCAATTAATTTTTGATACTCTGTTGGTATGTATGTAGGGCCTGTCACAATACCTCTGCACTCTCTAAATGTGAAAGTGTAAGACTTGTGCATTCTGTTTCTGGATTTTCTTGTGTCATTCTGTACGTTAGTGAAAGAGGCTCTTTCTTGTCTCAGTTTTCTCAGCTTTATACTATATGTTCAGATTCACAAATGAAAAAGATCACAAAGAAGCTAAGTTTGATAATACCCGTCCAGGGAGAACACTCTTCTGAGCTTCTGGGGAGCAGTTATTCTGATGATTCAGAGCTGATGAAACTAAGTGGTGGGAGAATCCTGCTGGTAGAGTCTATCCAGCAAGCTGCGGCACAGCATAACCCCTCATATCTCCAGTGGATGTCGGACACCATTGGTGGGTGGCTGCCATCAGTGTGCTATGTAATTGGTACTGGAAATCTAATTTGAGGCAGCATTGAAGTGTCTTACTTGGTGAGATAGAAGAAGCTGATGAGAAGTAGAGAGATGGTCTGTTGTGGTTAGCTGAAATTTGATCAATCTAATGAGTGCCAAATGCAAACCCAGATTTGAAGTGAAATATAGCTGAGCACCAACAGAGAGAAGCCCAGATGATGAGAACCCTAGGAGTGAATATGTAGTCATCTACCTTTCTTTGCTAAAAGGCAAGGTCTGGAGAAAGAAGTGGTATATTATCTTGAATCTGTAGCATAGCTGGAAAAAATGTTCAAGCAGCAACCAGCCATGGTTGTTACTTCCTAGTATACATGCCAAGGGCTCCTTTTCAACATGTGTAAATGTGTAAATAAAGGAAACATCCCCCAGTCGGTATAAAAGAGGAACCCAAAACATAAACACAAGTGAAAGTTTATGTGTGGTAAACATTTCCTGCGTATCAGCTGATCTACCATGACCTTAAATGCATGCTTTTAACTCATGAAGAATGCAAAGTAATTCATGTTGGCTTAGCCTTGTGGTTTGAGTAAAAGAGAGGAATTAACTAATTCCAGTTACCTGAGCTGCTAACTCAGAGCACATACACAGAATAGTTGCCATGAATCAGATGTCACGCAATAACCTCTTTGCATGTGAACATTCCAAGTTTGTATGAACTGATCCCTCTCAGTCATAATGAGAGTCTATAAGTTGCCTTTGGCTCTGCAGCCACAGAAGTATTCCTGCTGGTTGCTGCTTCCATGCCTTTTTGGGTCAGTATAGCTTTTGCTTTTTCTCTGGTTCTTCATTTAATCTCCAGCACTTTCAAAACACTCACATTTCTGTTGTGTGATTTGCCTGGAGTGAGGAGAGAAGCTTAACAACATGGGTCCCTTGTATTTATAAGAGCATTCCTCTCGCAATCTCTGCCTGTCACAGACACGAGGATTAAGCATGACTCTGTTTCCAATATGCAGTTTTCTCATATGCGCCAGTGATTCTGGGCCCTGCAGATACTTTGAAAGCAGGTTTTCCAAGAATCTGAATATTCTAACTTTATGGTTACAGAAATTCTCCTGTTCTGACAATTAAGACTTGGCCTCTGTTTTGTGTTCTGAATTGTTTGGAACTACCAGGTATTAGACAGTTTGATGGTGAAATCAAGTAAGGAAATAGCAATTTGCAATTATAGCAATAGTGCTTCATCTCTACTGTGCTGTGCATCTACTTTTGATCAATTTTGTTATCTAAGAGAAAATACTTTTCTGATCCAATTTAGCATTGCTGTATGCGTTCTTTTCCTAAAGCCTCTCTGTTCAGTTTTATGGCATATCTTCATCCTTACTGCTCCTTGACATAGTTGGTTATTAGTACAATAGAAGCACTGCAAAGTGTTTTCCACTGGCCTCTGCAGCTTTTCTGGTTCTACTGGTTCCTGTAGTCAGCTGGACTCTCTGTGTGAGGAAGGTCTCACCTAACTTACTGTGGTCTTCTTGAACAGCACACCTCAAATTGGGCTAAGAAGAAAACAACAGCCTCTATTCTCTCTCAGTGCCAGCCCTTCAGGTCTGAGGGCAGGGCTGGCTGTGCAGACAAGGAAGCAGCTTGCCCCAATTATGAGATTTCCAATTACTGCAGCGTTAACTTGAACCAGTTTTGTAGCTGCATGGCAGCCACTTGCTGCTCAGCTTTAAAAATCCACAATCAGCTTGCATCTCTGCCTGCCTACACTGCAAAGGTAGAGGAAAGGGTGAGATGCAGAGAGGCCAGTGGTTCTTGATGTTAATGAGAAGCTAGTGTGATCTCCTGTGAGTGTTCTTCAATAAGTGATGAATGAGACATGTAAGCACAGGAGCATGTCTTCTTGTTACCCGTATGTACCTCTCTTGATATCAGATGTCTGTATTACTTCTCCTTCCATTGTAACCCAGGACTGTGATTGTGAATTGAATGCTCTTTATTTTTTTAATAGTTACAGAATTGAGTATCTGGAAAAGTAAAGTAGCCTGGTGAAGAAACATCATTTTCCTGTAATCCTGAACTGATGGTGTTCGTTCGAGTGATTTGAATTTACACTCTTTCTGTCTCTTGAAGAATGATACTGCTGCTTTAAATGCTGTCCTTACACTGCAGGATGGTCAGACTGTGCCAGTTTATGAACTGTACGAAATAATATGCACACCTGATCAGATACTTTCTGATAGACAATAAGTATCCATTGGTTTTTGTTAAGTCTGAGAGTTTCCTGTGTTCAGCATAGGAAATCAGGTGCAAGGTGCCAAAATCTCCTGGCTGTTTTTCTGTGTTTTCTGTGGCAGTAAAGCCTAGCACCATCTGCATCAGTCTGGAACTGGGAAGTTCAACAGATATATTTTGTTCGGATTTTCAAGCACACCATGTAAAAACATAATAGATCAGGGAGAAAAAGGGGGGAAAAAAAAAGGCTAAAGCCGTTATCAGCAGCCCAAGTTCTCAGTTTGTTAGAAGTGTGTTCATTCTGTTAATGAATGAACTTCAATTGTATATCAAGAATGTATGAAGAGAAGAACTGTACTAGAGAAGAGCTATACTGAGCTTCATAGGCAGTTTACTGGTCGCCCAGTCGTGAAGAGTTACTCCATGATCAGCTTGACATTTTCCTCCTGCAAGTGTTACAGCAAATGACTAACTCCCTCTACTCTCGCTTTATTGGCCCCCCCTGCAATATGCCTTGGGCCAGCCAGTTTGCTCTGTAAGTAAATGTAATTTAACCCTTATGGTTCTCTTTCTTCTTGACTGTCAGCTGGTGGCAAAGTGCCAAATGCTAACAACCATAATGACTGAGCAGCTGGGTCTCCATGTATGATATGTTAAAAATTACTCAAGTTTTGGCTCCTTCATTGCAGTATGTTGATTTCTTCCTACTTGACTGAGGTGCTGGTAAAAGTGAGATGAGTACTCTCAGGGAATAGCCAGCACTGCAGTTTTATACTTTTCAAGGGAAAATACTAGTGCTGCTAAGCAAGGTAACTGCTGAAGAGGCCTTTCTTACTAATTCCTGAATATTTGAGCAATTCTTTAAATATGTACTATGAAAGTTTGAAAGGATTTCTTCCAGTTATTACTCTCATCTATGTTTTTCCCCTAAGTAATGGTAAAGTTCCCAAACTCTTCTCTGTCTTGGATAAACTGGGACTAAATACTGCCTGTTGGATTCCAGTATATCATCATCAAGGGAAAGAAATACATAGCTGCCTTTGAGGTAATATTTAGGCATCAAAGAGTTGGTAACAAACTGGAGACAGAAACAGTGGTGTATAACATAGCATTATGCTGATAAAATCATGATCACATTGGAAATTTGTTGTTGAGTCGGTAGTAAAGGAGTGAGGCTACTTTTATGGAACTAAGGAATGTAACAAGGTAGCCTGCACAACTTTCCATAAGGAAGAAGAGAAATCCTTTATGTTTCACTTTATTTTAGGCAAGCCAGTGGTTTTGCTGTCAGCACCACTTGTAACAGTATAATGAAACTGAATCATTTTAAACAAACCCTCAAATATGCTTTACTTTGTGTTAGGATTATGCAAGTGAGAGAAAATAGTAACTTCTTAACAAAAAGGAAGCAATATGTGACATTTTGTCTGTTAGCACTGAGAAGTGGAATACACAAGCTTATTTAAAATTATTATTGCATTTTACTTCACAAAGTGATAAATAATAAAGGAAAAATAAATGGCTTGTGGAAAATAATGAATCAAAATCATAAACAGCACGGGGATATTATGGAATCAATAAAAAAGAGTATGTGCAAGTAAATTGTAATGAATAATAAATCTTGATACTGAATTCCTGTAAATTATTCTTGCTACAGTGGTAGTGGACACTGAGGAATAAAGACCAAAATCACTAAGCGTATGACGTTACTCAAATGCAAATTGGAAAGGATCAGGCCCTGTGCGAAGACGTGTAGTCCTTTTCCAGTTCCGAAGGATTAGCACTGCTAAATTTAAGCAGCATAGAGGAATTTTAAAAAACACTCAGTGTTAGCACTTCTGCTGACCTAAATGAGAGAAGAGCTTGGGCAGCATTGGACTTCAGCACATCTTACTACTTTCTGTGTACATGTTCTCAAATCCTTAACCACGTGCTAAATCAGCCCTTCCAATTTTAAAAATGATTAATGGCTCACTTAATGGACCAGACTGAAAATCCTTTGAATCCTGTGAGGAGAATCCTGATGATTTCAGAAAGGTATAGGGATCGGTTTCAGAATTGATTTTGTTTTGGAAAAACTTGGATATTTTGTCAAAAAAAAAAAAAAAGAAGAAGAAAAGAAAAAATCAGGCAAAGGGGAAATAGAACAGAGATTGCTGGGTACTGGTTGCACTTTTTTACCTTTGGAACATTCAGTGTGAAATTTCCATTGCGTTGAAATTTAAATTAACAGAGATTTTTCTGAGATATAGCAACAGTTTAGATTTGACATTGTTTCACTTCACATAGCCTTTATAATTTATTTCACTGTTGCTGATATTCTCAAGGGACGTTCAGTCTTAGAGAGAAATTCTGTCAGGTAGATGTAGTTGATGCTGAACTAGAAGTCGACTTCAGGAAAAGCATTTTTCAGGTAGCCTGGGGTCATGGTGGTGTAAGTCAGTGCAACACAGCTGGCTATAACTTGATCTCTTTTCCTGCTTCTTTTGAGTTTTATTGTGCTAGGTTGTGATGTGGGAAGGGGGAGGAGAGAGCAGGCGAGCCCTTCCTTGAACTGTTTGGTAACACGGCCTGCAGCCATCACCCTCTCTGCCGGGTGAGTCCCAGGCCTGCCCTCGTCCTCATGGGGCTCTTCCAAAATGATACAAGCAAACCTGTTGTTGTACTCTGTTTTGCTGCCTCTGAAATTTGATATCGAGCTGGATAAGATCCAGTTTCACCTAATCCTGCAGGTAAACGGTAATGCTACTTCAGTGAACTTTGCAAAACTCCATGGATAGAAGCAGGGACTGTCAAAAACCTCTCTTCTCTCTGATCTCTGTGTCTAAAGAAATTCTGTACCACTGCCTTGCAGCAGGCTTGATACTCCTTGGCTTGCTCAGCAAGGAGAGATGCCTAGTATTGATCAGATGCATTTGTGTGTTGTTGCCGTGTGTTTGTGAAACTTCCCCGAAGAGAGACCTGTTTCTGCTGTGAGTATTTTTCAGTGAGTAACCTCACAGTACTCTTAAGAAAAGGCAGTAATTCAATAGAAAAATGGATCAATGCATCCTGAAGATGCCATGTGCTATGTGAGGACTGCCTCTTCATTAGTGCCATAGTAGAAATCAGTACTGTTAACAAAGCAAAATGTGCCCATGGTATTTATGTAGTGTGATTGGCCATGCAGTGATGGAATAATTCATAGGCACTAACAAGGCTTTGGCTGAGCTGTGCTCACCTTTTTAAAGGTAGACAGGGCTGTTGTTTTGGGGTTCAGGACTGGCCCTTCTGAAGGCTCAAGGCTTGCAGTGTCCCTTTGAGGTGTGCAACGAGAGCGTGGCCTCTTCCTGACAGGCCCTGTGCTGCGCCTCTGTTAGGAAACACAGCTCAGAGGTCCACCAAAAAGTCAACTGTGCCTGGAAACATCAGACAATGGCAAATGGAATTAAAAGAATCTGACATTTTTACTGTAGCAGCATCTTTTTCCTTGCTTAAATATATTTTTCTGTCTCTCATCAACAGATTCCTTGATGATCTTTTCAGAAACAGAGAAGTTGCAAAAAAACCAAATATGTATATGCATACATAAGGGGCAAAGGTGGTTGGTTTTTTTTTTTTTTTTTTCCTTTCTATGTTTAAAAAAAACCCCAAACTTACAACACAATATGTCAGGCAGAGCTAAGAGTGTGGTTCTCTGATAAAAGAAGCAGGTCGTCTTTAACTATCCACTTGAACATGCAGATCTAGTTGCAAGCCCAAACTAGAATTCTTGCCCAAATTTTGGGAGTGTTTGGATTCTGCTTTTTGGTTTGATCTTGTATTTACACAAGAATTAGTAACTAAATTTGTACCTACACCTGTCTTTTCACACGAAATTATTGGATTGCTTGAAGCTACAGTTTTGATCTTGTAGCTAGCAGGGATTGTGAAGTATAGACCTTGTACATGATAGGCAGTGGTTAGGTTTCTTATTCCAGCAAAATACATGTCCAGCTGTGTGCTCAGTTGCTGGGTTTGAGATCTTCATTTTGAGAAGCAGGCCCATGCAAAGGCACTCTACTCAGTTTTCATCCTGTACTGTCTCAGGTAAAACTCCAAATCCCCTGACATCTATTAATGTTTGGTTGTTGGCTTCAAGATGGCTCAGGTTTTTCCTGTCTGGTATTCCAGTGTTGCCCAAGCAGGTGCTTGTGTGGAAAAGGAGCAAAGGCTCCCTTTCATGTTTTGTATTCTGTGCAGTTCAAGGCGTGTTCTCAGCCTGGATTAAACGAGTTACAAACTGTTGTACAATGAAGAATGTTTGTAGTACATGTTTGTAGGTATGGAGAATCTGTCCCTCGCATGTCCTCCTTTCCATCTCCAGCAGCCCTTTGCAACATGAGGCTGGGTGCCAAGGAACATACACCAGCTGGATCAGACAGGGAATCCTGTAGCAATAGCAGTAGTAGAGCAATTATGGTAAGCCTTTAACTAGCTACACAATGAACATTTTACATTCCTAAATCTGTCTGCCATCATGCAAAATAATCTGTTTATGTTAGTGAAGACATTGCATTCTGCTCACTCATCCCTTCCCAGGCTTGTCTGCACAGGACTAGGTTTCCATAACCCATAATAAGGGAAAGATACAATTGCCAAAACCATTGAACTTGACTTCTTTTTTATTATCTTTTGTTTTTGTTTTAGTGTTGTCCCAGTTGCACTTCACAGCCAAAGGGTCTGTTGTTGCTCCTGTAATGAGGAGATAAAGTGGGAGGTATCAAGTTTAGTTCTTGTCCTGTAGGCACAAGCTCCCCTCTCGGTTGCTGGACTGTCTTCCCAGTTAATACATTTGCCCTTGAAGTCATTTTCCACTGCTGCTGTTTTGTCAATGGGCAACTTTTGTTGATGTCCACTGCTTTCTGACGCAGGAGGTTCCCGAGTCAGAAAAGCCTCCACTGGTTTAAATGAGACCATCTTAGTAGCCTCCCGTTCTATCGGATGGATGCCTTTAGCAGGTCAATTTTGATCATTTCAATAAACTGATTTTTAAATTTAGCGATAACATTTCACTAACAAAGAACCTATAGAGTTTCAATCACAGTACCAGAGTTCAGGGTCCCTGCTTAGTGGGGCTTAATGATTGCTCTAACTCCAATTATAAATGGCTGAAATTGTCTGGTTAAAGTGTTGAACTGAACCCTAAGTGAGGTAGCAAGTTTCAGGAGCTTTCAGAAATAGTGTTTAGAAGGTAGGTGCTGGGATGAAGCATTGGCTTCAAGAAAAAAAAAACAAGTTTTGCTTCCTGATAATTTTCTGTGATAACAAATGCTCTGCTTGCTGTCTCCTCTGTGAAGTACGGTAGTGAACGCATGAGTAACTCTAAGGCAGTGACTAGCTCCACTGAAGGGTTAAATTTTTGCGCATTGTTCTCTCTATGCGATTGCCATTCCGGAGCCCAAACCCGCATTCCTCAGCAGCCAAATTTCCCCTGGAAGTCAGTGGGAAGTTTTCAGGTGCATAGCAATGGACTACAAAGCGGAGAGTTTCTGGAGAAACAGGGGACCCACCATTTTCTAACTGAATACCAGTCACCTTAAAAGTGACCTCCGTGCTCTCTCTCAGCCAGAAACATAGAAAGAAAGCCTTCATTTGTTTTTATCCTCTGTCACTGAGCTGAACAAGCATTGCGTATCCATCAAAGAAAACACTTATTTTTTTTCTAGCTGAAAACATGAAACATGTACAGCTTTTTGTGCCTTCCTTTCAGTGGGATGCTTGTTTATTTTAATAAATGCAGTTAGGCTATCATAGCATAATATTGCAAGTGACATTTCTGGGGAAAAGCACTATTCCCTTATATTTCCTTCCTTCTTTCCTCCCTTGTGATTTCCAGCTTTGCCTCTTCCCCTAACCTCGACTGGGCAGGGTGCCTGTGAACAGCACAGAATACAAGGAA
This sequence comes from Tetrao urogallus, assembly GCF_951394365.1. Taxonomy (NCBI): domain Eukaryota; kingdom Metazoa; phylum Chordata; class Aves; order Galliformes; family Phasianidae; genus Tetrao; species Tetrao urogallus. The sequence continues at coordinate 16,094,340 of NC_136822.1, read as the reverse complement.
AGGAAGCAGCCCAAGTGTAAGTTTCCTTTGCCTTATGCCCCGTATTATTCCTTATTTGTTGTGCTAATTCAGCGGTGTAATTCCCAAATAGAGCCTCCTTGAATTGTTTTGGTGAGAACTGCTAACTCAGTGCCGACTATTTATAACAAGCTCTACAGTCTAAAGAGCCAGAATCATTTGGTATGAGGGCTCCGTGCACTGTTTAATGATAAAGCCGAGTTTTGAAGCCCCAATAATATGAAAAAAAATACATATCCTTTCTGCGATGTGATTAAAATTTTTTCTCAAGCCATAAGGCTGCCCGGGCAGTGTGCAAGTTAAACAACCAGGCCACTTGTCCTTGGGGCCTTTTGGTGATGATGTGGTAGTGCCCTCTAGTGAAAAATCGTGACAAGTATTTTACAGAGCACAAGGCAGGACTTTGTTCCAGTTTCTGACAGTTCTTTCTTTTGGACTCTATTTTGGGACAAAACTGATTTATGTCTAAATATTTCCAAAGCCAGCAGCTAGTGAAGGCATTACACTAGAAAAGCTAATACCTGTTTCCATACTTTTCAGAATCAGTGGGTGTTTTGTCACCTTTCAACTACTGTCTTAGCAAATGAGCTGTGGTTAAACATTTCAAAGAAGCAGAATTTTTATTTTTGCTCTGATGCATTACTTGTGCCAGCAGGGCTTTGCATGGATGAAGCCTTACAAGGTTTACAGTTGAAGGCTCTGCCTGGTTCCCAGGAAATGCAGTACCCGCGCTCTCATTAGACTTCCACAGGAGCAGGATTGGGTTCAGTGAATAGTCATACAGTATTAAAAGACAAACAGCCAGCGTGAAGTGTTACCAAAACTTTTAGCTTCCTCTGCTCAGGAAAGAGGAGCATTCAGAAGTGTTTAGAGAATTAAAAAAAAAACAAAAACCAAAAACCAAAAAAATCCCACTCCCCAAAAAACCCAAGGTTGCATTCTGGTGCACACAAGATACACACCTTTGTTGCTCTTGAAGAATATTTTCTCTGTGATCTCCTTCCCACATGTCTTATTGCTTCCTTATGGTCATAACAGTAACATATCAGGCTATGACCAAGCCAGTGCTCATTCACTCAGTAGCTTTTTGATATTTTCCATAGCAGTTAAATGGGGGAACTGTTATTTACCCGTTCTGTAGCTCTTGTTTTTTGTGCCTGCTGTAGTGCATGCTATGGATTTCCACGTGCAGTGTGATGTGACTAGATCTACCATTGCTAACCCTGTGGTTTGGGATGGTACAGAGCAGTGCTGTTACTGCAAATGGGAGTGAACTAACACCACTAGAGCCAAATGTGCTTGGCACTGTACGAACATGAAAAAAGTCAGAACCTGTCAAGTCTGTGTCAGAATTTGTTTCATTTAAATAACCAAACTTTTTGCATCATAAACAAACAAAAAGGCATCATGCTAACTGACGCATTAAAGAGGTCAGATTCTGTATTTCCTTCTGTGATGGGGAGGGGGGCAAAAGGGGAAGTGATGCTATTGACCTATATAAGTGCTATTCAAAGTGAGCAAAAGTTAGCCTAAGAAAAGCTGAAATGTTCTGCATGATCCTCTTCACATGGAAAGGTCAGGAGGTGGGGAGAGAAAATCAGGAGAAAAAGATGTGATTAAAATGAGGTTTTATTTTTGTTTCAGGTTAGGGGTGTGGGAGCTGATTGAACATTTTAGACATGAGAGCAGAGTAAGAGACATATCCCTCAGTGCCAGGGTTATCCGTGTAACCCGAAGACCCTTTTTATTTAAAAAGCTATCGCTTGTGATCTTTTCCAAAGAGGGAATCAATAAATGTCCACCAAAGTTGCTCTTTTGGTCGAAATGATAAATGAACATCGAAGTGCTATAAATTGGTAGCAACAGTGTAGTTATCCTGGAATTCAGTAAGAAAGCCAATAAGAGCAAAGCAATGCTGATTTCTCACCAACTCTGCAGTCGTTGCTGACATTCCCAGAAATGACCAAAATATTTGGTATGGAACTTCTAAAATTGTTTTTCTTTGCTTTGTGTTTCCTTTAAACTAAATTAAAGAAAAAACAACACCAAAGTCCTCTGGTTCTCTCAGTGCCCAGCTGATATCTCCAATGGCCATTGCCAGGTTCACCAACCCACAGCACCAGCCATCAGCCCTGTGCTGCAGGCTGTCTGTCACACAGAAGCAGGCACCTTCCCACACTCGGCCGGTTCTGCTGAGGCTCAAACTCTGCTCCTCAGCTGGAGTTAGGAATGGACTGTGGCTCCATGACACCCAAAGCCTACCAGCAAATCCAGCAAAGGCAAGAGAATGTGCCTTGTTTTCCTGTGTGCCACTAACCAATGCAATATATGCAAACTTCATGGGTATAACTCCTGTGGGTTGCAATACCTTAGCTGACTTCTGCTGGAAACGTACTGATTCTTATACTAAGGTTGAAGACCCCAAAATGACATAAGTTGCTCTTTATTCCTTTACTCTTTTACTTTTTTAAAAAGCAATCTGTATTTCCAGCCAGGCTTTCATTTAAAATAACCCTCTCATTCAAAACCTCACCTGTAATTTTATCCCAGTGGTAACTCTTACCTGCCATACTAGCCCTAGGCCCTTGTAGCACTTGACATCATCTTTTGGACAGGTTACAGAGGCTATTGAGGCAGTTGTTAGAAGCAGATTTACTCCGTAATGTGGAGCCAACCACAGAAGAAAATTAGTGCATTTATCTGTCAGCATTAGGCTAGATTATCAATCCAGTGCACTAGTCACAGGATCTGGTTTTTCTTTCTCTGGGGAAGTGAAATTGATATACTGGTAGGCAGTAAAGGTGTCAATTATAAACAGGACATTAGCATGAGAAAGTAGGCAAATGACTAGTTTTAGGCAACCGTCCTTTTTCAAGATTAGGTGTGGCTTGAGAAGTAGATTTTCCTTCCTCATAAATGGACTTTCTAAAAAGAATGTGAAAACTCTCTCCTTCAAACCTGTTGGCTGTGTCTTACCTGGTTGATTCTGGAAGAAAAAAAGAAAAAGAAATAGACTCTCCCTAATAAGTAAATGAGTTGTGCCAGTGAATTTGAAAATTCTGCAAAGACCACAAGATGTTAGCAATATCCAAAGGTTTAAACAGGCAAGCCTGTATATGTCATTGAGTGAATAATTTACTATAAATTATTTGCTGTGAAAATTAGCTTTCCTGCTCACACTTAGGCCATGAGCAGGTTGGCAGTTTGCAGCTTTTCCAGCCAGTAAGGCTGCAGTAGCACTCAGACATCCCTCCGGATCGCTGTCCTGGTGGGTACTGAACACATTTTCTTCTCTCAGTAGTCCTCCTAGTAGTATTCATGCAAGTGCCAACCACGGTACCCTCTTAATTCTCTGGATGGTTTGTAAAGACTGTTTTCCAAGGAACAGCAAGCTGACCTTGATAATTGCTTTGGTGGTTTTTTTTTGTTTTTCTCCTATACCTGCAAAACATTGTGTTACTAAGCCCAGCCAACCCATTGCTATTCCTGTTATCCACCTGCACATAAATATGCCTCATGACAAATAAGACTGTTGCTCCCTGCAATTACTTTCCATTGTATATTGATGAATATGAACTGTATGAGCATGGATTTTACATAAACATGTAACAAATAATGATCTCCTGTCCCTAAAAAGGGTCCCCAAGCCCTTTTAGAGTTTTGGGCTATCATATATAGGATTTGGTTTTGTTTTTGTAACCCATGGCAGAGTAACTGCCTACAAGGGCCACCAACCAGCGATGCTGAAAAGCCAGGTGACCTTGAATTGAGGGGAGCTGCTAGAGTCAGACCCTTTTACAGGCAGGTGTGCCCTGCGGCCTCCTCTGTGCTGCAGGAACCTCTCCTGCGTGCAGAGGGCTGCAGCAGAGATAGATGTTGTCTCACCCAGGCAGGGTGGTGTTGCAGGCCTCTCTGTGTTCCTGGTATGAGAAGAAGAAGGCAGGATTTGCAAATGAGCCTTTGTCTTTCAAAATAGATTGAAAAAAAAATAATCCTCAGCACCTGAAAAAAAAGTGAAGTCATTTCAGAGTGTGAGTGCTGAGTGCCTAATTTCCATGGAATATCAAAGGCAGCTGAGGCCTTTGCTCCCTATGTCTCTTTATTTACTTTCATAGGAAAGCTGAAGTTTACCCTTAAATTTCTGTCTTTTCAGTTCAGAAAGGCTCTGTCTGGCAACTGGTGCTACAGTTCTGACTGAAATGTGAACCTTGAGAAATACCACTTGTTCTCAGCAATAAATATATTTTGGGAAATACTTTTCCCCTTCTGGCTTACATATTTAAGGACTTCTTTGTGCAGAACATTGCAGTCCCCATCCATGTACATTTGTTGCATAGCAGTACCCCAGTGCGAGGTCAAAATTTACCTCCCAGGAATGCCTAAGTTGTGTCTGCTTTCTCCTCCAGTGATGCCACAAAGGTGTACTTTCAAGTCCCCTGTTCCACTACTCTGCTGATAGAAGAGAGAGCAGAATGCAGGTGTGCTTTCAGAGGGAATGCTCGCTCTGCGTGGTCATGTGCCTGCTGCATGGGCTGCTGTGTGCTTGTCACCTGCACTCTGCTTTCCCAGTAATTAAATGAGAACTGCTGGTAAATTGCCTCTGGTGCACGGTCAGAACTTTCCACCCCACTGCTGTGTGCAAGTATTGTTTTATGCGTGGATCTTCTTTTTCCCTCTGCCCCAGAAGGTGACTTGGGCTGTGTATGGAGAAGCATAGGTCAGTACTGCTCCATCTGGAGCTGTGATTTCTGGTTTGTGGGTCTGTTCATTGTGCCCTAAAATTGCCACTGCTGAAGGATTAATAGAAAGATAGAACTGACTCATCTGAGGCAGATTCCTTGGCCCTCAACGACTTGCTGGCCCTGTGCAACTTGCTTCAGTGGAGGTTTTCTGCACATCCTTGTTATGCTCCTGTTATGAAGGCTCCTCCAGTTCAGATATCTGCCCCTGCAGGGGTAAAAGCTGTTGGTACTGGGAAATAGCTGGCGGCAAACAGTGGGTCCTTACCTGTTTCTGTTGTGATTTCTTATTTCCGTGTGAAATTCCCTATCTCTGTTATCCCATTCCTGAGCTCAGGAGTGATCTGTGTATGTGATAGAGCAGAGACAGAGATTCAAACTTTTACTTTCAGGGTCTCAGGGAATGTCCTGGATGTCAGAAGGATCCAACAGATCATCAAGGACCTCTCCAGGTTCATTTCTGGCAGGGAATAGTATTTGGTGTTTTCAGGGTTTTCACCTTCAGTAGGAAGGCGCAGTGCTTTGAAGGATGGGCTATCTCTGCTGTTAAAATTGTCCTAGACAGATGAATTTGATGGAAAGCCATGGCAAATGAAAGACTGCAGCTGGTAAAGAGTACGCAAGATCCCCTCCTCTTGCCTAATACAGCTACAGTAAAACATAGGAAGGGGAAGTTCTCTGGATTGAGCACAGTGGGTCTTGTCTGTGCAGAGCTGCCTGTGGGGAAATGTTTCCATCTTGTTGCCAAAGCTTTCTTGGATGATTTGCTTTCGTTTTGAGTGCGAGAAAGGAAACCCAATGGAAATAGCTTGAGAAAAATCTGTTCACAGATCTTAGATTCTTTCCCTCACCTGGTGAATCTGCCCAGCATCTTTCACTGTTCCAGCAACACAATGATGGTTGGAAAGCAAAGAAAGGATTGTGACGGCTTCACCACCAATAATAACCAGCCAGCAAATAGAGTTGGTTCAAACTTTTCATGTAAAATTACTGCATTTTTATTCTCCTGCATTATGCTCCTCTTAGGTAACAAAAATACATATTTCACAGCATCGTTAGATAGGGAGCAAAACCAGAGAGATTCTGTGCTGTCTTTTCCTCAGTAGATAATTCAAGATGACTGGTGAAATCAAGAGCCCAGGGACTCTTGCTGCAGTACAGAATTGCTATGCAGTGAGTCACTGCTATCCATTGATCTGTGCCCCTCAATCTCATACAATTCTGGAAGTGTTCTTTAATTTGTTTTTACTTGTTTTTCTTCATCAGGCAGTGAAAAGCAAGCTAGATCTGTACCAGGAATAGATTCAGGGAATTCTCATCCAATTTGGCAAATTCTTTGCACACTCCCTCTTAAATGAAGCTATTTCCATTAGAAAGGACTACTTGTGTGCGTAAGCTTTGCTCAAATGTAGTACCAGCACTCATCATATCAATCTATAAATCTGAGAAAGAAAAATTTCATGTATTTCACTTGCTAAAGCATTATCTGGAGTTTCCGGATAGTTGGAAAATTAAGCTGAAAAACTTCAGCCTGTAGCTGCAAAATTGTCTGTTGAATGCAAAGCATAACTTTAAGAAATTTATTATAATGTGATTGCAAAGGGCAGATCTGATGACCTCGAATTTTAAGGCATGGATGAATTACTAAGGATAGGAAATAGCATAAAAAGTAGGCAGAGCTCTAAGATACTGATTCATCTTTATGGAGGATGTTATGAGCTTCTGTTTTATCTGCTGATGGGCCACTTGTGGTTTCAGTTTTCCCACAGTCCTCTTTTGGACTCTTGCAAACTTGATTGCTAGAGCTACTTGAAAACTATTTTAGACAGTTAGCAAAAATGTCTTTCGTTGTTAGGGATGGAGCAGGATCAGGCTACTAAAGATTGAAGTTTCTTCTGCATCCAGCTTTCTAGTTGGGAAAAAGTAACATGGAAGATTGCATATTTATTAACATGTTTTTCTTCCTCTAATTCAACTTGGATTTTGTACAGCACACATGATAGGACAGGACATTGGTCTGCAGGTGCAACAGAGAGAGAAATGTGCCACAGCAGAAGAGCCCTGAGGAGGGCTATCAGGAGGGAGAATATCACTTGTTCCTCTACCCCCAGTGGAGGGAATACCTTATTCTGAATTGAAATACAGGCAGTCGTGCCAGCAGTAGAGGCTATGATGTTTTGCTTTATGATATTACACACCAAACGTCTGTAGATATATAAATAGGATAAATGTTGACTCAAAGTAGTAAATGGGTGAATTTCAGTAATTTCCCTAATTTTTGCGAAGTTGATAGTCCTGGTCTTTGTGATGGGTTTTGATTTGTTTTACTAAGAGAGTCTATGAGCATTTTATCAGTGGTAAAATGTAGTGAAAGTGCTGATTGCAGTAAAGATGATGAGAGCAAATTCAAGAGAAAGGAAGGAAACAGCTTCTCCCACTTGCTGTATTTTTATTTTTTGTTTTATTTTATTTTATTTTATTTTGCTATTTTTCTTTAGTATAGACGACAGGCAATCATTTACATGAATCTCTCCATTATAGACCAAAATAACAGTGCAGTTTTCATTAACAAAAAGACTACCTTGTTCTTCTTCGTTTGTGTTGTCAAGATACTTTAGCTGAAACATACAGTGATTTCCAACACTTACCCTAGTTGTCACACTGAGAGGAAAATAATGGCTGACATTAGGAAGATTATTTCTCAGCAATAAAATTACCTTTCACAACATATTTCTATCTAAGTGGAAATGATGGAAAATCATAGATTCTATTTTCAAATTGAGAGAGAGAAAGATGAAAATGAAATCAACAGGATTTCTTCCCAGTCACACAAGCAGAGAATGCAGGCAAACCAAAGATGCTGCCAAAAATCCAGAGGGAGAATCTTCCCAGACCTGTTTTTATTAATCGAGCCAGTTGATTGAGACAAGTAGAATTGTGTGGAATGTTTTCTGCTCAGTGTAAAATGTGGAGGTTAATTAACTGGGATCCCAATCCTGCTGCCTCTGCTGTCAGCAACACGACTCGTGGATATCATTAAGAGCCAAGACTGAGCTTTTGCTCAGATTTGCTAAGGAGTTTGTGAACTTTTTTGATGAACCTGTAGCCAGATTTGACAGAAATTGGGTCATTTTAAGGTTTTCTTTAGAAACTGTGATGTTCTGGAAATGTGTGATTTCAATCACAGTCCTGGTGAAACTCGGCTTCTCTGTGCGTGGAGTCGAATTTGAATGGAGCTGAGGGCATCTGAAATTACGTGAATCAAAAGAAAAACGCTCATGTGATCCCTGCTGAAGTTCAACTGCCAAATTAAGACTGCCTATAAAAATGATTTTCTAGGAGATAAGTGAACGTATGTTGGCTTTATCAATGCGATTGCATCTTCTGTCAGAAGACAGGCATCCAGCAAAATACTGGCTTGGGTAATATACACTGCATAACTGCAAATGGAAATAACTCAAGTGAAGGGAAAGTTTTGCTCACTCCCCGTTTGCGCCATGAGGGCGGAATCAGGCCTTCAGGCATTATTCATCCAGCCTAAGGCAAAAATGTGGTGAGTCCTTACTTTGCAGAAAATAAGCTGAAGACGATCGAACAATGCTTTCTGTAAATATTTCCCCCTTGATTTTAGCCCTCCAAAGACCTATTTTTAGATCTCTATTTCCTGCCAGCCCTGCTCTCAGCCATTGTTCCCCTGCGCCGTCGATGGCGAAGCAGCTGGCAGCGAATTGCGGCCGGGTTGGAAGTGCACACAAACACGCTCGTCTACAAAGAGATTTTAGTTCTCATAGTGTTAACTGCCCCTGCCCTGCACTCCTCTCCCCCCGCCGCACCCCCGCCTGCCACAAGCACGACCCAGATCACATTAGAGTCCCAAAGCACAGGGAACGGTTCTCATCTATCCGTCACCAAGGAGGCAGACAGGACAAGGAAACAAGAAGTCATTTGTACCTGATGAGGAGGACACTCCTGGGAAACAAACAGATGAGCCACCACATGAATCCGAGCTATTCTCCGAGGTAAACAGAACTGCATGAGAAACACACAAATTATCAGGGGCATCATGCTTAACTCCCTCACTCCAGGCTGCTGCACGGACCGCAGGCCTGAAATTGTAGATTATCCCAATATCTGATTGTGAGAAAGTTAACCCTCTAAAAGCAGTCAGGGAGAGGGTGGAAATCCCAGAGCCCGGGCCGCTGGAGGGATATTGTTCAACCCACAGCCCTGGCTCACCTTCAGTTCTGCAAAGTATCACAAATGGTCCTGAGAGGCAGCCCCATGTTGCTTCTGTAGGGCATGGCCTGCAGCAGCAGCGTGGTTTGTGGTCATAGAGATTTCCCCTTTGGGCCCTGCTGCACAGGGTAGCTAGTGGCCGTGTCAGACAGGAGCCTGTACCAAAGAGAGGAATTAAACCCAGATTTTTGACTCCTAGTCCAGTCATTTTAATCACAAGGTCATTCTGCAAGATATCGGAATGAGAGTTTTAATTTTGTGCTTGATATTTTTAGAAGAGAAGGTCACGAATCCCAACTGAAGAGACAAATAAGTTTAGTGGTTAAAACAAAGTGGAGAAAGAAAAGACACGGTGCTGTATTTGAGCTCAGAAGTCTGGCACATAGAAGGGTCTTGTGATTAAGCATGACTTTGAATGTAGGTCACTTTGGACAGCCAGGTGATTTCTGAACACAACACTTTGCAAAAGTCCCTCTGCTCTGGGTGGATTTAGAGCTGTATAACTCGGAGGAGATAAAGGCTCTAATTTTGACATTTTCTTTCTTATTTTTTTTCTCCAGTGACAAGTATTGTTCCTTTCCTTTTCTTTCTATCTTTTCCCTTTTTCCTTCTTCTTCCATTGTGAAAGTGATTATCCCCTGTGGTGAAGTGATTACAGATAACAAGTGATGCTCTTTGAGTAATATGCTAGGAATACCTTTTCACACTCGTGAATTATAAGATGGAAGAGTTATAGTATGTTGTCATTGTACCTTAACATTTTCACTTATGAATTCCCAGTGAATGCTCCACATTATTTCTAATTTTGCTCTAAAGACTGAAACAGTATGGAAACATATAATTCCATTGAAAAATGCAACAATATATGTTAAAGAATTAAAAATGCTGATTCAAGAGCTAAAAATTACATTGAAGTCAGATCTACAATTTTGTGCCATGATATCAACCCATAATGTTTCTGAGAATGAATAAGAACACTTTGGGCAGATAGAGAGCCACATGCAGCTGGTTCCCTCTAGGAGTCTGCAGATGCGACTCTGCTGCCTTAATTTGAATAAATTCTTGAATCACAGGGAAAAATTTGGTTTTTAATATAAAAACAATTGTATCAGTGACTAAATTTTTATGAAGCGTGTTGTTAAGCTTCTCTTTTTTACATACTATATTACTAAATCATTTATACTTATCTCCCTGACATAACAAACACGTCTTATAATTAAACTCGATGAAAACATTTTCTATTAATTACTTCCATATTCTCCATAGTGAACTTCTGAATATATCCCCATGAATGTCATTGGTGTTGCTTTACTCCAGCCCAGTGAATGCCATTTTTTGTGTATGGTTGAAACTATAAATTAGTCTTCATAGTGGAAGCATTAGTATTTTGGTGAACAGAAGCACGTATCAGTTCATTATCAGTTTAGAAGGTGAATGAAAGAGGGCTTTATGTGCCTTCCTTCCAAATTTGAAAAAATGGAGGATGGAATGGCAGTTTCTGTAATTGTAGTTTGAGGGTGTCATCATAGTTACAGGAAATAAGGAATCAGTCAAAATGATAGTGGAACAGTTATTTTAGACAAAGACTTAGCACCACAAAAAAAGCAGTTGCATAAAGTTCTCTGTTCTTGCGTCATCAAGAATAAATGCTCCAGAACTGACTTCTCTTAATTCCACAGTCGTGTTTTAGAACCTGTTTCTGCTAGCCGGTGTACCTCCTTGTCTTGCTGTTCTACTCTTGGTGCACTTAAATCCATGGGAATCACATCATTTTCTTTACAAATAATGCTTTCTTCAACATGTTCTCAGTGAATTGGAGGTGTGTTTCTAATAGGATGGAGTATTAGTCAGTATGCACGATGGAAACCACCACACAATAGGGGAAAAAGCTGGTTTGTTTAGTTGTGCATCTCTCTGATGCCTTCTTTCCTGTCTGAGTCAGGGCGTTGTCTCTTTTGCCTGTAAACTGCAGGGTCAAGTTAAGGTAAAACTCAGATGTGACATGAAAGGGCAGTTCAGCTATGCTGTGGGAACTTCTGTACAGCATCATTGCGAGATCCTGTTTTTCACCCCATCAGATTTTCAGTGGTGGCTTCATTAAAAATTGAGCTTCAACCACATTACAAAACAGAGCGGCAGGCTGCTTGAAGCTTATATCAATAATGTATCACCTCATCTATTCTGATTTCTTCCAAATGCGCCCTTTGTTACATTTAGAACAAAAGAGAGTGCAAGCTCTGTAAAGGGAGAGAAAACCTCACTCATTGCCACGCTTTAGCTAAACAGCCTCAAACGTGAAGAAGCCTTTTTCCCCGCATAGAGCTTTTCAGCTAAAGGTTTCCATTCCATGAATACTAGTTTTTGTAGCAGCCAAGATGAACAGTTTCTCAAAGCTCTCATTAACCAACAAGAGACATAGCTGTATTCAAGTATCCCTCTGAAGCACTAGTCATGTCAGTAACGTGACTGACACTTGGTGTTAGCTTATGCACAAAGCCTGAGTAGTGGTCGTGCTCACTGTGCTTGAGATTGCCAGGAAAGCGCATGGATTAGAAGGCACAGTACTTCCCCATGCCCCTCGAAGTACACGTAGAAATACTTTCCTGCCTTAATATCCATTTCATTTCAGCCAACTTAGAAACAGGCCTGACACGTGGCTTGCTGCATTCAGGATAATTTGCTCTGCGGAGAAAGCAAAGGCTGTGGGGGCTTCCTTATGCAGGTTGTGTCAGTGACTGTGCAAGGGCAGCTTGAGGGCTGTGGGGTTCAGGGCAGGAAGAACAATTCAGTGCTTGAGGCATGGCTGTTAATTTCCGAGGGGTAGCACTGTAACAGTTTTGCCATAACCTCAGGCTTATTGTTGGACTTTTTGTCTGTAATATGGAATAATAGCATTTCCCCCTTTCTGTGTCCTGTTCACTGTGATCTAGTGACCTGACTGGAAACAATCAGAGGACAAAAATATTTTTTTTTATGGATTTTTTCTGATATGCCTCTGCTGCAATGCATGTTGGTGAACCTGAACATTACAACAGACATCTCCGATCTGCAGTCTGCAGAGAATTGGATCTCTTTGAGAAAGTTTTTCTTCATCGCTGGCTGATGTGAGGAGAGGTATGTTTCTTTGCAAACTGTACCAGGTTCTCTGCACACTGTGAAGTCCTGCAAGCAGAGAGCTCTTCATCTTAAGTTGTAGCAAAAGCTGGGACAGATCTAGGAAAGAAGAAGTTCTTGTCTGTGGAACAGACAGAGCAGTATCTTCTAAAATTGCTACAGGGAGTAAAAATGGAACCATTTCATAGAGTAAATAGCAAGCAACAGAAACTGTGAAACTGTCATGTTTAGAATTGATGGTTCTGACAATCCATTCCTGTAAGTGACTTACCTGGGGGTGGTATTTGTACCATAGCTTTAGTGCCTATGTTAGTCACTTTATATCTCCTTTGCAGTCAGCGAAGAGGGGTTTACTTTGGCTCACCAGACAGAACAGGACTTGTGCCTTGATGTATTCTGTACCCACTGGCACACATCATGGCACTAGGCACTGCTGAGAAGAGCCTGGCTCTGTTTTTTTTGCATCTTCCCTTCAGGTATTTATGGACAGTGATGATATCCCTCTCCTCCGGGCTGTCCATTCATCATCTTGGTGGCCCTTCAGTGGAAAGTCTTGTACTTGTGCATGATTGGAATGCTATTTTTACTTACAAGATCAGCTTCTTTCTGTAAACAAGTGTGAAATTGTGCATCCACAAACACAGCCAATAAACCTACATGGTGCTACCTGCCAGGTCTTTACATGCTGTGTTTTGTCTATAGCGTTGATTTCTGTATTAGTCCCATCACTATTTGGGGGGAAAGCTCTTGTTTTGCTATTTTACATCTATTTTTCTGTTCAGGGTAAAATCTTGTAGGCCAATCTTTTCTTTCACTGCAGGAATATTTCCCTTGCGTCTTTTGGACTTCTGCATCTGTATTACTGTTGCCTGACTTTCTACTTCTGTAATAAGGTGTTTCTGAAGCTGTATGCAAGTAGTCAGGGAGCTCCAACATGCACCTGGAATGATTTTTCAAAGAGTTGATGCCTAGATCTTCTGAGCTGAGTTCACAGACCAGGCAATTGAGTGCCAGGTGAATTCTAAAAGGCTGGGTAGGGCAGCCACATGTTTTCTTTGTATAGTTCTTTGCTGATTTTCCTTGTCTGTTTGTTTTTCCATTTGGGTTTCCTGTCCTGCTCCTGAGTCACACAGTTATCTTCCCTATTTGTTCTGTGTCTCTTGTTTGCTTCTGCTTGTTGCTTGACAGTGGGTATTGGAAGGCTGTTTGTGATGTATAACCTTGCAACTCTTAATTTCAGAAGGTTTTGTTGTGTTAATGCAACGTTAGAATTCCAACAAGCCAGTTGGTAAAACAAACAGATCAGAGCCACATTTTTATTTTTTTAAAGGAAGCTGGGCTATTCTGTAAATGTATTTAAGGATGTTCTTCAAATAGTTTTTCTCTGTGGGGAAATGACTATGAACTACTTACTCTGTTACACCATTAGGAGCTCAGGTATTTGGGTAGATATGTTGAAAGTTGAATTGTCTGAAGGGTAGCATCTTTGTTACACTGTTAGTCTAAGGCTATCAGAAAAGCAATCCGTTTAAAGAGGGCTGACACCTTTGATCAGACCAGATAGAGTAGCTAGGAAAAGGGCAGATACTTTCAGAAATGCAGGTCCTTCACACAATAATATGACTGCCTTAATTCTCTCTCCAGTCTCAGACGTGCTGTCAATAGCTTACAATATAGATGATGAAAATAATATTTTAAATTCTGAAGAGTTGACTGAACTGAGAGGAAGCTGGCACAGTTCTTCCTTACCACGTAGGTCAGCACATCTGCACAGAAAAACAGAGGAAATAATTTGAACTTGGTTTACAAATTTTAGGTATTTCATTACATGATCAAATTACAGACTGTTTTACTTTGTTATATCAATGTCTAGGTAAATGTGAGACCATAATTTTAAATATCGTGTGCAGTTTAAAAAGCAGTAAGTTGTATCTTCATGCTCTGAAGAATTTACACGCTGATTTACAATCAGTACAGTGGGAAGCACAGTGACAGAAATCAGCATGAAGATGAACTTGAAAACTTTGTGATCTTGTTAAGTTTTTTACTGCTGCTTCAGAGAAAGTGTTGATTATTTCTCCTATTTTGAAGGAAGAAGTTTGATCATTTGTGAGAGGCTGGAGGGAAAAATATCATGCACTAGCAGTTCCCTATCATCAAAAAACATAACCTAACAAGTTCACTTCTTAAACTAACAGACAATGAATGCTTCTTTCCTTCAAAGAGGGATTAACAATGTAATTTATAAATCTCTTCCAGCACAAACAATATCAAACATGGTGTTTATCTGCATTGAGCCTGACAGCTTTGTAAATGAGTTTCAAAAGCCATTCAGAAGCACTGCAAATACAGATCCTGCAGACGAATCATCAGTTTATTGCTAATGAAACAAATGCCTATTGGCGCATTTATCAATCTAATCACGGGGAGAAATCATTCACTAAAGAAGTCATTCTGTAACTCTATTTGGTCGCCTTGTGTCTGGATGGCACACACCTTTGCTATATCGTCACAGTCCTCCAGCGGTAGGGGAGCTGGTTAATCAGGGAAGTCAATGTGAGAATTTGCTGTGATTGGTTCCCTGAGGAAAAGGGGGCAGAATAGCTCTGTGACTTTAATTTCCAGGAGTGTTGTTTTGTTTTTATTTCCCCCTTCACAGAGAAAGTTACAGGACTGCTGAGAGATGACTGCTCTCAAATTGCAGAGCTGTGATTCTCCTATCAGCTTGCCATTTCAGCAGGCAAGAAGTATTCTCACTCAGCACCTCCTTCATGCATCCCCCTTGGGCCACTTGGGGAAGGCTGTGAGCTGTTGGCGGTGCTCACAGGACCACAAGATGTCTTTCCCTTCAGAGTGTCTGCAGACTTAATGAGCACATAGTGAATATCTAACTCCAGAGTGACTGTGGGCAGGACCTGGCAGTCTTGATGTGACACCTATGGTTGGACATCTCTGTTTGCTTTTCTGACATCAGTGCAGGAGAGGGGGCTGCTCCTGTCTTTGGATTGGTATATGCTTAGCAATGACTTACTGTAATACTGCCAGAGACTATATGAAGCTGCCCAGATCTTCACAGGGAGCTCAGTGTGATCTCAGAAATGAACCTTTGGTGATGTTCAAAAAGTTCAGTTAACTTTTAAAAAAATTATTTTGCTCTTCCCTGGGTGGAAAGTCAGCTGTGCTTCAGTGTGTGTGAAGTCAATTCTCCTTTAGTTCTAGTGCCTGGGGGTCTTTTTGAAGTAGTAGGGTCTGAGCTTTTGCCAGCTTATGTTTCCGAAATCCTGGGTAGTCTCAGTGTGCAGTGTAGTGATGGCTGTGAAATGCCGGGAGGCTGTGGTTCTATTGCAGTCTGATACAGCGCCTTTGCTACAACAGCTGACTGGGGGAGTCCTTTGGAAAATGGCTGAGGAGTCAGTCCAGTCTGGCTGCAAGCTTGTTTCCCCTCTCAGAATCCGAGCAACTGGATTATTTCACCAGACTGGACCCAAACCTGACTACTTTTCATATTTCTGTATCTATAATAGAAGTGAGCAGCACAACAGTAAGACAAGTTAAACACAAATGGTGGTGAAAAAAGTGTGCTACAAAATGGGTGGGTTATGAAGTCGGTGGTCTACCTCTTGCTCATCTTGAACATACCGTATCTCCATCAGGACAGTCGATCTTGGAAGCTGCATCAGTTCACTTGAAGTCACTTCAGGTAAAACAGAGCAGCTTTTGTGGATGTACCATCTAATAGCAGTTTAATGTTAGCTATGTGATTTCTGCAGTGGTGTCCTTTAATATCACTTTAGGCATTATGTAGCATAGTTGGAGAGAATGAAAAGACCTGTACTCACAAGTGTCATGGCAGTTGGGTGCATTAATAAATACGTACAGAACTTATTTGGAGAAACTTCTGCACTACCTTTACAAGCGTGCATGAGATTCCTTTAGACAGTTTACAGTGTATTGAGGCAGACAGACAAATAGCTGTGTCTTCATCCTGGGAAGTCTCTGAATATGTTTGACACCATACTACAGGTCACGGATGTGAGGATGAACAGAGCAGTGCCAGAACTGATTTTCCTTGTCATCTCGCAGGGACCAAGGATAAAACCTGCAGTAAAAGGAAAATCCAGGAAAATATGGCACAAACAACAGATCTGTATGGCAGTCTTGTTCTTAAACTTCTGTCTCTGAAGACAAACATTAGGGAATCCAGAGTAGGTCCTGAGAGGGGCTATAATACAGAACTTTGATTTTGTCTCTCCTTTTTGGGTTGCCATCTGCTTTATCACTTAAAGAATGTTAACATTCTTTAAAAATGGGCAGATGGACCTCATTCAAGTTCTGACAGTAACTCTTTGTTATTGGTACAAATAGCTGCAGAGGTATTTAATTACCATTAGTAGTCATCAGTTTGCTGCGAGCTGGTGACATTCAGAATAGTGAGCAGGCTGCATTCTTTGTGTCCAGTGAGTTCATAGAAAGTTAAACCTACTTTTGACAACAGCCTCAAGCTTAGCTACCATTAACCCCTCTTCAGTTACTGGATGATGTGTTTGAACAGTATGAATGATTAATGAAGGTTAAATAGTCCAGTTTCTATCTTAAAACCTTTTGTTATTGGCAAAGGGCAGGTCAATTGCCAAGGTGAGCAGAAATTCAAGTGTTTGGTTTTCACCAAATAGTTCTTGGCAAATTTAAATTATTATGAGGTGGTAAATTCAGAGGGAAATGAAGAGCTGTGGTGGAACAAGGTAATTCTTGAAGGCTTGATAAATTAAACCAATCTTGGTTCTGAAATTAATCTTACCTGCTTATCTTTCCCTCAATGAATACTGCAAAGTATTGGAGTATGTAGAAATAGCCAGCCCAGTTGAAGAATGACATCAGGAGTTACTCTTTGTTCCTTTCTTTGATGACACAAATGGAAGGAAAGAACACTCTTGGTAGCTGCTTAATTACTTACTGTAGCCTAATTCCTGCTCAGAGCTTGGCCATTTGCAGTTTTGAAGAAGTGAGTTCCACTTTTGACTCCATAATATTTGCTTATGAATCCATGGGTGAAGTTTGGCAATTGTGCATGAATCCTAGAAGCCTCAGAACTTAGAGAGAAAAGGCGGGCCCATGCTTTGGGGTTTCCTTTGACCTCTAGCAGTGTGGGATTTCTCTGCGTTGTCTTTGTAGCTATTGACTACGAAGCCAAAGGCTGAAAGCTAGAAAGGCAAATTTGCTCTGAGATTCAAACTGTGATGGGCTTATTTTTTATTTCCTACTTGCACATTGCCATTGTGATAAGAGCTCATTTCCACTAACTTCTTTACCAAATGCCCTTCGGTGACATCTCAGCAGCTTTATTGACTGTTAAAATCTCCTAGAGTAATAGCTGACTGATGAGCAATTCCAACAACTTGTACTGAAGTGTCCTTCTCAAGTTCCTTGTTTGCAGTCAGGAAGCCCAACTGCAGTGAAATTTCACTTCTTTATTTTACCTTTTCAAGGATAATTTTCCTTTGACACATTCTGATCATGCTCCCTGTTCTTCATTTAAATCTGATTTCTGCACTGCATGACTGTTGACAGCGCTCCAGAGATCTTTGCTTGCCAGTCTTGAGCAATCCTAATGGGTATGGTTTAGAACAGGCATTCTTAGCTTTTAGCTCTGCATTTTTCTGTTTTATCAGGTTTTACAGAGCTCTAAATTCAGATTAGCACTGCCACTTTTGGACTAGGAAGAATTTTAGAACTCCTCTTTAATTTGAGATGTGATTGCTTCTCAAATGGTTACAGTTGAACTAGTTGACCCTAGAGGTCTTTTCCAACTGTTACGATTCTGTTTTGCTAGTAAGAGAGTCACGGAGAGTCCCAGAAGGAAGAGCTGTAATGTGAATGTGCATGAAGAACAATGTTACAGTAGGATCTTAATACTGAAACCACATTTAGTGAAATACACCTGTGTATATTTCATAGCAAGAGAAAGTTATCTTATATATATATATGTATATGTATGTATGTATGTACATGCATGGATCCGAGTCAGGACCCAGAGCTTCTACAGCAGTGCTGCAGTAGCATTTTTCTACATGGTCCCTCATGCTAACTCCCAGCATCTCAGCCTGTAACAAAACTACACATCTCAAAGCAAAGGATTGGTCCTCAATTTCATTTCAATTTCTGTCCAGTGTCAGAGCTGCAAACAACTGGCTGAATGAAATGACCAGTGACAAGACTGTGCTGGCATTGAAGAAAGAAGTTAGTTAATTGACTACAAATTTGCAGAGACATCACTGAGATATGGGTCACACAAGACTGCTGGGTCATGCTCATTAGGGGCAGCACGGACACATGTTGAGCCCATACATCCTGATAAACTGCAGGGTATTGTAATTGCCTAGAAAGGTTATTTCAGTAGCTCTGGTGTGTGGGGGAAGCAGTTTTGAGAAAATATCTCTGTTGTGCATGTATATTCTCCAGATATTGCAGGTAACATCTGGACTTGCCTGAGTAATGACTCTTGCATTGTTTTCTGTTTTCCAAAGCGATACCAGCCTACCCCAGGTAGTGTGCTAATTATTGTTTAGGAGAGAATTAGAAAGGTACAGCTGCCCCTGATGTGACTCCCCTATTCCTGCTGTAGTGGTACACACTGACCTAAGGCAACCTTTTTGCCTTAATGAAGTTTCTAACCCTGGAGAGTATTCTTTCCTCACAGTCAAATAGGAAGGTAGCTTTGGTAGAAGTAAGGGCTGATGTGTGATTGCTCCATTCGAGTTCAGGAGCCTTTCCTCTGCAGTTTGTTCTGCTTTGTCATTAAACATTTGTGCATCTTGTTTCCTAAGGTTTGTATTGCATGGGAGCAGACTGTCAGTCAGATCAGCCTGGTGTTTGATAGGTACTGTGTCCAACAATTTAAGAAGTCAAAGCACGGGAGGTGTGCCTTGGGGTATATGTGGATAATCTGCTTGCTCCAGCAGGAGAGGTGTATGTGAGGTGCTTCCCGACAGATTCCTTGCACTGCAGTGCTTGTTATGAGAATGTATCTGAAATGCAGATTGGCGTGGTGAGAAGGTGCTGCCCCAATATAGGGGGTCCTAGAGTGACAGCAACCATCTTACCATATAATGCAATATGGGTGCTGCAGAATGGAGGGAAATGTGGCACCACGACCCTCAAGCATGGCTGATCTGCTCATAACAACCTTTGTACCTGAAGCTTGGCAATCTAACTCCTTTTAAATCAGGCTTCTCCAGAACTGTCCAGAGTAGATTACCATACTACTGACCAAATAGATTTTGATCACAAAGTTGTAATCACTCTCAGGTGTTCAGCAAGCAGAAGGGTCCATGTGCATTCCCCCCCCAGCACTACTGCTCGATGCTTTTCAGATGCTGTGGTCTATGTGAGGCCACAGTATTAAAGAAAAGCCGAGCAAACTGTTTCCAGTCAGTTCCTACAGTTTTCTTAACTCTGTTCTTCTCTTCTGCAACTTTTCTAGAATGTGGCTTTTCTAAATTTCTAGGCAACCGTTAATACTTCGCTTTTCTGACTCATATGCTGTTAATAGTTAAGCTGAGAGTTAGACCTTTAAAAAAAGTGAAACAACAAACTATTGAATCTAGAGATTAATATGGTGGTATCTGAAGCTTACAACGATTGCATTTAACCTTAATCATGTCACCAGGATGAGAGCATTAAGTGAAGCAATTCGCGAATGAATATTTTGTAATTTAAGCAAGGAACTGTGCAGTGAGTCACCACAAAGCATCTTCATGTGTTGCCATGAAGAGTGTAAGAAAAGTTCTTGTTGCTATGTTTTGGAATACTTTTATTTATAAGTGTGGTTTCCAAGGCATAACCTTTGCAACTGGATGGCAGTCTGAATGTCTGGTTTGCCCAAGCGTGGATGCAGATGCACATCTGACAAATGCCCTACTTGAACAGCAAGTATTCAAAAATAGATAGAGTCCTGTTTGCTGTTCTGGCCAAACTATGGCTGGCTCTTAGAAATAGGGCAAAATGTCCTTAAGTTTGGAAAGAATGAAATTCATCCCATTATATAAAGAAGGAAATGAACCACATACTGTGTAAAATATTTTAAAGAATGATTAGGAGGGCTGAATCATGCTTCAGCAGCCATTTTTGTGGGGAGTAGTAGAATTTTAATTAGCTTCATATTCATTACTCACTTGATACATAGTCTCTAATTGCACCTTCAGTGTATTTTGCTGTCTGTCACTGGAGCTCACTTTTATTAACTGTAATCATTGAAGGTTTTATGAAGCCTATCCATGGTATATGAATACCACAGTGCAAATGAATCACTCAGCCTTACAAAATTGTTGTGAACATTTGCCAGTAGGTAGGAAGATTTTTTACTTGCACTGGCATGAAAATTATGAGAGCTTGAAAGAAAAAGTGATTTGTCTGACCACCAAGGAAAGGGCTGGTAATTGACTAGGTACATTTTGCAAGCTTAAAAAAAATGTTTAGGAAACCAACTGTGCAATCTTCTTGAATTCCATTTGTACTTTCTGTTCATTAATTTGTATCCCTTTTGATCAGCATAGGATAAAATAAAAAACGTGCTGTTTATAAACTTTTTTCATCTTTGAATAATACAGGTGGTATTTACATAAAAATAAAATATGTGAAAAGTGAGATATCAGAGGATTCTGCTTGAAGTGCTGACCTTATCTTTCCTCGGTTAAATTCCCAGTAAGAAAGATGAAAGATTTGCCTAGAGTATACTTGAACTGGGATTAAGGATATCAGCTCTCAGTGACTTTTGCCTGCAAAGTAATTCCACTAGATGCTTCTGTCATATAGAAATGATAGTAAGGATGTAATTAGTGTTTGCTGTGTTAATCTTCTTGAGGCAGGAATTCTAACCAAGATCAAGATTTTTCTTTAATTTCTCAATTGTCCATTAAATAATTGTGAACCAGTACTGTATGTATTTCCCCCACTCATAAAATGTCAATCAGATAAAAAATTAAAGTAAGTTGTGCTGATGTGCCTGCAGAAGAAAAAAGCAGATGGATGAGTGATTTGGTCTTAAATTCTTTTTTTCTCTGCTGCTATAGACTCACCGAGGTTGGAAAAGACCTCCACAATCATCCAGACCAACCTTTTACCTGCCACCAATATTTCCCCACTAAACCATGTCCCTTAGTAAAACATCTAAACACTTCTTGAACACCGCCAGGGATGGTGATTCAACCACCTTTCAGGGCAGCCTGACCACTCTTTCAGAGAAGAAATTTTTCCTAATATGCAATCTGTCACTTGCAAAAATGATGTAGAAAGTAGTATCAGACAAGAAGCTGTTCTCCAGTCTTCTAACCAAGCTGCAGTGAAATTAGTAGAAAATTTTGCAAGGGGAATTTGTTTGGATCAGAAATTACTAAACTGTCTTTCAGAAGTTTGTAATAAATATATGAGGAAAAGTAAGTGTCTGTTTTCACTGTTGGTTAAAAAAATCCTCCAGGTCTTTAAATCTTTGTTGACTCTCATCTCAGTTTGGCTTTTTGATAAAATGATACAGGGAAAAAGTGATTGCAATTCCACAATATGTTGAGGTAAATTAAACCTGAGCCTGGCTCTGTATGCTGAATTTACACTCCAGAAGACATCACTGTACCCTGATACCAAAGGGCCTTCAATTTGGCATTAAACCACATGAAGGAGATGGAAAATTGATCAGATTTCTCCTCATTGGCTTTTCCTTGAAGACCTCATCATTGTTTTTCTTTTCCATCGTTGTGTTGAAAACCTGTCCCTGTTGAGGTAAGTGGCAGAATTGCCACTGAGTGAAGTTGGGTTGATGTGAGGTCGTTTGAGTGACAAGTGGTCACTGTGATGGATCACAGCTGCGACTGATAGCGTTGATAGGCACAGGATTGAGCACTGCCACCAGGGCCTCCATTTGTTTGGAGTTTCTTTGCTGACTGCTGTTGCTCTCACAGCTCTGTTAATATAGATGCTGATTTTTTGCAAAAACATCAACCATCGGGATATATTTCTGGAAATAATACACCCTGTCTTAAAACAAGTAAATGACAGTCAATCATCCTTGTAATACTCTCAGATAATTAGCTATTGGGCCTGTCTAATTACTTCCATGAAACATGAGTTGTCTTTCTTAGATTTCTGCAATATGGTCTGGGATGTCTCGAGTAACACAGCCACTGACTGGCCCACAGTGACGACTAATAAAGTTTATTAGTTGTAGCTGAATGAGGGATAGTAAAATATGGATATGCTCCTTACTTTCAAATTATTTATTAATTATTTTATGTTACTTCTTTCCACAGTAGTGATTACATTGTTTTAATAATACATAAATCTGATCATGTATACATGAAAAAATATACGGGTTCACTTTGCAAGAGAGTAGGAATTCAAAACAAGCAAGCCTGTAGCAAAAGACAGCTCGGAAAATTTTGCAACTACACTTTTCTTAGAGTTTGTATCTCCAGACTGAACCAATTTTTGTTGGTGAAAAGGGACCGAAGCATAAGTTTTGGTGATTTTTGCATTGTAGCATCTGCCTTTTGCTGATATCCTGCAGAATAGGAAGAGATTCAACATTCTTATTCTCTAGGAAATTCAAAGTTGTATGAAAACAATCCAAAAGAAGATTTGGAGAAAAAAATATTTTGGAACATATAAGAACTCAATATATATATATTATGTACACATGTATATTTAAATCCTATTCTGCATGACTGAATGCTTTCCAAGTACTTGTTGTCATGAACCTTTGCCATGGAGGTGTGCCATGTCATGGGATTGTTTTTGTAAGACTGAATCCTGATGGTCTGATCTCTCCCATGCACGCATTTCCTCCTGAGGGAGCTTTTGTGAATCTCAGTAGGTGACCATCTGCCTTGAGGAGGTCCTAGAGGCTTTTGCAGGCCTGGTTTTCAGCCCTCAGAGGGCAGAGAGGTACACAGATCCCACATTCCTTGCTGGGATGGTTAGCTTTACAAAGGTCGCTGAGGCAGAAAGTAGACTGGAGATCTGCAGCAGGGGAACAGCCCCAGCCGCCTGTTCTTGGGGATGTGTTCATGTGCAAGGCTCACCAGGAGTGGCAGGACCCAGTGGCCAGGTGCTCTGTGCTGCCATGCTGACTCTGTTGGTTGTCTGCAGCTCCCAAGGTGTGGCTCAGCTAATCCTCTTTGTTTTTTAATGAAATCATTCTCCACATTCCTTTGCTGAGGAAATCTTTTTCCTGTGCATGGATCTGGGACCTTAGAGCAGAAGGTGCCTGTCGTCCTTCTCTTCTGCCTTATCGACTGTGTAATCAGTCTGCCCAGAGTGTGGGCTTTGTTTTCCACCAAATTCCCAAAGATTTGCTTTTCTGAACACAGCCGTATGATTTGTGCTCCCCATTTGAAAGCTTCAGTTATGAAAGCACAGATCAATAATTCTTTTGCTGAAATCATTACATATTTTGTCATATTCTTGTATTGGCTCTTAAATTCAGATGCTGATCTCGAATGTTTGTTTTGGCCCCAGGGGCCAAGTGATGGTATCACAAAGAGGAATGCAGAGAAAACGGAATAGCCATCAGCAGCTAGAGAGCTTGCAAAAGTCTGACTCCCTCCACAAGCTCTCAGTAAGCTCCTTTTGACTGCACAGCTCTAAGAAGAAATATGGAAAATAAGTGGAAAATTGCACACAATTATTCATTGCTCTACAAATATGCTTTAAATATTTGAAATGCAACAGATGTGTAGTTCCAAGTCATATCTCTTGTTGTAGCTTCAGGTAATTCTGGTAATTGATTATCAGCCTCCGTTACAGGATAAATCATTGCTTGAGGACATTCTCAATTCTTGGAAATCACGGGAGAGATCCTGGCATCAGTGGACTTTTGCAACATGTTTCAGTGGGAGCAAACATTTTGGTTCACACTTTTCCTTACTTGTTACAGCTGAAGAGGTTTGCATGAAAAGAACAAAGAGTCCTAGAAGGCATGGCAGATCTCCATAGATGCTCTGCAGCCTTTATTCTCTTGTGTCTCTGGAGAATCCCTCTCTATGGGTAAAGGCAAACCCTTCTACAAATTGCTCTTTTTGTGTGAAAAAATTGGCTCACCATCCCTGAAATCAGGGAAATGGATTAGTCAAAAGAATTCATGCTCATGTGCAATGAATATGTTTAAGATCCACTATGGCATTCAGCTCCAACTGTGTATTGGGATCAGGCCAAAACTACACCTTTCCCATGGCAGCTTCAGGAGACAAAGAATGAATCAGGGATGGATTTCTGCATAGGTAAAGTAGGTCACTGCCTGCTTTGCAGGGAAACTGAAGACAACAAATAACATGTTTCATATGAAGTAATTGTTATACACAGACAATAATTACTTCCTATTAAAGTTGGTAAGGGTTACAAGTTGGGTTTTCTTGGTGTCCTGTAGAACTGAGAGGTTCACAGGGAAATGTAGTATTCTGTTGGGGTTTTTTGGTGTTTTATTTTTGTTGTTGTTGTTGTTGTTTGTTTTTTTGTTTGTTTGTTAAAGGAAATAAGACCACATTTTGCAATTTGGTGCAATGCCAAGTTGTGAGGCTTTCATACACAGCTGTTCTTCCCAAGTGCAGGAGTTTTGATCCTGTAGACCAGGTCAATCCCTACTTTCAATCTGCTATACAGTTTAAGATAAACTCCATGATATAAAGTGCTGTTTGTATGGGACTCTTGTGACTGTGTTCGCCTAAGGAGTTTTGGTGTGCTGACTAAGTGATGCTGTCCAGTTTGTGCTTTGAATGCAATGATGTGATAACAAGATACAAAGGACAACCTACACCGAGCTTTGGAGTGGGAGCTTTGCCACCTCAGCCGTGCAATTTGGTTTAACCACATATGAATTGCTGATATACTGAAAATAACTGGAGAGTCCTGTCCCTCCAGCTGTCCCTGCAACCTGTCTCCCCTCACATTCTAGCTCAGAGCTATATGTAAGCAGAAATGTGGCATTTGGTTTAATCCCCTGCTGCAGGCAGGTCGGGCACTCCCACTGTGTTAAGTACTAATGCTTGCAGCGTTAGTGCTTAGTGTCAGGAAATTCCCCAATTGCTGGAGCCATGGGTAGCATGTTCGGATGTGCAAATGTGTTTATACATTACTGGAAAATTGGCATTTTTAAAGGAAGCATTTCAAATGATAACTTGCATACTTTTTATTAATTTTTTTAGAATGATAAACATGGAAGAATAGCTCTGTGGGGCTGAGTAACCCTGGGATGTAAGCAGGTAAAGCATAAGAGAAAGGTTCAAAAATAAAACAGAGTAGCTGAGATGCTCCTCTGTTAAGTCTGGTACTGGGAACTGGTATTCTTAGCCAAGAAATTCAAATACTAGTTATTTTATGGTGCGAAATCTCTGTGTAAACTACATAGCATTCACGCAGTGTACAGACAGGAGAAAACACTGTTTAGACTTCAGAGGTGAGAGGACCTCAGGATGCTCCAGTGATAGTTTACTTAGAAGCGAGTGACAAAGTGCTAGCAAGGTTATGATGACTGCTTCTAGGCTGCTGTGCTTCAATATTTCTGCTTCTGCAGTTGCAGTGCTGCCACCTCAGAACCAGCCAGGCTCTACCTAGGAAGTTTCAGACTCTCCCATGCCTCTGGACAAGTGAGCTGCTCTTTGTTCTTTCTTCATGTGTGTGCAGAGTGCTGCTACCAGGAGCTCTGGCCATTCCCACCTCTTCCAGGTCAGCTGGGAAGCTCTGTGTATGCTCATTTCTCTGACTTAGGCATCCAAAGAAGGCGCCGCAAGCTTAAGATTATCCTGAGCATTTGGGAAGATTAAGATGATGCTTTTACTTATGGATTGTTATCAGTGTGGTTTGGTTAGTGGTCTGGGAGCCAGGACTGGTAATGATCTCATCTCTGGAACAACCTCTTGCATTACGTAGGTCAACTCCTTCCATTTCTCTGTTGTTTTCAGCTTCCAGCAGAGATAATTCTAGAGACTTGTTTTGTATTAAAAAGCTTTGATACATATAGATTCAATTTAAGAAACAAATAGTATTTTATTGTAGATTTAGTCAGGAATTTTAACCTTTTGAACCATTTAATGTCCAAAGAACCAGTGATGAAAAAGTTTTTATGCATTATTGAAATAGCATCAATATTACTACCCTCCTCCCTGAAATGAAAAAGAATAATAATTGGGAGCGCTTCCTAGCACTGGGCAGGAATTGGGCAAATGAACAGATGCCTCTGGAAATCAAATCCAGGCAGAAGGGAAAATACTCCCTTGTTGTACAGAAAGGAACTGATGCTCATATGTTTGGGAATTTACACAGATCCTCATTCAGTGAGGCACAGCGGCGGGAGCCACCTGCGGATACGGCTGGGGGCACACAAGAGGATGGGTATATCCTCCACATACCAGCTGTCCCTTGCAAACCAGTCTCCTCTTCACCCTCCTCTGAATGCCACAAGCTAGCTTTTTAGTTTAATGATCTTTAAAAAAAAATGGTTTATTTAAAAGAGAAAAACTTCCTGCAAATAATTAACTGCCAAAAATGACCACTTGAGAGTTTTATATTGATTTATTTCTCTCTCCACCAAATGCTTCTGTTCTGCATCTTCTACTTACTACATTATCACACGTCTATTTTGCATATTGGGGTTATGAATTTGCCTTTTCAGCTGTCTTAGGCTATTTGTGTATCTCGATGGTTGATAAAAATATGACAAATTGTTCTTGGCAATGGGAGGGGAAGAGCGTTAATGATAAATGGGCTTTGCACTGCAAGCTTATATTCCACACTTCCTATGAATGCCATCTCCTGGAAAGCTCACTGCAGTCTGACAAAAGATTTTTCTGGATTTAGCCTTAAATGAAAATTCAGTAGTCACATTAAATAGGAAAGGCTTCTTTTCCTTTTTCTTAGGGTTTTTTTTTTTTTTTTTTTTTTTTTGGCAGTTTTTCTTATCTTTCTTCAAGAGCTTTTTTTGACAACAGAACAGTGCCCCAGATTTTCCAAATTTTAGAAAGCCTGGAAAAGGTTAATTGGCAAAGTCAGGGTTGCAGTTGGATAGTTAGTGCAGCTGGATTCTCTGTGCCGCTTGTTAGGATTTTCTTGGTGCCTCAAGGCCCCACAACTCAGTGTCACTGCTGTCGCCAGTGCCCTGGCTGCGAGTCCACTCCCCAGCCTCACTGGCTCCTCGTTTCTATACACTTCACTTTGCTGAGCCACTGTGAGCTGGCGTCATCCATCTAGTCACAGCTCTCTAAGTTTGCCATGTGCACTGACCCCATGCTGACCCCGAACCATGATACAAACTATGGGATTGTAATTAATCTCTAATTACCCACAATACCTCGCTGGGTATTCAGCCTGCTGTTCAGTTGTATTCCCAACCAATTCAGTCATCAGTGGAGCATTCAAATTTGGCGCAGCTCAATATTTAGAACCCAAGGGCTTCACTAATGGTGAGTGGCCGGGCTGTTTGGAGGGCTGTGTCCACTGCTCTGCTCCG
Organism: Tetrao urogallus; assembly: GCF_951394365.1. Classification (NCBI taxonomy): domain Eukaryota; kingdom Metazoa; phylum Chordata; class Aves; order Galliformes; family Phasianidae; genus Tetrao; species Tetrao urogallus. Next base: position 16,066,746 of record NC_136822.1, on the reverse strand, counting down.
CAGCGCTCTGTTCCCACGCGGCTGCAGCTTGACCAATTGACGGTGTGATGCTTGTGTTCATGATTCACCCTTCAAAAGACAACTGAGCAGGCTGCGTGTGACACCAGTCATTTATCTCTATTAGCTCTTGCTTTCACAGCTAGTGTATTTCTCCTACCGGGGCAGGAGGAGCCTATCATCGACTCAGCAGATCCTGCTTGAATGCATTGCTTCTCTTTCCATTTGAGGCATACTCCTACTTCTGTTCAAGTGATGAGATCTAGTGTGGGCCGTCTCTGGAAAGATGCCCTGAAGAGAACTTGTGCTGGGTTGTGACGTGGTTCTGCTCCTGAGCACCCAGCTCCCGGTTAAATGAAACCCTTAAGGGGAGAGATTTAATTTGGACATGACTGTAGGGGCTGCTACAGACAGTAAGGGCATTTCACTATGGTTATCCCACAAACATGGGACCTTCCACTCCTTTTGTGTACAGCAAATGTGAAGATGTCATACTGCAGCCTTTAAATGCAGGAATGGAACCATCATGTCAGAAAAGAGGAAAATCCTTCCTTCCTGACTGCTGTTATTTCAGCTGCCAAACACTTTACCCAAGCGTAGCTCTCTTGCTATCTTCTCATCTCTCAGCTGGTTTTCCTTTCTCTCCCTTCCATACTCACGCTTCCAGCTTTTGCCCGTGCCAAAGTGCCTCTCCAGGCATTTCCTTCCATCTCCTCACCCACCACCTCATTTGCCCTCTAGCCCATTATCTCTTCAAAGTTTCAGAAAGTCTTTCTTGGAGCTGGGAAAGAATATTTTGATATGATGTTGTTTGAACAGGACACGCACATATGATATGCTTGCCAAATCATACCAAGTTCCAGTGTAAACTGGTGTGGCTCCCAGTAGCCAACCAGTAGTAGGTGCCAGCTCTGATATCCTGGGGTGGAGCTGGGACTTTTGGGTCTGCTTTAGCTCCTTCTTGTGCAGCTGAGATGCCTGAGCTTTTGGTTTCCTCACTGACTGCAGCCCTCTATCTCAGCTTGTAGAGATTTCCTGGGATGCCCTGGGCACCCCAGAAGTAACACCAAGGAAATGAAAAGGATAGACACTAGAAAACCAGAAATGGAAAAGAAAGGTCATAGAAAAAAATCACATTTGTTTTTAGTGGAAGGTTTCTGATTTGAAAAGAAAACCAATACATATATCAATCTTTATTTCAAACTACTTAGGCTCATTCATTTCTGTATTTGCACTGGGAAACTCACAAAATCATATTGCCTTGAGGATGCCCTCTGATTTCCAGCCTGAAGTATTTAATATTTTACCTGCTTTATACCTAATTAATCTAATATATGTACATACTGACACAAAATTTAAAACATTCATTGTGGCAAACGTAATTGTACTAAAAATCTTATTGTTTTTATATTTTATGGCCTGATACCTGGTATAGGATCATTAGAGGCTATGTTTCTCTGTGCCCAGTACCTGGCAGCTGCCTCAGCTCTCTGATGTAACAGTTGCTGTGGTGACTGTTTTGCTCTGAAGTACTCGTGATATATGAAATGACCACATCAGAAGCTGCCTAACTTGTTTGAATATTACATATATTAAACCTGTTATTTGCTGGTGACAGTGCACTTCTTGTTCTCGCCAGCGGTCACTCAGAGGAGATAGCATTTTTGTTCCAAATGTACTCCATTTATGCCACTTGAGTTGATTTTAACTTGGGAGGTTTATTTCTTGAGAGTTTAACAGGAGCATTTGAGGGAAAGAGAAAGGGTTGTCAGCAATCCCATAAAGCCTTCAGCTCGGTTCTGTGACACACACTCCCGGGGCAAGATGCTGTCACCCAGTCAATCAGCCATTAGGCATGTAATTATGGCAACCAGTCATGAGACAGTTCCTAATTAACACTTATTTTTCTCAGCAAACTAGTGTTCCCAGGATCTGAACAACGGATAATTAAGACATTGCCTCCATCTACCTGGGGCATCCATCAGTTGTCTGTTGTCCTGCACTCAGCTCTAATACCCTGATGTACCTGTTGGCACAGCTTGTCCCCGTGCTGTCTGCTCTTCTTGTAGTTACCTACTTCCCACAGCAGGTGCAGGCAGCATTCCCATCCACAGGACATGGGACAAATCTTTTAGATTTTCTGTCTATATGAAGTCTGAATATTTTTTAATAGTTTTTCTGTAGAGGCTGTTGGATTAGCCTTGTTGGATGGGGAAAAAGGACCTGCTTATATTTACTTGTGTAAATGTTGAAGCCCAAGAGACAGTCATGTCACAACAATAATTGTTTTTTTAGTGACCTTCAAGTTCTGGAAAATAGATGAGCTTCACCCAGGACCAAAGTGGATGTATGTTACATGCAAACCTTTGCTGCATTTAAAGAACATTTATCTTATTCCCAAGCCAAATCCTAAAAGAATGTGGATAACACTATTAGATAATCCACCCATTTATCATGTACAAACAAATGTTTCTTTCTTTCATTATTTAAAATGACAACTGACTCAGATTATTCTACTGATGTGCTCTGAAGACTCCAAAAGAAAGAATTAAGCAAAAAACCAACACCCAGTGTTTTTCAGCACCTGGTAATGCAAGCATCTGATAAAAATCATGGAGCTGTGATTCATATTTTGCCTGCTTTTGACCCCTGAACTTTGTATAGTGATGAAATTTGAACAGAAATATTTGCATATTTAAACATTCGGTTTTGAAAACCCACATGAGATGCAGTTTGCATCACTTTTTTTTTCTTTTTCTTTTTTTAATCTGCTTTCTCTTTCCTGTATCTTGTTCCTGCATTTCTTTTTCTGCTTAACAGGTTAGACTTCTGTTATCACACATCGATGGGCTTTTGAGTGGCATTGAGAGTTGTATTCTATCCTTTAATACTTTACCAGATGTATGACCTTGGGCAGTAAGGGAGAAGTTACTTCACCTGTGTTAAAAATGGGCATAAAAATGAGGTAAGTCCCAGCATGGAGGCTCTGTGATGAGGTAATTGCCTGTAGGCACAAGCAGGAATTTGTGGATCAGTGGGGTAATTCTGGTGTTACTGAATAGACAGGAATTATTCCACTGATACACAATAGACCTTATTGTAAATCTGCTTGCTTTGTATGTAAGTTCCTTGTGTGCAGGTACAGTGGTAGGTGGTAGATTGTTTCTGGGAAGCAATGTTGTGAATTCTTTCACTCTGTTTAAAAACAAAGCATTTCAGTTAAAGCTTCTCACTTTCCTTTTTTCTCTGAATGGCAAGCAGAGGTGGTTCCAGGTCTTAGGTCTGTGAGCAACTTATACACGATTTTGGTTAAAGTCATTGTTCAGGAGCAATCCCTAGTAGTCATGATTATTTTCTAAACATTTCAATAGCACTTTGATAGACCTATCTGGGTGAAGCATGCAACAAATAGAATCCATCTTACTTCTGCAAAAAAACCAACATCCTCATTTTCCTGTTGAGCCATCTAGTTGTCATTTATGGCTCACACTGAAAGGTCAGCGCTCTGTCCAAAGGCACCGATTCCTTCTTACAATTACTCCATCTTTCTATTACATTAAGAAATTCTCAACTCTGGAGAGTTCAAAATCTGTTCTCTAGATTTTATGAGAATGCGCTCTTCTCAAATGCTTGTATCCGTGTTCAGCTTTTCTGAAGTTAATTGGCCTGTGAGAATGGAGCTTCTCAGTCTTCAGCAGTGTTTTGGCAGGCAGGGAGAGCAGAAGGGGATTTTTGCGACTGTACACTGAAGTGCAAGAATAGCCAGTTTTTCAGTCACCTGCCTGAAAAATGATTGGTCTTAGAAAGGTTTGCCTTTCCTGGACTTGCAGGCAGAGACGGGAGCTAGGAACACAGGCACATTGGTCTGTTTATTTTGATTACTGTGCTAGTAATGTCCTTGGTGAACCTCAGATACCTCGAGTTTGAAAAAAGACCTTGACAGCAGCAGAGAACAAGCGACAAATTCCTTCACATTAAGAAAGAAATTATTCTCCGTGACGTAATGAAAGATATATTGCATTTCTTGTAGCCGATGGGGAAAAGGTTAAGACAGATCTGGAGGAAAAAGGGAAATACACCAACTGGCTGCAGATGGCAGGTACACAAAGCCTCATCTCTTAGCAGAGAGGTGCTCTATTTAGGGGTACAGACTTGTAGCTAGAGCTTGTACAGCAGGGTTCAGTGAAGCTCAAACCAAAGGAACCTACAAAGGTTTCTTAGAGGGTGATTCTCAGATGCACAGAGGGCAGAACCTGTCTATAAAAGATAAAAATGAATCCAGGAAAGGGTGACTGGAGTAAGCTTTCCACTGACCTTTATTGTTTGACAAGGCTGCAAGGAACCAAATACTATCCTTTGGAAAATTTGACTGGAGTTTGGGGCTAAACATTGTCTATCCCAGCAGAGAAACTGGGGTAAAACTGAAGGACATAAGGGAAAAACAAGAAGTTTACTCTGGGGCCAGAAGCATCAGTGAAAAACCTATGGTGACCTAAAAAAAATTCAGCTCTAGCGATGGAATGGATAGAGACAGTGACAAATATAGTTCAAAACAAAGAGAAAAAAATCTCTTTTGTTGTTTTTGCAGGATATTTCTGTTGCAAGCATGGAAATTTTAGGTTGCTCCCCATTGTCACGCAAGTGTCATTTTATATACCCATCGAAAGGCTCTTTGCCATATTTTCCTTTATTTTTTTTTCTTTATTGATTTTTCTCTTTAAGACTTTAATTCACTCTTTTTCAGTTGCTACAGTTGAGAGAAAGATTCTGTAGATCACATAGAGATAACATTCCAACCTACGCTGGGTCACTCACACCTCACATAAGAATACAAGCTTCCTGCAGACACCTAGTCCTTTCCTGCTTTTCAGGCCTTTTTGCTCCATCTTTTCATTTTTTTTCTCTCTTAGTATTTGGGTCTTAATCTTTCTTTAGACTTATCCTTCATGCTGTGCTCATCTGAAATGTACCAATAATTGCTGCTACCTATATGTAGTTTGATCATTCTGTGCATTCCTTGCTGAAACTGTCAGTGAAACAAGACATCTAAAATATGATTCTGCACAGTTAAGGTAATATTTTGGGTGTCTGAAGTCTCTTATAAACCATTCTGTAGACAGTCTGTTTTTTAAAAGAAAAAATGACAGCAACAAGCCAACCCTAATGACATATTTCAGTGTAATGCTGTAATTTTAGCCCCTGCCATGAACTATTGCTGTTGTACAGTAAAGTATTCTGCTAGTAAACGGTGAAGTGATTTCTAGTAAGGCTTTTTCCCTTTATTCCATCCTTCATCGACAAAATTCACATCTCACCAACTCCAATGTATTAAAAAGAAAATACTCATCTGAAGCACATTAGAAACCATGTGAGTGCCATACAGAGAGTAAAGACAAGCTGTTGTAGTTTCACCTGGTTTATCTTTGGATGTTTTTGAAAAGGCAGAAGATGAAGGTGCTTCTTGCCTTCAAGTGGATGAAGTATATCAAGTGCACGATCTATTTATTGGTGCCAGTGTTTTTACCTTGATTCTGGATATGTGCACAATACTGGGAAACGCATTTAACTGCCTCTGCACTGAGTTTTCTTCCCCGGAGGTCAAATATCCCTTTAATAAATCTTGTTTTTTTTTAATTCTCTTCCTACTGTTTCCCGCTTCTTAGAAGTTTCCAGCTTAAATAATCTTCCAGTTCTCTGTCATCATTGCAATTAATTTTCTATCAATTTAGTTATTAACTGGAGGGTGACTTTGTGTCCAACCATCCTCTCTGCCATTTGCCACCAGCTGGCTGCCATGAAAGAATTTGTCATCAGGGAGGTGGTCAGTGGGTGCCTTAATGATGGGGTTGGGACCTGGGAAGCAGGACCTCAGATCTCTGTGCCATGGCAGACTGAGATGCTGAAGGGAAGGGCAAATACCACCCTGATGAGTCCAGGACTTGGGCAGCCTCCGCTTCTGAACCTGGATGCATGAATCAGATTTGAGCTCTAAGCCACACAGCTTCCATGGCTGGCAAGTGTAGGGCCGGAAATTCAGATGAATAGAGCCCTAAATGTTTTTTTTTGTTTGACGCTCATGTTTAACAGAAAATGATGAATCCATTAGCAACCCCTGCTGCTGCCAAAAGAAACAGACTTGCACTTCTAGATTGCTTTCATTCTATGCTATCAAGCCACTGCATGCTCAGTTTTTGCAAAGCTGACAGTCATCTATCACTTAAAAGCAGTTTTTATAGGCACAGTCATCTTTGTCTTGAGTGTATGTCTGCTTGAAAGTGGCTCGTTAAAGTATACTGACCTTGTTAAGCATCTCAAACAAAATTCATAGTGGAAAATGTCTGATTTTATAGTGCTTTTTTTTTCTTTCTTTTTTGTTTTTTTTTCTTTTTTTTTGTTTTATATTTCAGAGTTCTTAATTAATTTCCCATGACTGTGGGGCTTTGGGGCTAATTTCTGTCTGTGATGATGCGTCAAAGGGACTACATGGCTCTTATACACAGCGTAAAAAAGTGTAAGTGGAGGTTGGACTGGGGCAGCTCTCATTTTGTAAAGGGACAAGAACATTTCTGAGTCTGACTGTGATTACTCAGGCCAAACTTCCTGCAGTCCTAAGTATCCTGCTGAAAGCAGAGGGACTCCTGAATATGTAATGGATCCAGGATCAGATGAGTAATGTCTCTAGAAAAAAAGAAAAAGTTCTGAACTAAAGGGTTTTTTTCTTCATGAGATACATTACCCAGCATAGTAAAACCATGTGTATTTATAGCCTAGATTATGCTTTGTTTTGTGAGATGAAAAAACACATTTTAGTGTTGGCCCTTTTCCTGAACAGATGTTACTGGCCTGGGTGAATAACTTATTCAAGCATAAGATTTAACAGGATTGGATGAGAATTTTTGCCAAACTCAATTCTGACTAGAACTGAAATCTTTCACCACTTCTCTCTTTTCTGCCATATAGCTCTGCAGCTCAGTTCAGCCTCCGTCACTGTTTTCTGGCTCTGTCTGTTTGGGGTTACATCAGCCTCATTGCTTTCAGACTTGTGTCATTTGTGTGCAAGAAAATTGCTAAGTGATTTTTTTTTTTTTTTTTTGGTCGTTGAAGTAAGCTTCTCCTCTTGAAAAAGCACTGTCAGGGTAACATCAGGGGCTTCAATGTTTGTCTCTCACTGATTTCTCACATCACATGTGTTCATTTTGCTGGTACCAAGATGGTTCTTTCTAATTGCCAATGCTTATAGCTCAGCTGGCTTCTCTCTTTCTTGCACATTATCACCAGTATTTAAGGTTTTGCAGGTCAGATCTGCAGTGACATCTGTGCCACCCTTTGCTTTCAGAGAGACTGCCCAGGTGTGCTTGAATGCAGTCAGATGCACAGTTCTCCCTGCAAGATAGGACAGACTCAATCTCCTTCTCTCCTGATTTCGTTGGGTCTGTGGTCCAATAGGGTCTAAAAAGTAAAGAAATGAAATTGTCATTCAAGCCTACACTGCACTAGAAGAAAGGAATGTGTTTTTAAATTGAGAATGTGAGTCCTTATACAGCAATATCACAGAGTTTGAGCAAGTACTAATAGCAGCTTGATGAGGAACCTGGTTATAATACCACCTCCTTATTTCACTCCAGCGTACGAACCCAGGGTTGCAACACATCATTGATTCTGAAGCTGTATCTGAGGTAAATCCTGTAGAGAGGAAAGGATTCTTTTCCCCCTCATGGAATGTCCTCAACACTGGAGTCTAAGTCAGATTCCAGGGAGGCAGATACTTCCTGCACCTACCGCTTCCATGCTCATCACTGGCACTGTATGTAGGTAAGAGTAGAGCATAAATGCATTAAGCATCGTGTTCCCAGAAAACAAGATTGTTTGATGGCATAGCAATGTCGTTGTCAATGGTGCCTTTCCAACAGCTGAGGTTGCCCATGCAAGAAACCTTCCAGGAAATTGGTTAAGGATGCATGGCATCCTTGATGTAACCTGGTGCTGCAGAGGGCACATTTGCTCTTCTGGAAGAACTTGAGGTATCTTCTTATGTTTCTTGTTTCCCATAAAGGGAGATGGGTAGGGAATAGCTTAATGAGTATTTACAAAATTCTTTACAAAATCTTTGAGCACAAAGATGTGAATCAGAATATATACACAGTCATGTATATACTGTTAGAAGCTGGAGCCTCGAGTAACAGGAAAATAAGAGAAACAGCTAAGGTACATATGGAACATAGAGTATATTATTTATCAATGTGATTTGAGCATCTCAAATTAGGAATGCAACTGGTTTTGCAAACTGGTTCACATTTGCTTCCTGACAAGCTTGACCACTGTAATCCTGATTTCAGTCAATAGCAGTGCTGTTCTGTGTATTGCTAACTCACTGCCCTTGGCAGACGTTTAAATATCATCTTAAATACGAATGAAAATACTGAAGATTTTCTTATCTGTTCCTAGCCATAAGTTTTACTGAGTGTTTCGAACAGCTGAGTTCCTTCTGTCTAGCACCTCTATCTTTGCAGGCAATGGAATTGCATCTTCTTCTTGAGGCTACCGAGGTAGCAAGTGTGGCTGCTCCATTAATAAAAGCATATTAGTAAGAGTAATTGAGAATATTGGCACTGATATATTTTTTTTCTTGATAGTTCTTTTGATATATTAGGAAACATACTTTGTAAATCTCATGTTTTAATTCCTCTTTGGAGTACAGTTTAATGCCTACAGAAGAATTTGCCTGCCTACATTGTTACAAATGCTTCCCATTCTTGAAAGACAACATGGAAAGTTGAGATTTGAGGCATTTGAAGGAGTTATATTCTTAAGATATTAATTCTGTGAATTAAAGGTGTACAAGCAGATTTTCAGAAGCAATCACACACTCAGTTTGGCAAGAGGATCATCTATATGAGCAGTTCATTGTTTTCTGAGATTTGTACAGGTCATTACAGCACAGACTTAGACTAGAAATAATTGAAAATTTTTCACAAACACTTCGAAGCTCAGGGGATAGATTCTAATTCACTCACTCTAGTCCTATGCCCGGAGAGTTGCAGTTGCTTCAGTGAAGTAATCCTGCTTTAAAATGAGAGAGCGCAGGGGAGCAGGAGAGTTGCTTTCTCATATGTCCCATTAAGATATTTTAAACATGCCATCAGCTTTTATATGTTACGCTGAAAGCCTTGTTTCCTTTGACCATGTGTGGCACTGATTCTGCTCAGCAGACTGTGGGAGAATCCCAGATCACTCACTGGAACAACATGGGATAGTTGGCATCACTGCTTGGTGCATTCTGTTTCAGGTTGTCATTAAATGTGCCCATTAAATGCAAGTTTGCAAGGATTCATTTGTAAGCATGCTCTGGATGAACCAAAAGAGCTTAGGGACTTTATTGGGTCCACTCCTGCTGTGATCCCCTTTATACTTACTGACATGTCATTTCCCCAGTGGGCCTTTGCTGATAAGCAATATGAAGCAACGTAGTTCTCCACCAACAGAGGTCTACGTTTGTTTGTCACTTGCTGTGTTCAGGGTGCTCTGCTTGGGACTGGGGGATCTGTTCCCATTGACCTTCTGGGACTGGCTCCCTTTGCAGTGAGTTTGGTGTGCGGTTCCTCCTGTCAACCCGCAGCACTCTAAGCTGACTACAGAGTCTGATCTAGTCAGTGAGGTTGTTCTGTTACTGATGAAGAGAAACAGATCCCTTCCTAGGGAGCTGCATCCCATCCTAAGGCACGTGTCTGAACAGCTGGGATGAGTTGCACTCTCCAAGGCTTTCTCTCTACAACCACAAATGGAGCAGAGCCACTTATACTACATGCTGATAAGAGGAAAGAGGGCTCCATGCACAGGTAGTGCATAGCGGCAGCAAAACGTCTGTAGGTCAAGATGGAAGAATTTTATATCCATACTAAAACTGTGTAGGTGTCTGGGCGGGTTTCACATCCTGATTTGGCAGATGAGGAGCAGAAAGACTAGGAAGCAAAAGTAATGAAGCAGCAAGGTCATAATTAGAGCTACCCTCTGCTTGTTCCATATTTGTGCTCACTTCATTTGACCACACCAGTAAGTTGAAGGCAAACTCCTCAGTTTTCCCTCTGGGTCAATAAAGACATTCACTGCTGTCCCAGAAACATAGCTGCTGAAACGGAGTGCAGCAAAGAGTGGACTCTCCACTCATCCAGGAAAGAGTGGGTCAGATGTGTGGCTTCAGGCAGTCTGGCATTTGCCAGTACCTATAGTACTGATATCACAAATCTGACTTGTTTGTCAATCATTTTGTGACTTTTTAAAATACGTTTTCCTATTCTCTTGAATGATAAAGCCAGGTTGTTTTCACTTTTTTTCATTCTTTGTTGTTTCCCTTTCACAAACAGCTGCAAGATGTGAGCTGCCACATCATCAGAAAGCATTTCCTTTTTGAAACTAGCATTTCCGAAAGAATTTTAAGAAGCAAAATATGTCAGAGAATTATTTCTGATGTGCAGGTGGCTAAACTTCTAGTCAAAATGAAGTTGAAGGTATTGGCATTTTAGCTAGATAAATTCAGATCTGAGCTATCTTTAGAAAAGTATCTTCCTAGAAATGCCGTGCCTTGAGCCATGGAAATTTACATTCACAGGATATTTTGGAAGATGTTTCTTCATAGTCTGTGGCAAAGCATCAACTTCTCCTGTCAATTCAAGTATTAGAGGCGTGCTGTATTTGTTATAGCCACAGAGTCTCATTTTACCCCTTTGCTCATTTCTAACCTGCTGCTAAATTACTAAACAGTAGAGTGATGCACCAAAGAACACCTACAGATGCTGTTAACATAATGAAACCAAGCCTTCATCTACTTAAAATGTGTTGTGTCAGCTTGGAAAAAAACGGGTGATTTTTTTTTACTCCCCAAAGTTGGCACCATGTCAGCTACTTAAAATTCTGAATTTATGAAAATAAGATCTACACATGAAATGAGTACCTTGAGTGGAAATAATCAACTAGTTGTACTTAGCAAATCTGAATTTGTTAGCAGATTATAAATTACCTTTTTTACTTTACTGGTCATTACATCTGTCAAGTAGTTATAGTTTTTGAAGTATTTCAGTAGGTATGTTCTGTGTATATGTCATACCATGTATGGTACAATTATAGCTGCTATTGCAAACCTTTACCTGTAAAGACTGTTCTTTCAACTGGAAAAAACTCAGGATATGAATCTGTTACTGCAGGCAGGGGGTGGAGAGAGCACTTTCTAAGAAGAGCAAAGTTTAGATATTTGTTGGTTAAACAGAGCATTTGCCCCTGAGTTTCACAAGCAAATTAGGTTAAGTGCTTTTAAATAAAGCAACAATTACAGCACTACATTATAAAGCAAAAAGGAGAGTCTCTGGAGCTCAGCACTGAGGAGTGAAATGTTGGGATTTATCAGTATTGCTTGGGTGCTGCAGCAGTGTGCACAGTGACAGACCTGCTGTGACACAGTGCCCAGAGCCCCCAGGAGTGCTGTCACCTCCAAGAATGATAGAAATTATTGAAAGAAGCACTGTTCCAAGGAGTGTTTCCTCACTTGATAAAAATGTTAAGATTTAGCATTACTGTTTTTACTGTTAACCTACGCTGACACAGACTCTTAGATCCGGCCTGACACCTATGCCAGGCATTATGCTTGCAAGAAATCCTCAGTACATCTTCTGCAGCAGCACTGCAAGTCTCTTTTACTCCTTTTCTTTGGTGCAAAGGGGCAAGGTGAGGGTCTCATCTGGATACCTCTGCACTGTACTCCTGGTTTCTGAAAACTACTTCTGCCATATGTAGTGCAAGTTCCTGAATTTATTACTTGCATGAAGTCATGTTTGGCTGCAAGTTGAGGGGTTATATATATAAGAATTGCCTTTTGATAATGTTATTCCACGCCATCTGTAGAATATTATCAAGTGGTAGGAGGCTGACTACTAAGACCTTCCATAATGTCAGCAGAAATTCACCTCCTTAATACACTGGTCTTATACCATTTCTCTGGCTTGAAACCCCAGTACTAAGCCTTTAAAATGACACCATAAGCTACAGACCTTTGTTTAAAAACAAGGTGCCAGATAATACCTATAAATGTAAGGTTTGTTTTTAGTCTTATATTGCAACCTTGTATGTAATTCTGGTGTATTTGCACCAGCTTCTTTTGACTGTCATTTTTAACGTATAATGTTTTTACCAGGTGGGCTGTAGAGCTGTGTTATCACTACAGTAAAAAGCCCACATGTACCATGGTACAAAGTGCAGAACATACCAGATATAGCTTCCATACTGGGTTTAGAGATCAGACTCTAACATAATTTGGCTCCAGATGCAAGATATGGACAACAGAGGCATGTTTTGTTACAGGTTTTACTAATGCAGATTTAAAGTAACATGACTGAAGTTCTAAATTGATATGACAGTTACACCTTTTCTGGATGAAAGAACCGGCTGCAATGTTATGCCTGGTTTTAAAACCAATACAAATGATCTGAACCAGATTTTTTCATCACGGTTTAGAAAATTTCCTTGCAGACAGAGGAAGTATTCAGGAGCATTTCAAAGACATGTAAATATGCACTTAGACCTAATAACTTGTGTCCAGGCCAAATGACAGCTGGACCACTTACTATTTTCTATCTCATTTCAAAATTTCAATGGCACTTTTCTATGTTTATTCTCCTTAAGTTTCTGTGCTGGTGCAATTTAGCTGTATATAGATGAGTGAGCATGTCTCATTTCTCTGGTATTCAGCACCAGGCAAATAATGCCAACTGGATGTGTGGCTGCAGGAAAAATGGCACCAAAAGCAGTCAGAGGGTGGGAGCAATATGTGGTTTGGCTGGCGAGATCGCATTATTCCTTCTGATGCGTGAGGATGTTTCTCCTGAACTTAGCACTCAAAGGGAATGTAAGCTGAGGCTGTCCTTGGCATGGCTTTGCAGTCAATGTGTTAGAAGCAGATCCAAGGAAGTTCTGACAGGGAGGTATAGAAATAATTGCTGGTGAATGAGAGCTTACAGCTATTTTATGTCCATGAATTTCACATATCAGAGGATGCTCAGTGCATGTTTTGTGGTACTATATAAACTTTTCTGTATGCTTTTTTGGCATAATTTTCTCCTGTGCAAACACTTTACAAACTGTGACATGAAGCAGCTCGTTTTGCCTACAGCACCAGTGTTGTGGTGTCTTGCAGCTCAGTCACTCATGCTTTTCTTCACTTTTTTCGTTTGTTCTCTATAAGACAACATATTATGGCCCATAGCTGATTAAGTTTTCTGAGGGCACTGGTGTCCTTTTGGTTGAAAAGATCATATGAGCAAACATTAAGATGAGCAGAGATAGATAAATAATTTATGTTCAGGATAATGGTAATTGCATTCTTTTCTCTGTAAAATCCTTTAGTTGAAGAACCCTTCAGGATAAGCAGATGAGGCTCGTGGTTCACTTTTTGAAACTGCAGAATCTACTTATGAAATCCTGCCCTACAAGGGCTTTAGAGAGTAATACAGCAGGAATAAACATACTGTATACCTGTCATGGCTCTCTATCTCCCAGAAGCTGAGAGGCATCTGTGTGAAAACCACTGAACAGCACACATTTAGGCAGCTGCTGGAAACTGCTGATTATGGGCCATGTGCTAAGTCAGGCCTGTGTCCCTATTGAAAGTGCTGGAAGAGCATGCCAAGCTGTGGCTTTTTTTTTCCCAAGTGGGATTTGCAGTATTGCCCATGCAACGCTTCTTTTGAGGTGCCTTGAAAGTCACCTTGCAGGAGGTTCCATGCTCTGAGAAAATGCTTTGGGTTAAAGGAAACAGAAAAAGGCAAGGAATAGCCACAGTTTGTGTCTGCAATTCCACAGCAAAGAGCAAGAGAGAAATAGGTGCAGTTTTATGGCCTGTTCAGTTGGTTCCATTCTTCAACACTGTACTTCATATTTACGTAACTCCTGCTTATTAGTGTGTTGCTTAGCTTTTCAGTGAGGATTGGTCTCTTGACTCATACTGTGCTCTTAAATAAACTGCTTGAATGAAGGAAAGTAAAGAGGTAAAATGGTGAGCATAACTCAGCCTGGAATCTGTAAGTTTTTCAGTTTCATCAGAAGATGGATTCTCGTATTTCACTTTGTGGTATGAACTTTTGGTGACACTCCAACTCGATTATTTATTGTAAAACAATAATATTGAACCACTGCTATGGAAATCCTGTAATAGCAACGTTCCTGAAACATTTGTTTAGAATTTGAAGAAGCAACTTTACATACAAAGCTTAAATTTTGACACTGCGAACCCTAAATTTGAGTACATAACTCCCATGTGTCTAAAAAAACTTCAACTTAAGCTTAAATCAAACCTAAAATCTTCTCTGCTCACGTTCTCTTCAGTGAAATCCCTGTCAATCTATACCAGAAGGTGAACTGAGCAATGCTCGCCCTTCAGGCACTGAGCAACCCTACCCTCTGACTTCAGTAACTGCAGCAAGGGAAGGGACTATGATCCAAGGATTTGAAGTAATCTTATCTGTGGCTTTCTTTTCCTCCTCTTCTATTAATGACAATAGGGAGGAATGTTTATTCTTAACCAATGAACATTAAAATGTCATTTAGACATATTCCTCTAATGAGTGCAGTGTAAGTTGAAATATATCAAGCTTAAAAAGCGTATTACCTTGTCAAGTACCATGTGTAAAGAGGTGAGCACTGGCCTTCTATCTTTTTTTTTCCTACATATGTATCATAGACAACAAATGAAACAATGTTTGCATTACTATTTTAATCCGTACCATTGTTTATGAGGATTCTCAAACTCCTTGTAACCCTCTGGAAATATTTTAGCATAGGCTGCTATTATTACCTGATGGAGTTCCAAATGAGACCCAAAGATGGGTCAATGGACCCAAAGATCCAAAGTAACTGCTGGCTGGGGCAGAGAAAGGGCACCTCATTTTCTGAGTACCCAGCCTAAGTGATGCAGGGCTTTATTATAAGAGGTGACCTCACATACCATTGAGAGCTACAAGTGTTCTGCATCTCTGAAAATTAAACATTCTGATAGCTAAGGTTCTGTGTAGAAAGTAAGCAAAAGTTCCAGAAAAGAGTTCTGACTGCATTGAAGGACAGCCGATGTGATAAACAATAGTGGGACAGTTCTGATTTTCACATGTGGGCTTTTGCTGACAGATGAGTGTCCAGGTAGTTAATCAGGCCGCAGAGCAATTCTACACAACTTCTTTCCTTTAAGTAACTTTGACAAAGTCAGGCTCATATGTATGCTGCGTTCCCTGCCTCAGAGCCGCTCAGGAACATTCTTCAAAAGGCATTCTTGTGTCTTTATAATTGAATTGATTCTTAAGTTGTACCACAGGTGTGCACCTTATCAAAGAAGAGCTAGCACTCCATTTGTTCATAATGCCCTCTAGGAGGAGGTTTAACATGCAGTGTTTGTTGTTTCTAGCAGGTCTCTCTGCAGAGAGAGAGGTCGCTACTCAGGGAGGCACTTTCCTCCTTGGAAACAAGAAAAGAAATCCCCGGGAAGGAGGAGAAAATGCATCTGGGTAACAGGAGGGGATCTTGTCAATCTTCAAGTCACTAGAAAATGATCACGAAAGTCTTTTGTTAGAGAAGCCTATAATGGTACTATTGCTTGTCTATTGTGGCCACTAACAGCGAATAGCCTGTAAGGACAGGGGAGATGTAGGATTAGACAAATTGTGTAGAAGGGCTCTGGATGCTTGAAAAGTGCATTCCTGCTTTCCAAGGTCAGAGGGGTCAAAATAGTGTCATCATTCATCCTCAATGGAAGAATTTCTATAAACAAATTGACCTTTGAAAACATCCGTGGCATATATGGAATAATGCTAATGATGTACTATTGGATTTCTTCCACAAGTGAGAACAGAAAAGCAATTGTAATTCACTTATGTGAAGTTAGAGACTGTGTTGTATGGTGCTTCTTCTATTGCTAGGATCTGTAGCCATCCTGAAAAAAAGTTTTTAGACAGCTTAATTAGTAACATAATTATTGGTGCATTTTAAGAATAAGCCCAGTCAGCAAATTTTTACAGAAGTCTCATAGGTGTATTTCTGAGGATGATGCTGTATGTGTTCATCACAAGAAGGGAGAAAGGTGGACTGGATCTTCTCTGACTGAAGGGGAACGAGTATCAATTTTGTCCAGTGTAGGAATTGCACTTGTTCTCAGTTGTGCTTCTGAGCAGGGGCCCTTGTCTGGTCTATCTGTTGACTTCAGTACTCATCAAGACTATTGCTTAAACAATTTAATCAGAATATCCTCATCTATTAGGAAATTACTCTTCTATAGTGTGCTTGAATTGCATGAAAAGAGCTCCAAGAAATGATCATAGGCATTGATGTTGTACTGAGCAGCAACAGATAAATATCTGTGAGATAACTTTGTATAGTAATGATATAGGTAAATCGAATGCTTGTTTCAAGGCTTAATTAAAATTACTTAAATAAAATTTTCGAAAGATCAGAATCACCTACTGCATTTTCAACTATCCCCTCTTCATTTGCAGCCAGGAGCATGTTTTCTTTACATAATGTGCATGTATAGCATCCACTTTATTAGTTCTCAAGCTCACAGTCCTTAATGAGGGACCACAGATGAGAAAACTGCCCTTGACAGTGGCTGTCTACTCTGCAAAGCAGTATTGTTTCTAAACGCCTGAATAAAAGCACATTAACAGCAGGAGTCAACAAAGGTAGTTTTATGATTTTTATTTTTAAAGGAAGACTTTAAAAGTGTCCCTGATACTTTTTTAGAATCTTTTTCAACTGGATTTTTCTTGAACAATACTTACAACATCCTGATCTTTGGGGTCAAATCATTCTCTCAGTTGCATGCTGTGCAGTTCTGAAAATTTGGAACAAGTTTAAAAGTTTGAAGGACTGACTATAACCACTGGGCTTAAACATAGAGAGATGCAGGCGTTCTGTGGGTCCTCCAAAGCATAGCTCTTTACACAGGTTTCCATCGTTTTTTTGGAGATATTATGGTCTCTACAAAATGCGGAAATTCTGTTCAATATCTGACAAAATGATCTGAGTGCACACGCAGCTCCTGCCAGAAGAAAAGCCCTGTAATTTCAAACTACTTTAAGATATTCATGTAGTTAAGGTATTGGTGCGAATCTTGGAAGATCTGGCATTAGTTTTCTGCTTTAAACTCATATACAACCTTGGGAAAGTGACCTTACAGTAAAATGGAGATAAAATCACCTCCTCTCTCACACTTTCTCCTGTTCTCTTAAAGACCTTTCAGGCCAAGGAGTGGGAATGGATAAGAAAGAGGATTGTAATGTAACTTGGTAGTTTGAAACAAAATGAGGATGTTCTTAATCCTTTCACAGACAATTAAGTAAACAGGATATGAAATTCAAACCAAAGAGGATATTACATGAATTTTGGCATTTGCAGGAAGACTTCTTGAACAGAATGAGAATGGATAGTAGTTTAAATATGACTGATGCAGAGCATCTGAACGTTAAGTCTTTCCATTGACTTTTGTAAGTTTTTGAGAGAGTTCAAAGTTGTATTTAGCTGGCAGGGAACCACCTTTGAAGGTGCATGGAAGCAGCAAGAGAAGAGAGATTTGAAGGAAGAGAGGGAACATTAAACTGAAGAGGTGGTTTCAGGAGCTTCTAGTCAGGAAAGGAAGCATGCACTGTAGTCTCACGTATCCATAAGCTAACAGCAAAATGGGAAATTTTTGAACAACTGGGCTAACCTTTTCAGGTAGGCATTCTGTATTTCAGGGGTTAGTACCTAAATACAAATGCATGCACGTAAAAAAGTGATTTGATTTGCATGTCAGCTGCTGGGATTTCTCACCTCTGACTGTAGGGCTCATCTTAAAGGTTTGAAAGTCTACGATTTTATTGTAAAATAGGTCGTCCAGGTTTCAAGTTCCTGACATGAAACTCTCCCTTTGAAGAACATGTGCTAATTCAAATTAAATAGTAGTTTAGAGAAATAAGTAGCAAAATTCTCATTCTTCCAGTTTGTAGTATCCCAGCGACAGTGGGAAACCTTGCACACAGTGCTATTGAACATGCAGGATTATGGAGTGGAACTGGAGCTCCAAGCCCATCTCCGTTCCTAAACTGCTTTGGGATACTTGTCATAAGGTTTGAAGAAGATAAAATGAGAGCAGAAGTAGAAGAGGCTGTTCAGAGCAGAAGGCTTGTTGTTAGGTGCCACTGGAGCACAAGCCAAGAGCCCCATTTGCTTCCCAGCCCCCTTCACAAAGCACTGCAGAATGAGTGCAACACTGCCAACCTGCCCCAGTGCCAGCTCTAAAGGTGGCCTCAATGTGACCCTGCAGCTAAAGAAGTCATCCACCCACCTTTACCTGAGGATTCGGATGAAACGGTTTTCTTTCAGAACTTTGGTATTATTAACTGTTATTATTTCTTTAGATTTTATACAACAATGAAAGGGAGGCTTCTGTTCATGGCTGCAGCAACCCCTCCCACGGATCAAAAGAATGAGTTTCATTTTGAAAAGACTGAAGAAATGTGCCATGAATACAGGGGGATGTGGATTCCAAACACCCTGAAGTCTTAGAAGCAAACAATTGTTCTTTCTTTCATTTGATTCATCCTCAAAGATTCAATATAGGTATCTCACAGAGTCTGGGTGGTTTTCACATCCAGGACTTTGTTTCAGGGGAACGTGTTGAAAGATGCCATAGGAACACTGAAACAGAAAGCATAACCAAGGGATTGGGATGTTGGCTTTCAGGAAGGGCTGGTTATCTGGGAGGTCTGAGTTATCTCTCAGTGACATGATTTTCAGAGCGTTGGATCCTCTGCACTTTCTGAAAGGTAGATCCTGTGGAGGGGTCTTGGGCCAGTTACCAGAAATCAGGATCCTGCTGCCAGTTGTTCAGGTATGAGGACAGTCCTAACCTGCAGTGTCTCTAGCAACTTCTGGATGCTGTGGTTGTCAGTCTGAGGATTGCCCCAAAATCTATTTGAATGGTTACGTTTGTTAGTTTAGTGAAGGTCTCAATTTTGTTTTAAACAGGAGCATTTTTTTAGTCTTGGCGAGTACTTTACAGTTAATAATTCTTTGGTAGACAAAGTTGTCAATAAAAAGCTAGAAAAAGTGCAAAATAGCAGCGTGAACTCTGGTCTTGTAAATACTGTAATACTGCAAATACTGGTCTTGTAAATACCAACGTTGTGGTTACATCTGAGCAGGTTTTTTTTTCCTAGGGCCAGTGTGAGAGCCATAGAACAAAAGCCTGCTCCTCTTCTCCAGCTTTTTGACTTCTGTTAAAAAAGGAAGTATAACTGTGCCTTTGTGCCCCTTTTGAAATGCAAATCCCCCACAGCCTGGGAAGGAACAGGTTAATATGTTGTCCCCAAGCAGCAAAGCTACCACAGGTGTTTGCCCTCATTCAGGGATTACCAGAGCCCAGGCATGGCAGGGCTCAGCTGGAGCGTATTACTCTGTCAGCAGGGGCAATAAAAAGAAGAAGAGACCAAGTGGTGGGTCAGGCATGCCGGGTGAAGGAGACTTTAATTCCTCTTTTTTAGATGCCCAGTTATGTGAAACCTTTTTAATTTCCCAAAGTAGCCCTCTTCCCTCAACCCATGAGGCTTTTTCGGTGTCCTTCCCTGACCTGTCACACTTCTCACAGTCATTTCATCTCATCATTTCCATCCTGCTTTACATGTTTTAGTATGTCCCATTATTTCCATATTGGAAGCTTTAAAGTTAACAGACACAGCAGGCTTGCAAAGGCTATTAGACACAAATTATCTTTTTTTTTCTTTTTTTTTCTGTTGCCTTTGCATGTAAAATACAAGTCCATTCCATTCCAAGGAAATAGAGTTAAAAATTGACCTACATTCCTATGGAGCTATGATTAATGTTCCACAGTGCTCAACTTTATGGAAGGATAGGGCTGGTCAGGATGTAGCAAATTAGTCTGAGAAGGGAAAAGTGTGAAGCATGTGTAGTCAAAAATATATCAGACCCCTAAATGTAAAAAGTCTTGTTCCTTGGTTTAAGATTACAATTAGTTGTAGGGAACACTTTAAGAGTTCTATTGTTCTTTCAGGTTTTTCTTTTTTTTAAATGAGATAATTATAACTATTTCACCCTGATACATTTTGATTCATGCAAAAGACAAATAAATTACATCAGTAAGAATCTTATGTTCATAATATTACGATATGTTTCTGCTTAGAAAATTAACTGACTTTTTTCTGTTATACCATAGATTATAAGATTTGATGGTTAAAAGAGTGGGTCTAACTACTAGGTATGTTAGTAAAGATAATGACTTTGGATATTTCTAAGTCTGCTGTCACCGTTGTATCTCAGGAACTTATTCTCAGCATGATAGTTTATTCCTCCCGTTAACTGAGAAATTTAGGCATATATCTTCATGTTTGTCTGGTTTCTTCATAGTAAAAATAATGAGGTAACCACTCTGGCATTTCTGAGCCAAAGAGATTCATTGATTTGTTTGAGAGGAAGGTCGGGATCTGTAACAGGTTGCCTGAATCTTAGCTTCCTCACCTGTCTCCTTTACACATTTATTTTCTCTCTGCCCTTCTCTGCTGAGTAATGGGTCTAATAGTGCAATAGGGTAACAGAGCTCTTCAGAAAGGGCTGCAAGACTTAGTCAGTGTTAAAGTATATAAAAAGTATATAAGTATGTAAGAGTTATATAAGAGTCCGAGGTAGAAAGAAAATGCACTTTGTAGCTACTGGGCAACATTGCTGCTGAGAAATGACTGAAGCATTTTGTTGTCTTTGTAGTTTTAGAATAGAATTCAGTGAAAGATCCAGAAGTTGAAGTTTGTAAAGTTTTTGGAGGTGGATTTTTTTTGTCTTGAGTCAGACAGAGGAGAACCCCAGCATGGCTGCATATCTACTTACTCCTTTTCTTTGTGTTTGGCTTAGGGATATGTACAAGATACAACCTTCTGTAAATTTCATAGGCATTTCCCTAGTTTAAGGACTTAAGTTGATTGTTGTCCAGGTTGTTTTTTCTTCAAGCTTCTTTATTCTGTTTCCTTTATCAACCTTTTCATAAAAGAAGGAGATGTCGCATTTTGTTCTGGCTCTGATTTGATTACAAAAACCACTGCTAGCAAATGGCAGCCAGTGTGCACTTAATCTCTTCTTCAGTACGGTATTAAAGCTTACTCTCCATTCTGAGCACCTTTACACTCACATTTTCAGGAAGACTTCATTTTCCATGCAGTTATATTTAAATAGCAACAAAGGCCTGACCTCCTTGATGTTCGAGTTCAAGATTTGCCTTGAACCTAATAGGACTAGAACTACCTCTTTCATGTCCGGGAGCTTCCAGGTAGTTTAATCAGCCCAAGGAGCCTTCATTCCTTGCTAGAGCCTCTTGGGGGATTTTGTAATGGAAATAGCTAGTAAGCAGCATAGCACTGGATTCCCATGAACGTATGTGCACAGGCTAGGAAAGTTTAAGCTACTGATGCTGGGGAATGGAAGAGCTTAAGGGATGGGATTTTTTACCAGTGGCATGTGCTAATACCTGCAGAATATTCAGCCCAGTAGTTCAGTATCCTTTGTTGCAGATGAGGGTTAGGGATGGAGACAAAGCTGGACTTGGCACTCCTGTGCCTATAACTCACGTATACAGCTAATCAGCCAATTTGACTGTGCTGGCACTTAGAGTTGTTATTAGACCCATTATACTCATCTTTTACAGAGGCTGCACAGCAGCGCTGTTTGCTCTCACCTCCCGCATTGAGTCATCCCTTCTGGAGGCTTTGCTTTCACAGCAATTGCAAGAGCTGTTTTCTAGAAGAAAAAGACACATCAGTCAAATTGCAGACAGATCTGTTAGGCTGGTTGTTGCTTCTTAATATGAAAATAATGGGCAAAAGGAAAAAAAAAAAAGGCAGGAAGCAGGTGTTAAAGTGTGGGATGGAAATTTAAATGTAGGGGAGACTGTAGAAGATACAAATTCTAATTAAGTTTATAGAAATATGTCAGCACTCATTTGGATCTTGAGTTGCTTGATAAAACAAGCATGTATCAGACTTCAGAGCAAAAACTCATCTTTTTACAGGTTATGAAAAATACTAATGATCTGGTCAAACTACTGAATTCCTGCTCCCTCACGTACCCTGATGGATAAGCGCTTCACCTCGCAGTCACTCTTCCTGCTGTAAATTACTGGTGACTGTAGGCATCTACCCCATGAAGATGCTTTTTGTATTAGTTCATGTTTTAATTTTGCAAGAAAAGATACAATGATACATGGCTTGAAAATGAGAAACCAAGAAATTCAGAATAGAAACAAGGTGCATACTTGAAACAGACATAATTAACCTGTAATACCTGGAGACGTAGTAGATTCTCTGCCATGGCAACTTAAATCAGGTCTTCATATCTTTTTTCTAATGTAACAGTACAAAAGGCTAGTAACAATGGCTTATATGAAAAAAAAGTGATTGGGCTGGAAGAGACAGTACTCTGCCCTTACTTTAGCTAAGGGAATTTACTCTTTTGTTTCTAGCTGCAGAATTACACAGGTTACCTCTGCCAGTCCCAGGTCTCAGATCTCTAGGGAAACCTGCTTGACTCCATATGCTCTGATCCATGTTTAAAACAAATGTGTGGTGGAAACAGTGTGCAAATGAAGCTATAAAATATTTGATCAGAAGGGTAGAGATGATTGTCACTAGTTGACAACTTTGAAACAGCAAGCCTAGGGAGAGGAATTAACTGATGATCACAAGGAGACCAGACCTTTTTAGATAACATGTCTATGTCAAAAGGTGCATGTTGACATTGGAGAAATACATGTTCCACAGCATATAAGGCTCAGTCCCAAGCTGACCTGCCAATCAACATCTAATAGATAGACGCCTTGGAAATGATCTTTTGATGCAATGCATTCCCTTTGTGCCGCAGTTTGGCACTGCCTCATCTCATGCTCCATGAAATATGTTGCAGAGTCAATTCTTACCACTGGAAAGTGGTGACTTATGGATAAATGCTTGTTTGAAGGACTGCATTTGTGCAGTCTGCTTGCTGTCAGCTCTTGACTTTAGTTGTCAGTGTCTCTGCTTTGCCAGTTTTTTGGTTAGGAAGATTCTGTTGGAAGGCTGGCAGCTAAATCTCATGGATTTGATGCACAAGGAAACTTTTGGTCTCTTGCCTCCATTAATAAGCAGGTTTGACAGTGCTGAAACAGTTAATCACCAGAATGTCCTCACCAAACCCTGCCATAATGGATGGAAACTTTAGATTGTCCTGTTTTTCCTTGTCCTTTTCCACAGTCCTTTCCATCACTTTTCTTACATTCTAAAACAAACAAACAAAAAGAAAAAACACAATCAAAATTGAGATTGATGTTCTAAGTAAAAGTCAATATTTCTTAACAAAAGATGATAGCTCCTAGGAAAAAAAAGGACAACATTCACATTCTGGCAAAGCTGCATACTGTACCAATGCATGCTTGCTTATTTCTCCTCAGTGCTGTTTATAGTAGGTTATTTCCTTTTTATTTTCAATGTGTTCCGGTTGGAAATTCCTCATTCTGAGCATTTTCTACGATGAGAGTCATATAAATCTGGAAAAAGAAAAAAAGGTGGTGTGCCAGAATGGGTAACTTAATCCCACCCAATGACAAAATAAGGTGCTTGTCTCTGTATCTGTGAGCTTTATGAATGTGTATATCATTTGTCAGTGCTGACATACGTATTTTTTTCTGTTGCTGTTATAGCTGGGATTTTGAAGGTAGGGAGACCTAAGGCTAGTGCAATCCTAGATTTTCTAAAAAGCATTCATCCTATGAAGAAATGTACAAATGTGTTCATATGCATTTTAGTTGGTAATGGGATTTGAAAATGTTGCGTATTAGAACTGAGATTCTCTAACCACGCAGTTGATTCAAAGAGCAGTCGGTGGCAATGTGCTCTTTGTTCCATGGCTGAACACTTCTAGGAATTGACTGGGACAGCAGCTTCCAGAAAAGGGAGGAGGTGACAGTTTTCTTTCGAGGATCTCAGGAAGAATTCTGGTATTGATGGTCTCATTTGGGCAACTGTCCTCTGGGATCTGGATTATGATAGCTGATGCACTCCTTCCATACAGACTTCTGACAGCTGTCGGAAAGTAATGGTTTTCTGTTACTGCTGACACAGGCCAGATTCATACCAATGACTAAGAGAGGTGAAAGGCTCTGTATCTCATCAGCAATCCTCCTCTGTACATTTCTTCTATTGTTAATTTTTAGTATCCTTGAAAATTCACATTGCAGAACCTCACTGGCACCAATTGATCATAAAATAAGAAGTAAGAAATTTAAGCACATCTATTTTGGGGGTAAGGCTGATTCTTTCAGTCTGATAATTTATTTCTGTGCTCAGCTATGCTGCATAATATTTTTTTTCCCTGTTTTGATACATGAGTGGTATATCATAGCATTCAAGTTTTATTTCCTACTCAAAGTTTCTTTTTAGGCCTATCGTAGGACACAATCCTAGAAGCTAGAATGTAATTACAGATTTTGCATCTCCTGTATGACCTGTCAGAGAGTCTGCTGTCTCTTATAAAACCATTCCAGCATATACTTACATACTTAATGTCAATTTGATAGAAGTAACACTTTCGTAGGTTCTCTTTGATTGACACATTTAAAATGGCATCAGTTCCTGGTTTTAAAATCTATTGTTATTAAGTTTCTGTTGCTATTTATGTTAGAAATATGTGCACGTATGTCAAAACAGTATATCAACTTTGCTGATTGGCTATGCTTAGATTGTGTTGCCAAGGGAACAGAACAATTGCTTTTAATCTTATCTAAATTGCCCTATCTGTTTGTTTCATATTTTATTTTCTAAAAGCAGAATTGAATGATTGTTTAATTTTTTTTGACCATTGGTACATTCTGTTTATTCAATGAAATGTTCATAGAAACACCGCTTTTGTCAAGATTAGAAAGTAAACAACTCTGGATTATTTCAGATAAATGTCTATTACTGTGTTATTAGGAACACAACTAACTTTTGGTTTGGTGTATTTGGGAGTTGTTGGCTATATTTTAAACTGCCTATAGTGCATTTATCACTTTATATTTAGCTCTTCATGATGCTCAGTTCCAGCCTAAGTGGGCCTGGGAAAGAGCTGACTTCTACACACACTTTTTTCCCAAATTAATTGTTATATAGCTTCAGAGTAAATTGTCCAGAAAATTTATTTTTCCTGAAAATAAGGAACTTAGATTGAAGCATTTCTCTTGAAAATTGTCTAATGCGATTTTGTGACAAAAATGAATGTGTATGAAGATGAGTTTCCCAATCTTTGCTGCTGGTTTGTCAGAGAAATAACAGTATCCAGCAAAGAAAAAAGGTGGCTCTATATCCAGGCATATTTCCATCAAAATGATTGATTAGATCTATTAGCTGATTACATCAAAGGGGTTATAAGACCTAGTGTATGGATGTATCATCATGCCTAATAGGATATATTCCAGTAGTCTTCAGGGTTTTTTTTCAGTTGATGGCGAAAGAAGATCAGAGAGATCTTACACCTGTAGGCTATTTTTAATTGATGATAAAAGAAGATCAGAGAGATCTTACACCTGTGCAATGTTTCATTGTCCTTTGCTATATTATACTGAAATGTTCTGTAACTGTAACCTCAATAACATGATAAATACTGCATGCACAGTCCAAAAGAGCATGCACTGCAGGAAATTTTATTACTAAAGTAAATAAAACATTGTTGATATGACTACAATAGAGAGATTTATGTTGGGAAAGATCAACAATGCAAATACAGACTCGCCAGGTTCTACCCAAAGAATGAGAACAAACATTATATTTCAGCAAAAAGGAAGAAATGCACTTAGAACTCTCCTGGCCAGTTCTTCAGCAATCAGTTTTCACAAGGATCGTGGTTTGTGTTCCCAACCCACTCTTTGATGTTATCTAACTATTGTATCAACTGTTTTGCTATAATATTATTTTGAAATGCCTTCCAAGGGCTGGTATAAATGTAAATAGTTAGGCATTTCTCTGAGTTCATTATGCCTAAAATACATGAAACAATTGCCTTATTTTTACCGATCAAACTGCAATGCATTACCACTTGCAGAGAATCATATTAAGCAAGGTATCATGTGAAAATAATAAAAACCCTTTAATTGATTTTATAAATAGTATCACCCACCTGAAAAATATGGGAAAACTGGAATTTAGTAATGTAGGATGGAGCATTATTTCATGTTGATAAGGTGATCTGCTCGATCAGGAGATGTAACAGGAATGAAATTCTGTGCATGTTCATTAAAAGTATAGTGAAACTTTATAACAAAAGATATATCCAATGACAATGACAGTCATAGAAATATGGAGTTGAATATGGGCTTGAATGGAACAAGGATAACACGATCTCAGGGGAATTTTTAGCAGAGCAAGAGCCCATAGGCCATGTCCTGTTAAGGAAAGAGCAAAAGAGGTGCCAGTAAAAAAAAAAAAACAAACCCAAGATCTTCTAGAGTAACCTGAGGGTTATTTCACCACCTGAATGAAAGTTTTAGATACTTTGGAACCCATGCTATTTGATTTCAAGGAGCAGGTGACACCTCCACCTAAGTCTGTGAAGTATTTTTTTGCTGTTAATCCTGGCCATAAGACAAAGTGGCTCAGGTAGAATATAATGCTATTCCCACATCAGTGAATGTAGTGAGTGTGGAAAATGATACAAACCTATCCCTTTCATGTTATAATATTAATCTGCACTGGCACAACATGAGTCCACTTTTACAACAAAGATTGGAGAGCGAATGGGAAAGGAACACGTCAGCTATTCTCACAGCAAATCTAAATAATCTAACCTGGTGTGTGGTCCTTCTCAGAAGTTTGTCCAAATCTGGTTACAAAATTACAGTGTTTGTTTTGTTGGTGGGATTTTTTTGCTTGGTTGGTTGGTTGATTTTGTTGTTTGTTCCTAGTGGTGAAGATTCACTCTCTATCTAAGAAAAGGCTCAAGTTTTCAACAATTCAGTACCTATCGAGAATTTTAGTCAAAAGAACTCTTAACATTTTTGGGTGTCAGAATCTCTTTAATAGAAAGAACTCACAGCTATATTCTGTACTTGAGTGATGTAATTTTTTCCTATCCTTTAAATGTACCAAGCACCAATCTTTAGCATACTGTGGGTTGGACTGACTGGCATCGGAACACCCTTTCTGAGTACATGTTCTATACTTTAAAAAGCAGCCGAATCCACCCCCTTGCTGTCTGACTTTTTGCACTGAATACAACGTTCATGAGAAGGGACCAGAATGGCGGCTCAAGGCAAAGCGCCCTCAGGGCCCAGAGCAGCTGCAGGGCCGTGCGCCCAGCCTGCCTGAGGGAACCGGCCTGGGGGAGCGGGAACGGCAGGGTGGGCACAGCCCTCTGTTTCTCCCATTCTTTTCTGACTCTGCCCGTTTGTGGCAGCTGTGAGGGTGAGTTTGGAGGCAAACGCTGCCTTTGGGGGTCTGGGATGTGAATCCTTAGATCACAGAATGATGAAGAGAGGGGTCAGGCGCTGGCACGGCTGCCCAGGGAGGTGGTGGAGTCACCGTTCTGGAGGTGTTCAGGGAACTTCTAAATGTTGTACTGAGGGCCGTGGCTTAGTGGGAAATACTGGTGATAGGCGGGTGGTTGGACTGGATGATCTTAGAGGTCTTTCCCAACCTTGCTGAGTGTGATTCTAACTGGGATGTGAATCTTTAGATGTACATCGCAGAGGCCTCTCAGCACTGCCATACAGCACTGCACTGAGGCTCTGCTGTCCTTGTGTTCAAAGTGGTATGTAGAACTGCTCTGAATCTCCTGATGACCTGCTGATTGCATGCCTGGATGAGGAGGTTCTTAACCACTTGCTGAATCACTGCTTCCAGGCCTGCTCTATCACCACGGTGTGCCCTGCAGCACCACGACAGGCTGCCTTGGACTCAGTGCTGGTGAGGCCACACATTGCTTGTGTGCTGTGTTCACTTTTGGGCCCTTCACCACAAAAAAGACACTGATGCCCTGAAGCGTGCCTAGAGAGGGCCAATGAAGCTGGTGAAGGGTCTGGAGCACAAGTCTTATGGGGTGCAGCTGAGGGACATTGGATTGTTCAGGCTGGAGAAAAGGAGGCTCAAAGGAGACCTTATTGCTCTCTACAACTCCTTTGAAAGGAGGTTGTGTGAAGGTGGGGCTTAGCCTCTTCTCCTAGGTAACAGCAATATGACGAGAAGTAATGGTCTCAAATTGTGCCAGGGGAGGTTCAGGTTGAATATTATGAAAAATTTTGTCTCATAAAGAGTGGTAATGCAGTGGAAAGGCTGCCTAGGGAGTAGTGGAGTTACTGTCCCTGCAGGTGTTCAAGAACCGTGTAGATGTGTCATGGTTTAGTGGGCATGATGGGGATGGGTTGATGGTTGGACTTGAAGATCTTA
Source organism: Tetrao urogallus (assembly GCF_951394365.1). Taxonomy (NCBI): domain Eukaryota; kingdom Metazoa; phylum Chordata; class Aves; order Galliformes; family Phasianidae; genus Tetrao; species Tetrao urogallus. Next base: position 16,038,298 of record NC_136822.1, on the reverse strand, counting down.
GTGGTCTTTTGTGACCTTTAATGATTCTATGATGCTTGTTGGCTTGCAAAGTTGCAACCTGCTCAGGTGCCACTGGTTGGATCACAGCTTTGTGACATGCCCAGGCATGACCTTGGGATACACCCACCACTTCTGAAGTGCATCTGGTTGCAAGTAGTGCATGAGTTCGAGATTTGGTCAAGAGGCATGGAAAGCATTGCATTAATGTATTCAGATTGATACTGATATGCAGAGTAGAGTACAAAGCAAAAAGTCTGTCTGCTACCAAGGGCAATGGATTGTCTATTTTTAACCTGGCATTTGCTGTTTACCACTTGCCCTGCCTTCAGATTGTTACTGTCTTGCTGAGTTTTGTTCCTTCTTGTCTTTGTACAGTTTGTTTCTGAGAGTTTTCCATCAGATTTCTAAAATTCAATATTACATTGAAACTTGGCCTTGTGACATCTCATCTAACTAAAACACTAAAGTCATCCCCATGCTGACAGCTGTGAAATACTGTCTGCTTGCCACTAGAAGCTGAAGGGAAAAGTGATTTCAAAAAATACCTTCCCCTGCAGGACTTGCTTTCCAAGACTTTGCTGTGTCTGATGGGCTGGATCAGGACTAGGTTTCTTCCACATCAGGGATTCATCTTGCCATGCCTCATAGTAGCTACTTGCTAATTCCTCATCTCAGATTCTACTGCTGAAGAAGTCAGGCTGGTTGCCTCCCTTCAGAAAATCTGCCCATCTTTTGCATGAGGTGCAATGCCTTCAGGAAACAGGAGGGATAAATACATTTGTGTTCTTTTGTTTTGTATTTTGTTTTGTTTTGCTGTATATACAAATGATCTCAGTGTCACTACAGAGCATACTGCTTCAGCTTTCATGTACTACAGATATCACAGTCTTCTACCGACTCCCTCCAGTCAGGCTATGCTGAACCAAAATCTACATTCTGTATTCTAGCAATAGAATAGTTAAAGGATTCCCCAGAGTTAGCATGCTGAAAGGCAAGGTAACGTACCAAAGCACCAGGATAGCTTTTGTAGTTTATAATATGTCAATTTGTACAGTAAATAGGGTCTGTGTTTAATGCTCCCCTGCAGCGATGACTATTAATAATAAAAGGCCTTGAAAGGAACTGAACTTTCATGATAAAGAATTTCTGACAGCTAGCTTCTCAGCACAACAACTGTTGTCCCCAGAGACTCATTCAACATTCATTTGAATCATGGAGAAAGAAGACCAGTTTGGAAGATGTTTTTCTGGAGAGCAGAGGGGCACTTTGATCCTAGCTCAGATAACAGCTGCTCTACCTGAGCGGATTTTCGGGTAGATGTATCCTTCAGCCCAGGTAAGCCTCAGGGGAGGTGTCCGGTTGACCTCAAAGCTCAGGCAAGGCACCTGATACCTGAGGGAGGGTCTTTGAATGGGCAAGAGGACCTGGCATCACATTTTATCATTCTGTCAGTCTCGCGTTTCTGGCAAAAGGCAGTGTACACAGGAAGGGAACTCCTGAAGGGATTGAAGTCGCACCTTGAATTTTTTTTCCCATTGTAAAATAAAAAAGGAGGCAGAAAGCCAAAATACTTTGATTAGATTTTGTCTGTACTATTGTGTTTTCTCACTGCCCTTAGAGAGTACAAAGCACTTCATTTGAAATCTGTGACCCTGATTTCCCGAAGCTGGAGCAAAAAGCAAATACCTGATACTGGATAAATTGCTCTGTGGAAAATGAAACAGTTCATATTGTGCCTGCAAGAGCTACAGTGATGGACATCATGGAAATCTCTACAGTAAGCATCCAGTGATAGTTCTTGCAAAATTCTTCGGTGCTTAAGAAGACAAAACTCAGACTGAAATTAATTATATCTTTTTCTGGATATGATCTAATAAAGATTGCTGCATTTTCCTTTTTTTCCAACAACAGTATCTCTGATGATTCATGTATGTGAATGTGCAAAACTTTTCAACTTCTTTGACTTTAGAAAAAGTGACTGATTTTCAAAACCGATTTGTCTTTAATAATTCTTTCTTCTTTTCCATCCCTGTCTTTGTGACACTGGGATAAATCTAGAGTAACCCAGACAGAGATTGCACTTAACAGACTTTCATGTTTTATCACAAGGTCATTTAGAAATACCTGCCTGAAAGCTGTTGCTCCATTATGATTCCGTTCATTCTTTTCCTCACCAAGGATATTTTATCACTCATGTAAAGAATATGAAGCTGGGGAAACCTCAAGACGTCCTTTGATCTGGAATCTCACATTATGTTCTTGATGCCACTACTTTTTCAGTGACAAAAATAGTTGCTGAAGCCACTATCTGTAAGGCAGGAGATCAACTCTCTGTATTGGCTGTCTTCTCATCAGCTTCAGAAGATTTTCAAAAGAAATGAGAAACCTGCAGATCACAGGCTTTGTGAGCTTGATTAAAATCCAGTGGTGATACAGCATGAAAGCAAATGAAATAAGTGTCTGAAAAACGGTGAAACTTCAGCTTTGCCACAGTGAGTTGTCAGAGTTGCACCTCAAAACCACTGCCAGTTCTCCAGTCTGAGTGCATGTTGCTTGTTTTGTGGCATTCAAAGCAGAGACCTCTTACAGCTTCTCTCCATTGGGATATGGCAGTTCTCCAAACATTTGTGAGCAATGGCATGGAGCAATTATTTTAACTGCAGAAGTGAAGATAGTGGAGTACGGAATATGGATTGGAGCTCTGCACAGGGGTAGATTTTGGTGTTTTTGACAAAAACCTACTTGTGAAAAGAAGAGACATGCAGAAAGTCCAGCCCTTGCAGCCAATTTTCAGTGGCTTTAATGGGAACTTTTCTGGCATAAAAACAGGCACAAGCCAGCTGCAGTGCACGCATATGAAATCAACCTGTGGCTTCCTGCGGGACCGAGATGTGGAAGAGAGGCAGCAAGATATAACAGCCCTGCTTTGGAAAGTTTCACCTGCTGAAAGAGGCTACTGGGAGAGATATTTGAGGATGAAGGATTTCTGTGGTGCTTTTGTATACAGTTTACACAGCCGACCTTTTAAACTGCTAACAGAGTACAGAGCCTAGAAACATTCACAGTCACTCCTGAGTTAAGGGTTTTGTCCTGTTGAGCCATTACATTATCTGAGTCTAAACCAAAGAGTTTTTGGCTCTGAATAATTTAGGTGAGAGAGCTAGCCCTAGGCCAGGTGCTCTACTTATGCAGATGGTAAAATAAATTATTCAGAAAAGGAGACAGGTAAAACAGATGGGAAAGGACGCCAAAACAAGACACCCAGAGGGCAGCTGTTTTACAGCTCCCCTGCCAAGCACCTTACTTACCAGGAGGGCTGTGGTAATGAGTGAAGCGGTGGTATTGAAAATGAACTTTGCCTTCTTAATTCATGTGGTGGTCACAGGGGAGAAGGCTGCTGATGCCTGGAAGCAATCACCAGTGTTTAAGCCTTTGCAACCTGTGCTTTAAAATTAGGGAACACTTTCTCAAGGGATTTGCCCTATCAATAGGACAGAGGTTCCTAAATTATTTGATTTTGAAAATGAACTTCAGGGAGTGGGAAGAAATGCACTCCTCAAAATATTGATTCAATCTAAACAACGACATTTTTTCAAACAACTTACGCAGCCACATTGTTCACTTTTGTGTTGTCTTTCCAGATAGATGGATTTTTCATTTTGATTAAACTTGTGTAATTTGAAGTCTATTTTTCAAGGCAGTTTGGGATTCTTACTACTTTTGTCTATGGTCATATGCATCAATTTTTATAGAACCCATCATTTCAACTACGATAAATAAAGGCCTTTGATATTAAAGTATTCATATAGTCCAGGAACTTATGCCAAATCAATGAAAAGTTCTAAATTATCTTGCCATTTTTACTGACAAGTGAATATTCTGCCGGCTTTTACTGTCAGTCAGTGTTTAATTCTTTCACTAATGACAATTGCGAACTTTACTGATGGTTGGAAATGAAAGACAAGTGTCATGAATGTATACAAAAGCTGACACAGTTTTTTAGGAGGCTAAATAAACAAATTAGTGCGTGTTTGATTTTCTAAATTACATTCCCATAATAGAGAATCTACGTCAAGCAAACCTCTGGTTTTAAGGGAGTAAAGAAATTTGTCTGTGAAAGTGACAAATTTAGATGTATAGTGAGCCATGCCTATGCATGCAGTTACACTGTCTAGTCAACAGGAGTTATGTGCTTCCCTGTGCACTGTTTCATTGGGAGTAAGATTTTATGTAGAGAAAATATCTTGCTTGCTTGCTTCCCTTCCCCAGGAGTAAGTGGCAAAGGATACAAGATAGAGGAAAGAAGGAAGGTGAAAGGAGAAACTTGAGCAAGAGCAATGGAAACAGGTGAAAGATCTGGCTACGGAAAAGCAATGCATGAAAAGAATGCTTGTGTGTCACACACTGGGAGATCCCCCTTGAATTTCTTCAGCCTAGATACCAGCATCAAAGTTCCTCTATTAGCAAACTGTGCCAAAGCTGCCACATCCACGATATGTTCCTGGAGAAACTCAGTGCAGGACCTTGAAAAGTTAATCTCACTTTTTTGTATCTTTTCTTTGTTGTGTTACCTGGTGTGGCTGAGCCCTCTGAGGCAGAGGCTGTATGTCTGCATTTCATGTCTGTGACACTTAGCATAATGACTCCTCAGCCTTCCTGGGGGTCGGGTGTAAGAGCAGCACAGATAATGCTGCCACGTGTATTGTTCTTGCAGAAAACACACTTGAATGTAAATCCAGTGCTGCAGCCCCCTCCCTATGATCTTTATATTGTATTTCCACGCAGAAACGGTTCTGTGGAGAAAGCACATTCATATTGCAATATAAGTTATCATAATAACGATTTCTCAGTTAAGGAATAATCTAAATCTGACAAAGACATTTTGAAGGCTCTTTCAGGTATAGATTCTTCTTTTTTTTCCTAAGTCATGCATTTACAATGTTACGATAAATTGGGTGAAAGTGAATTAACAGCAAAACTCAGTGTGGCTACAGTTAAAATTCAGGAAAAATGTTAGAAAAGTGAAACTCATTATTTGATCTCAAATATCTGTAAAGTTAGCACAGAAGGACACAAAGTTGCTCATTCAAACCGTTAATATTTTTCCATTTTAGCTTTACTCCAGCGTAAAAGTTCTTCTCAAATAACACTTCACGTAATCATTATTTCTCAAAGTAAGTGCAAAGCAGCCTTCTTTGTCATCCTAAGAAAGTTTCTTTTGCTGTCCAATACAAGTTCTAAAAAACAGATTGTTACATATTCTTACAGTCTACGGGCTCTTCTCTGAGCTGACATTCTGCGTGTACTTATCCGAGGTATTATGTAAGACCAAGAATCTCACTTTCTGGTTAGATGAGTGTGTTATCTAAGGATGACACTCAGTCAATAAATCTTTTCAGTTTCTCTGTACTTCCTTTGATCTTCAAAGAGGATTTTGCCATCCTCTTCAAAGAAAACAATATCCGGTGATGTCCATCTTTTCTGATTCCCTCTTCATATCTTTCCTTCTTGGTGACCATCGTTGTGGCTTCTTGACTTCTTTCATTTGATTGCTGACTGATACACTTGAAGTATTTACTCTTCTTTCATGTCTCTGTTTTCTTGTCCACCATTTTAATTAGCCTTCTTTCTGACTCTTTCTCCTAGAAATGCAGACATTTTTTGTATCGTCTGTCCTCTGAGAGCTGTTCCTTAGTTCTGCCTATCTCCAGCACAGCACCACTTTCTTCTCTTCCTCGACTGTGTCCCCTGCCATCATTAGCAAAGTTCCTTTATTCTAGTGGCATCTTCAATCCCCTTTCTTCTAGTTCTTTGCTGTTTCCACCTCATAAAAAACATCGTCTTGGGCAAAACTCTGGCTCTCTCTCATGCCCTGAGTCTTTGATTCTTTGTTTTTCCCACTGTTGTTCGTACCGATCTCTTCCTTCCACACTCTTTCCCTATTTTTACTACATTTTACTAACTCAATGATTATCTTTCTCATCTGCATTCCTGTCTGTTACCTATGCCACTTTTTTTTTTCTCAGTAAGTCTTTGTTGCACAGCAAAGATACCCTGTAAGTACTACTGAGAAGCTCTTTTCAAATCATGTAATCACTTTGCAATTCCCTCTATTCAAGTCTAGATCCTATTTACTTTGAGTTCTGATGCTGAAGGAGAAATATATGTATATGTCTGCATTAGCAATGTGAGTTACATTATCCACTAGTTTGAGGAGAGGGATTGTTGTTTCAGTTCATTAAAATGTTTTTCTCTTTTCTTATCAGGCTTTATAATCAGTAAATGAGAAAGATCACAAGTGTCATCTCCCAAGTCCCGGGGCAGTATGAGGCAAAACAAGAAAGCTATTCTGTTAGAAATTGCATGTTATATCAATGCAGATAAAGGAGTTTCCATTTAGTTTGTTGAAAAACAGTGTCATCTACATGGAAAAAAATAACGCAACTAACAATTCTGAATTAGCACAGACTGTGGGAGAATGGGGATGTACCAGTAAACACTCACCTAGTAATCAGTGAAGTAGAAAAACTCTGTTCTGTTGAGCTGAATTGTAATTAGTAACAGAACTGACAAAGGTGTACTTTAAATGTTGAGAAATCTGAGCAGTGTCTTGGAAATTTCTCCAGAAAAGCAGATAATGAATGACCTCACTGCACTGCAGGGTGTAGCTATCACCAACAATGACAAATATATCATCATAGATATCAATTGATCTTTTAAGTTGGCTTAATATGGGTAAGATGTAATTACCTGTTCTCAAACCATCCTTAGTGTCCGATACAATTTTTATAGTAATATTTCTGTTGAAGAAGTGTCTTATGCATTGTTTATAACCTTGATCTATTAATTTAGTATGTTTTCAAGAGCCTGAAACTTTTGGCCTTCATCTGTGAAAGAGAAACTGTGGTCTGATGCATGGCTTAGTATCGTTTTCCAAATGTCTGGAAATTTAGAGGATCTGATTTTCTATGTCATGAAAACAGAATTTTTGGGGGTCTCTTTCTGTTAAGATGAGTGAAATTTGTACAGCTGAAATCATCATGCTTAGGCTGACAAGACTGGGTTTTTTCACTAGTAAGCTGTATAGTGAATCTTTAATAATAAATTTGATCAACAGTCATACACCATGACTAATGATTTAGATTCTGGTTTATCCCAATACAAGTGCTTATTATAAGTGCTTTGCACAACAGTGAAGTTCATCTTAAAATATTACATTTTAAAACACTTTTTATATACAAGGATTAATTACTGAAACTCTGAATTCAAACGTTGAACTTTGAACTAAATCCTATTTCCTGGGAACGTTGGAAGCTGGTATTCTTCCTAACTTTTTTTTTTTTTTTTTTTACAGAGATGGAAAGAAACGCTCAAGAGCCTGGATATGTAAATAACTTCTCCTGACTTTTCCTGACACATCCCAAATTTGGTAAGTAAATTTGAATGAACATATTTGTTTGAGCGAATCCCACTGGCCAAAATCTTGATTATGGTGTATTTCTTTCTTGAAACCTCTTTTCATGGATGAAGAGCTTTGTACATTGTAAGAGCCAGTTTTTTAATCAGCTAATATTCTTATCAGTTATTCCCTAATATGGTATAATATAATTGGTGCAAAATACCAGAAAAAAAGCCAATCTCTTTGCTGGCAGCAGTAGGCAAGATTTGCAAAGTAAACTCCAGTGGGCAGGTTAAAGGCCCCAGGTTTTAAAAGAGCTTCTGTGCATTAAATTATCTAAGATAAAATCCTATCTCATATAAGTCAACAGATAAAATTCATATAATGTTTACATTCTTGGTTTTGGCCTGAAATATGATTTTAGTTAAGTAACCCTGATGTTTTTTAAAATGCAGGCAGGCACTGTTTTAAGCAGCTATGCATCAAACATAAGATGAAAGGAGCACCAGACACAAAACTAAACGTGTTTTAGAAGCAAAATGCTAGGTTTCCAGAGGACTGATCCAAATCACTGTGGTGGGCAGCCCAACCCTTCTGAAGGAGTTGTGTTTTGTCCAGTCAGATCACTTCAGGACTTACAATTGCAATTTTCTGCTACAGTAGTTGTTTTCTTTTGTTTCTTGATCAGAAATAACATTGGGACAGGTGTTAGTCTCCATGCAGTAAAGTTGAGACAAGACTCTTGTAGGCAGACAGGCATAGCAGGCAGTTCATGTACAGTGTATAAGTGTGTTCATATCATGTTCAAGGCATCTGCACATTATATGCCTTTTATTTTTCAGTCAAGACTTTCCATTTTCCTTTTGCACCTTCTTACTCAAGTTTCCAAGAATGTCAAACTAATTCTTGCAAGCTTTCAATGTCAAGATTTGGACATTCAAACTAAATGAAAATAAAGTGCAAAGGTGACTGAAATGATACAGAGAGACAGTGGAGTAGTACGGTTATGGAAAGGTTTTATAGCAGTGTGTAACTACTAAGTAGTCTGCTGAGAAGCACCAATCTGTGGAATCAGACAAGGCAAAAGGCCAGCAAAGAGGCTATAAAATTGGCATCAAGAGAAGACGCGGTGTTACTGCTTTGGTAGAGCGATGCAGTTTTTAGCTCATGACGCAAGAAGGAGGGGAAGGAAAGAATCTTGTCTTTTTAATGCCTGTTCCCATGCAAAGTCTGGTAAACCAAATTTTGACTGGCCTGTTGCAAAATAAAATGTTAGAATTTCACCAAGTCAGAAGACATGAGGAGTTATATCCACACGGGAGTGAATTTTGTCATGCAGCAAAGCGTGGTTGATATCCCTCATGAAGAAAGATGCAACTAAATGGAGGAAGAAAACACATAAAAGAAATGAAATATTTTCCAAATGTTTTGCTTTGTTGGAAAAATGCAGTAACACTTAAAATCTAGTGAAATAAAAGGAAGCAAATGTTTTAGCTTTTGCATATATCTGTGGATATGCAGAAGCTATTGTTAACATGCACCTTACTATAATGATTCATACAGACGTTAAGCAGGATTATGAGGTAAATAAAGGCACAACCATCCTCTTAAATCATGCTATACTGATCAAACAGCTCTGTACAATACCATAGCTATTTACTTACAACAAGATAAAACATGATTAGTGCCCATTACCAGTGTGGTAAAATGAAAATAATCTCAAAGCACATATTACCCAAGCAAAGCATACTGAACTGAAATAGAGCCAAGTAACAAATTCATACTCATCAAAGAAGTTATTAAAAAATTATGAATTTCATCAAATAACTAATGTATGCCTACACTTGCTGATTCAGCAAACCTCCTAACATCGCTTGATTTTAAGCATGTAAATGAATACTTTTCAACCTGGGGTCTGCAGGTACCTGGGATTCCATAGTCTCCTCTTAAGAGCCCCAAGAGAGATGAAAGAACATTAAGCCTTTAAAGTTCACTTTTCCTCTGCTAAACTTAGAAGAACGGCATGTCCTAAAAGGGTGAGGACTGGTAATTTAATCTGGCCCCTTGTCCATCCAAAATCTTAAGTACGTGAGATTAGAGAATTAAAGCACTACAAACAAACAGAACATTCATTCTTTGCCTTTATTACACATACTAATTTTACTGTTACAACAGTTGATCATTTAAATGTTGGCCGTATAAGTCTTTTTACTGCATACATTATATAGAACAGAAAAAATTCACCACAAAATACAAACAGATTTGATGCTTATTTGGGGAGACTGAAAATTACACTGAAGTTCATTTAAAATGTGTATCTAGAAGGCTTAGAGGTTGGATTTTCAAACTCACAGAACTTGGGCAAATAAAACCAGCTTCCTCCACAGTGAAACCAAGTGCTAATTCCTTCATTAAGATTATCTCCATGCTAAGAAGGAATGGATCTGTGTAGGCCGCAGTATTGTGAGAACTAAGGTCAAAATGCGTTTTTATAGTTTGGAAACTGTGCTTTTCCCATTCATTCGGTGCTGTCAGAAATCTTTACGTTTGAATTTTCACAACAATAATAATAATAGTTTTGCTTTTAAATGGGAACTCAGCATAGCAATTATCAGCCCATACAAAATGAACGTTTAAAAAAAATTATCATCTGAACCTAAGGTTTTATAATGCAAGATGCCTTATAATCTCAGAAGAAATCCTCACATTCTAATAAAATAAAGTAACTGGAGGCAGAGTGAAATTAATAGTCAGCAACCATAACAATACTCCTGTGATTAAATATTTCACATTTCAAGGATGCCTATTCACAAAACACTTAAATAGCTCATCAGCTTGGCCAGTCTCCCTTGGTTGTAAGCAAAGGAATGCATTCAGCCAAGTGGACGTGCTTATTGTGCATCTTCTTCAGGGAAACGGTTTATGACCACGGTTTTACAATTAGACCTTCTCATGTCCATAAAATGCAATGAAATCAGCCATATACTTTATACAGTGTAGGGGAAAAAAATCACTTGAAGGCTTGGGTTCTCCTTAGGTGAAAGAGCAAAACAATCCACAGAAGAGGTCAGTTGGATGTGGTGACCAGGTCTACGGCAGAAGTTTCATAACCTGATTAGCAGGCAAATTTCTCTAAGGGTTGTCAATCATGTTTTGCTTCCTCCAACACAAATGCCTGTTTATTTTTGGCCTCCTAAGGCTTTGCTAGCACTAGGCAGCATGGCCAATGTGCAGCAGTGCAGAGCTCTCAGCTGCAGCAGGTCAGCTGGAAATTGGGAGAACTCAGCACTTCTCATGATTAGTCTCTAGACTGGGACAGGACAATGTCTGTCCTGAAAAGTAAGGCAGAAATTACGGTGGCACCTCACTTTCCAGATAAATGCTTCTGTAAGTGTCTTAGCAATTAGTAAAGTTTGTCTGATAGGCTCAGCCCACACAAGTGCAGAACCTGTTTGCTTTCTGCCTCTGATGATGTCTCCTTCAGTACTGTATTGCTGCACACAGAAACACACATGAACATTTTTTCTAGATTTGGGCCTAACATTTAGGAAAAATAAAATGTCTGTGGCATTGCTCCTAAAATTTTGTTCTCTAAAAGTAAACTTGTTGAATGAGGGAGGTTCTCTCTACAGGTATAAAATGTCGTTTAATATGTATAATATTGGTTTTTTTTTAAATGTAATTATCTATATTGGTATGTTTCACTCTTACAGTAAAGAAATACTAAACAAACCTCTAGCTCCACACATCCTTTACTGTTTTATTTTATAAATCTAAAGAAAAAATGGCTCACAGCAGTCTTGAGAAACAAGCTGCATCTGTTTAATATTAAGGTGCAAAAAATAATAATAAAACCATTACTTTTTGAATATCCAAATAACCTGAGGAAAAATAGCATCCAGCTGGCCCTTGGTATAACTGGTTTTTACATCAGTTGGATGTTTCTGGGATTACCAGATTCAACACTTATCTTTAAGTAGAGTGAGTTTCTAAAGATGTAGCATCCAGAAACTTGCGAGTAATCTGTCTGCTTAGAAGTACAATATTGTGTTACCAGATCTGCTGAGCAAATGCACAATAAAGTTAATCCTTTGGTTCTGGAAAAGCTGTAGGCATTGCAATGGCAGATGTGCTGAAACACAAGTGTTTACATTTGTTAGGGCTTGTGAAGCAGCAACTCCACCATCTCACAAGTATATGAATTTCCTGCAAGCATTTACCTAAGGGCTATCTTGGGGAAGGAAAAGAGCTCAGGAGTCTCTGAAGCCCGCTGGCAGGCTGGCAAACCTCTCCTGGTTGTCTCATGCCTCTGAGCGAGATATTATAGCACTGAAGTGCTTTTGGTATACTGGGGAAAGTATTACAAGGACCAATATGCAATCATATGTAGCAGGTTTTCCGTTTCTTTCTTCTTATGCCATATGGGAAGCAAGAAAAATGTTATTATTAAGGGTTTGTACAGTGGAGGTATGACACGATTCTGATTTAAGCAGAGCTTTGAGACAGAGCTGCCTCCTAGACCTTCTCTTACAGCAAGCTCTAGAGTAGACTGGGAGGCCTTAAATTCAGAAAGCCTGGTTCTGTAGAACACAAATGAGTGCTGTAACATTTTCAACAGAGAAAGTAGCTAGGCTAGGACTGAAATAAAAATATGCCATATGTGGCTCTGCCTGAAGGCAGGTTCTTGTTTCCAAGGCCAGTTGCAGGGGAACTGGTAACTTTGATTCTTTAGTTTGGTAGCAAGCCCCTGAGACAGTGGCCGTACTGCCCATAGCAAGCAGAAAGGAAGTCACTTGGAAGGTCTCCAGGTGATTTATTGTACTCCATATTTAACCATGCTAGGCAAGACATAGTTCTTTGCTGCAGAGAATGATGACCAGCAGAGGTAATGCAGAACAGAATGATGACTGCGGGATCTGCGCAGATGTACTTTGGTGCTCAGGTGTAAGGAGTCACAGGAAAAAGAGCAGAATTGATGGGGCTCAACAACTGGGGCAAAATGCGGGGGAAGGAAGTCCTTCATAGTCACCAAAACTGAGGAAAAGTGACATCAGGTTGGTTGTTTTTAAGTGGTAGATAATTGGCAAATCAGAAAGGAGAAGGATTAGGTGCTGGATCTAAAACTTGATCAGTAAGAACCAGAAGGATTTTGCAGGCACCTTTAGTTGAAAGTACAAACATCAGATTGCAAAGTGCCTGAAATAAAAATACAATAGATAAACTCCATGCAGTGATTTGGATTCTGTGTTCATCGTTTCCATTGGAACATGAGTGATCTCCTAGATGACCAAATACATTCCTCTGCTGTTGGAAGCAACCATATGTTATAGTCTGTATATTTATTAAACTCCATGTGAAAATTCTGTTCTTTTTTTCTTCCTAGTTTTTAATGGGAGGCTGTTTCCAAACTTCAGTTTTCCAGTGATCAGAAACTTTAATTTGTGTTCAATTTATTCATTGCTCATTAGTTATTATTTGTCCTTGTGTCATCTTTGTCCACTTGCTTAAGTATCTTTTCTCTCGCTTTAGTGCCTAACCTGAATGTATTTATAGAGAGCAATTATATCCGCTCTCAGCATGAATGAGCTTAGAGATGAAAGGGAGAAGGAAGCAAACATGTTGCTTCAGCCTGGACCAGCTGGAACCTCTTTGTTCAAACTCGTGTAAAATATTTTGCAGCAGCTGAATCTGGAAGCAGTGTTTGTGCAGCTCATTGCAGTGTGATAGAGATCCAGTCACCTCACAGGCTCATGAGATGGAAAGGAACATTTCAAGCCACGTTTGCTCTCATATGGTATATATCCATGGGTACTGAGGAACCGAGAGCAAACTACAAACCAACTTGTCTGGAGAATAACAATCTCCATTTGATTGTGATAAACACCTACAGTGAATCACTGTAAGCATTCCCCAACATTATCACTTGCATTATTCTAGCATTGGGAGTCAGGTATTTGTGTTGGATTATCACTAGCCGTGTAGTGTATTTCAGAAGGGAATCTATATGGCATCATCTGCATGCTGTAGACTCAGCAATTCCTTTTGTTATTCCCTACGTTTTCTTCTAGATTTCATCACTCTAACATAGTCAGTGAACAGCAGGCATTGCCCATCACACCCCCTGGTCTTTGAGTTCAAATATCTAATTGCAAAAAGAAATCAATAATACAATAATAATCCACTGTAGCAGGTATTTTGATAAGAAAGAGAAATCCTTAGATAAGTGGCAATTGCAGTAAAGTACTGTTTTGCTTAGTGACGTTTCTTTGCCTGAGGCAGCCAGCATATGCTTCTGTATGGACTGCTGGATACTTCAAATATGTGATTATGCATCATTTCTTTGTATATGTTTCTTACTACCTGAGAGCAATTTGTTGTGAATCTGTTTTGTAAACACATTTTAATTTTTATATAGAAACTGATTCTAGATCTAAAATTTGTTATTCCTCTTATCCATGTTTACACTTGCCACCACACTTTTTCTTTTCTTTCTTTTTTTTTTTTTTCTCAGTGAAAACATTCTTGGAATTCCACAGACTGCAAAAGCAATGAAAAATTACAGGGCCTTTAATTCAGAATAACATGCACTGTGTAACTAAAATCATAGAAACAGAATGAGATGCTGATTGTTGTATCTGCAAATGACCAGTTAGTGAAAAAACGCATTTCATCAGCCCTTGTCTTCTGGAAAGCAGACTTTTAGCCTAGCTGAAAGCTAAATCCAGCCCTCTCCTTGTGATTGACCTGTGTGCTTTCTCATGCATTGGCAGAATTTGTGCAAATTTGAGCTCTCCTTGCAGTTTGGTACAACTCCTGTTGTCCTTCTTGGGGAAGACTGAGATTAAAGAACATTGTAGGTCAAGGTTGTGGTGCATTGACAGAGCTACTTAAGGAAGCTTGAACAATGCCTGATTGAAGTGTGAGATTCTTATAGGGTATTCAGAGAGGAAGAAAAACTGTGTGGTTGTCCTCAGTATTTCTCCAAGATAGTCTGTATTAAAATTCTGGAGACAGATTGGAATTCACCTGCTCTTTTGCCCCTTGCTTGCCCGATCACAGCGCAGAAGATCACATGGCAATGTAGAGAGGGTCTGCACATTGCAGAACTAATCAAAAATCAGTTTTGGCAGCCCACTCCAAGGAAAGGTAGGAACAAACAGAAGCGACAGGAGAGTTTTTTAAGGCTTTAAGGAAGGATAGTGGTTTTCTCCTTTAAGTCACCAGAAGAGCAGCTAAACGAAAGAATGAAAACAGAAAGGATAAAAGCCCGCTGGTTACTTGTACTTGCACAACAATTCTTTTCATCAAGAAAACATCTTAAATAGAATGGAAGTTGTGCAATAGTATTCCAGTTGGCTGGCAACACCCTTATCAGTCTTCTCAACATATTTGTCATTGATCCAGATGTAAATTTCTAAAAGCATAATTAATAACCAGCAAAACGAAAATCACAAAAAAGTGGCCCTCGCAGATGTGCTGACAGGGTGGTGCTATCTACTCTGTGACCGCTCCATGCACACACAGATGCAGGGGAGAAGATGACTTCTTCTGCATGGACGTATTCAGGGCAGGCGTGGTGACCAATCATCTTGCTTCAGAAGCACATGCTATAATAAAACTGCCAACATAGGAGAGAACTGGGACCACAAAGAGGCATTTCCATGAGTCAGATTTAGCCCACAGACCAGCAGCTGAACGAGATAGCTAAATAAATCTCTCCGTAGCAAAATTTGAAAATTTGAGGTAAAGTCCCAAGGCACATATCTACTGTCATTGACTTAACAGTATCAAACTCTCCAGCTGATATGAAGCTTCACCTCCTTGACACCTGCCTTTTTTCAGTGGTGCAGGCTAGGTGCTGGCATCAAGAAGTCATGGGCCGGGTCAAGGGCCACAGTGCTCGACACTGGATACAGCTATTATAGAAAGAAATTTGGAGCCACATTGCAGCAATATTTCATTGTTGTGGGATATTTTAGTTTTTAATTGGAAAAAAAAACACCAAAACAAACAAACAAAAAACCCAACCCTGCAGATATCTGATGCTCTAGGCAAATGTACAAAGCACTCTTAAGAATACAATAGCCATTCAAATGGGAACATTATTAATTAAAACCCTCCACATACTGTACAAATGAAACGTTCTTCTCTCTACCTACTCAAGTCATTCATTCAGAAAAATCCTGGGAAAATAGTTAGGCTTTGCAATGTGCCCCATGGGTCAATGTATTCAGGCTCCAACAGACCAAGTAGGAGGAGTGAGTTCCAGAACAGGGAAATCTTCATTGCGAACTCCCTCTCAAAGAGAGTGCATTCAGAAATGTGCACAGCACGCTTACAGAAAAATGGCACTGGCCCTTTCCCCAGCTCAAATTTTAAATGAGTCCTTTAATATATGTATATCCAACTAAGGAAGGGATGCTGACCTATGCTCCTGTCTGAAGCACAGCAGCAATAAGGACTTTGAAGCCCTGTAGGGTTTTCAGACCCTCAGACTGCCTGCCCTTTATTTTTTTTTCCCCTACTGTATATATCGTTATGGTATGGATTTATACCACAACAACCCCTTTCCTCTGTGCTCTACTATCCCATATCCCCTTTAATTAATGAAAGTGTCAGTCTTGAGAGTTGAACAGTCCCTGGGCAGCTCATGTGTTTTATATGTTACAGAAAGCATCCGTGAGTTCTGACCTGACAACTGTTTACTTTTCCTATAGTCCCGTATCAAAAGTCCCCTTGTCATATAGGGCTGGGTCAAAGTCTGGCTGCAGAAGCCAGTGCCAAACTTCCCTCGTGCTTTCCAGTTTGGTGTTGTATTTCAGATCCATCCCCTAAATCAGACTGGCTTTCAGTATTCTGATCAGAACAATCCCTATCTTCTTTGCTTGCTGGCTGCAAAACAGTAGGAAGATTGTCAATACCCTGCCCACACCCCAATTAAAAATCCAAACTCAAATTTAGTATTTCAAACATTATTTAAAATATATTAAGATAGTCAGTCTATTACTGTTGCTCATTACTCTGTTGAAACCTAATATTAGTAACAGCATGTACAGAGGACCTGGAGCATGAATTAATAATGAAGTGCTTGTGCTGGAAAACATGTGGGAGCCTGGTTCCCTGGGCTGGCAGCCGGCCGGCACAGACTGGTTTGCTTTTCTCTACACACTGATCGAATCATCTGCTCGACAAAATCATCAGGAAGGAAAGTATTTCTGATTAGTTTTCTTCCTCTGACGATCATTTACCAAATGCAATGAAGAAGAAAGACAAATAGAAATGAAGGGATCCGCAATAGGAAAAAGCGCTTTGAACCAATAGTAACATACTGGCGATCAGATGGGAGTAGGGATGGTTTCTGAGCCTGATCCTGAAACGGGCGAGGACCCCCATGCTCTCACTGCCCCCACCTTGTACATATACACTTTTCTTGAGGCTTTAGAACAGTGTTTTTAATGAACTCTTTCCCCAGTTCTCTTTGTCCTAAGAGAAAATAGATCTGAACAAGAGTATAGAGAAATAACTAAGGCTTATCGGGCTCTTGGCCTGAAGCAAAGGTATTAGAGGTGCTGCAGGTTTTCTGTACGTATGAGCAAGCAGTTAGCAAGCCACTGGGGTGACTGAGTCACACCTCCTATGGTGATGCCAGTATCAGGAATAGATGTGCAAGCTAGAAAGTATCTGTATCATTTATGGCGTGCAATACCTATATATTTATATTTATATATAATGTGCATGCCTATATGTGCATCTAAAATTTTATTACAGCCATATAAGAAGCCTTTTTCATATGTGCAACAATACTACAGCTAGATCAATGATACAGTATAGAGATTAGGTGTGTTTAGTTTCACATATGTATATATGCATACTCCCTTCTCACGCGTGCTTTGCCGGAAGCCGGCTTTCATGTGTCCTGATGGTGCCCCATACTGGCCTCCTCCACCCATGCACGCTTTTCTCCCAAGGCTGAGCCCAGCCACCTTTGTGTTGCTTCCTCTGTGCGTGGAGGAATGCCTTCAACATTTGTAGAAAACAAATAATAGTTGTTGAAGTAGTTCATGCCCTGAAACTTTAGCTGTGCCCTGCTCTCACACACTGCTTTGCTTTAGGGTGAACAAACTGCTACCCACAGAGAATTCGGCTCAGTGTTCTGTTCTGTAGCTACTGCCTTGTTCTCACACTGTAAATTAAAAGCCGTGAAGGAGAAGGAAATTTTCCCGGCTAAATGAGAGAAATTATCACATAATTTAGTGTAATTTTTGGTGCTGGGAACAGTTTTTTTCCGTGCACCTGTTAGGGGAAAGAAACAAGGCTGCCTTAACCATCAATCTGTAGGACCTCAGAGCTCAGCCTGAAAGCAAGGGTGAAACAAAATACGAAAATTGCAGTGCAGCAGAAGAGGAGTCAGCTATCTGAGGGCCTCTGCTGAAATCCCATCTTTCGGGTAGGATTTCTTGTGCATTTTCGTGTTTTGGTCACCTGACAGTAGCTCTCTGGCCTAATTGGTTTCCTAGTTAACAGACTAAGTAATGATGTAACAAGAGTGTGTGGGAACCAGACCTGTGTGACAGATACAATTTTTCCCAGCCATACTAATTTTGCCTGCTTACCTGGTTCTGCTGCTGGCTATCTGGAAATTTGAACTACTTAAAGGATATAATGAGCTTAGAAAAAGTGGAGATACTGCTTAGTCCTTTAACATAACATTGTCACCAGCCACGAAAGGTATTAACTTGTGAAGTCCAATTATTTTTCTCACTAAAAAAACTGTTAATTTTAATAGATGCGTTTGTGTCTACAGCTTTAGTTTACTTTCTCCGCAGTTGGCTACAGTGAGAATGAATTGCTGGTATCCTAAAAGAGAAGATTAACTTGGTCTGACTGCAAGTGTCTCAATATCCAATTTTTGCTCTTCACTCTGTGCCATCCCAGAGTGCTCTCACAGAAAGTGTTGCCCATTTGTGCTGTCATGTGTGTAGCTTCATGTTGCTGCTATTGCTTGCGTGACACAGCTTTGGAAAGGCTCCAGCTAAGATCAAGGTCCTATGGAACTGGGCAACCCTTACAGAGATTTACATACAAGATTTATGTTTGTAGGAATGCCTCTAGGTGTTGTTTCACTTTGCACCTTCAGACTTGTTTGATATACGGAAAAAAAAACCCCGAGTACAAGAGCAAGAAGTTGGACTCCTATGTTGATGTGAAACTGTTTTATATTCTCCTTGAAAAGACGACACTTAAATGTGATGACAAATCACGAAAGCAGCAGGGCTTTGCATACACTTGATGTGGTTAATCCAGTCAGTAAATGTGATGTAAAAAAAGGGCACCCTGTAGTGTTTTGGTATCTTTCTATCTGAAGCATATACGATGCCTAACGTGTATGCAATGGATCCGGGGCCTGACATCTATTTAAACTCTTTGGGAGCAATATCAAACATTAATGGGGATTAGTGTTAGAACTGGTGTAAACATAGCAAACAATCTGCTCTAAGTGTATGCTCACATTTCCATATGTTATGTAGGTAAGCAGAGCCATTGCAGAGGAAAGAAACCCCGAGAGGCGGCTCTCAGCTCACTGCTGCTAGGGCTGGTGGAGGCAGGCACGCGGGGCACAGCTCACATGACAGCTACATGCTCATAAAGTGCTACTTCTAGAGCTGCCATTTACTTCTGTAGAAGTTAAGTAGGATTTAAAGAGATGCAATTGCATTGTGCAAAGCCACCAAAAAAACAGATAAAAATGATTTAGTACTTCCAGGTGCACTGCAATTCTTGGCAGAGAGAGCTAATTCCAGGTGTGTGACTTCAAAAATAAATAAATAAATAAAATCTAGCCCCGTTGTCAAACCTGGATAAAATCATCAAGTTAGGAAAATAGAAGCTAGAGAGGAACAAAGTCCAAAGTATAACTGAGGAAAGACAGCCTCACCATTGAAGAAATTATTGCGTATAAGTGAATCTCTCTATTACTTAAGTAAACATAGCTTGATTCTGGGCAGTATTTCAAAAGAGATAAAGCTTTTGCAAGCATGAGCACAGAGAAAGATGACATATTCACAGTGGGAGGTATAAGGTGGGGTTGCCAATAGAGCCAGAATTTATCTCACACAAACACGCTCAGGGCCAGACCGAAAGCTGCTGAAGCAAAGAGCAAGTCTTTCCACTGTCTTCAGCCGGCTTTGTAGTCATCACGCCAGGAGAAAGGAAAAAAAAAATACATTTGTTTCCTTATTTGTGGCCAAATCATTTACACATTTTCCTTCTCTTTTTAAGCCTGGGGAACCCTTGTCATTGACTTCCTCGGGGGCAGGTCCTTAATCAACAGATCAAAATATAAGCTGTACCACCAAATGGAAAATACTATTATAACAGCTAAAGTGATTTGCTTGAGCAGCACATGTGGTATGGGATATTATTATTCCATAATGGAATACACATTGATTCGTTTGCCACTTTTTTTTTTTTTTTTTAAAGAAAGAACTTTTATTTATACAACGTGTTTATGGACAAATATGCATTGAATGCTTTGTAAGTCCTATTATTGTTTGTTTTTATTTCCACATGTTCAGATGAAATGGCCATTAGTGGGACTAAAAACTTACAGCCCTAATGGAAGCCCTTACAGTTGGTGCCAGTTTTATATCTTGCAGGGGCTGTTGTCACTATATTAATATCCTGGAGGTCAAGTTAATTATTATTTTTTTAAATATTTTGCAGGCTCTGTGCAATTCGATCAAGTGTCAATCTTGGTGCGTGCCAGCATTGCGTCTGAAGTAAAAGAGCCAGGGAACTGTACCAGATCAGACCTCCGAAGAAGAAGCTTTTGCAGGAATCCATGACCACACAGAAGGAAAACGGAGACAGCAACCTTGTCTCCCAAAGGTACCTGTGAAAACTGCCAAGGAATC
This sequence comes from Tetrao urogallus, assembly GCF_951394365.1. Classification (NCBI taxonomy): domain Eukaryota; kingdom Metazoa; phylum Chordata; class Aves; order Galliformes; family Phasianidae; genus Tetrao; species Tetrao urogallus. The sequence continues at coordinate 16,017,985 of NC_136822.1, read as the reverse complement.
AGTGTGCTAGCTACAAATGAGACAGATTTGATGGGAAAGTTCGGTTTTCCTAGCAGCTGGGCTTTCAGTTGCTGTGATCAGTGGCCGGGTACATGGCAGAGTGTTTGGTTCAATTTGCTCCTGTGAACCAACTTTTTTTTTCTCTTCCTATAACCTAGATTTAACAAAAAGGGGCTTGAGAAACCCAATCCTTTCTCAGACACACGATCACTCCCTTACTTTCAGTACTGCTGTCATCCATGGGAGCCAAGATAGCGTCGTGCCTGTGATAACACATGGGCATTTCAGTGATACAGAAATAGCGCAGGTGAATATGAAAACCTTTTTGCCCTTACCCTGAGCCTGCTGGGCTGGGTGGCCATTCGTTATTGCAGAGGAGCAACAAGGTATGACTCTGTGCACAGGGAGAAGCAATTAACAACCCAGCTGTGATTGCACAGGGCTTTCTATAGCCTCTCTCTCTTGTTTCCCACACACGCTATGTGCACATAGGGGAGGGGAAGGGGCTTTTCATTTCCTTTCTCTGCTCACTCCTCTGATTGCACTAAGTCGGTACAGAGATCTTTATCTCAAAGCAAAGAGAAAAGTGAAATCTACAGTTTTGTCACTGTCTGAGTGCTCTGTAATATCTAGGGAGTTCAGCAGGCACTGATTTTCCCTTCATGGCATGGCTGTGAGTTAGAGGCGTTCGTTCTGTTCAAACCACAGCATTAGGGCAGGCTGGGTCCCCATGGAGTAAAGGTGTGTCAAACCTGGCTGGTTTGCTTTTGTGATACTGTGATAAACCTGTTTTCCACTGAAAAACACTGAAAAGACATTTTCTTTTTACCTATCATTTCAGACTCTCCAGATTATTAATGCTGCATAAATATTAAAGGCTTGTTATTTACATTGGAATCATTATCTTTATAGATATCAGCGCTTGTTAAGAGATTCATAATGCATAATTCATTGAACCAATTCTGCCCTTTCCTCTGTTTGTTATTCACCTGCAAACAGACTTCGATTTTTTGCAAAATTGTTCATTATTCAATCACTCCAGGCTCTCTTCATGAACACATTTCAGTGATGTCCTTTGCTCAAACTATTGTCTTCTACCATATTCTTATCAATTTGTTTCTGTTGTTGCTTGCACAGTGTAATTGAACATTTAATAACAGATTTGAAACTCCCATTGACTTTAATCAAGATATACAGGATAGCTGTGAGGATTCATGCTAATGCTTCTGATGCTGTAATATGCAGCTGCTGACAACATATGCACTGTGGTCACTCATGTAGCAAGAACTGCCTTTTATTCCCACTCATTGGAAACAATAATTGATGGAGTTCTGCAGCATACAGCCATGCTTGAAAACTCGGGAACATCAATTTTTGCTGTAGGTGTGCAAAGCAATTGTGGCAAGATGCGGCAAGGTTTCCTTCCACTACAGCACAGCGTGGTTCAGTGCAAGAGCACCAGGCTGGAACTCTGGAGGTCAGGATCAGACCTCCAGCCAGCCATTTCCATTCAGGGCTGCTTCTCTTTGTGCCTCAGTTTTCTCTTTTGCAATTTGATGTCCTTGTTTCTTGAGGATGATCTTGCTTTGCAAAGACCACAGGAAGAAAAGACACTCCTAACATCTAACTTGAAGCAAGAGTTGTGAGTAGTTTCTCCATTGATTCAGGGTGTCTGTCTTTGGGGCTGTTTTTCTGGAACATCTCAAAGCCGATCCCTAATTCCCCATTACAGGAATCTGGAGAGACTCACCTTAGCGTAGTTTGGCTGAAGTGCCTGAAGAAACACTATGAAGAGAACATAGTTTGGAAACTAAAGTGTAGTAAGTTTGCCTTTGATCCAAATACTTTGATCTTTAAGGTATGAATAAGCAAATAGCTCTTTCTCTTTTCAATTCAGTTCATCACTGTTCATCTTCAGTTTATTTTGGATGCACTTCTGAGAAACTCTCACCTGCACAGTGAGGAAAAAGTTCAAGACATGAGGGTTGCTCTGAAAGTAATGCCTCCTATTTTATTTTGTTTACCCATGAAGTCAGAGGCAGTTGTTGGTGATATGGCAGTAGAGGTTGAACCTTCCCACCAATGTCCCATTACATCTTGTTATCGTGTGACAGATGGCAGCAGAGGGGCAGTCTGACAAAATGGTGTTTGACATGGAACTTAGTATGAAGCAAAGACGTGTCACTGAATTACTCCATGCAGAAAAAATGGCGCCCGTTGACATTCATCGACACTTACTGAAGGTTTATAGAGAGAAAACAGTGGATGTGAGCACACAGAGATGGTGGGTGGTGTGTTGCAGCAGTGGCAACAGCAACAGTGGGTCACCTCCACTGGTGCAGATTGTTACGAGTGCAGCATGCAGGCCCTTGTTCATTACTGGTGAAAATGTATAGCTAATGGTCATAACTAAGTTGAATAGTAGTGTTTTATAGCTGAGAATCTTCTCTATCAAACAGTGTTATTGCATGCTTTGTAGCTGTTGTTTTCAGGGAAGGCATTAGTTATTACTATGTAATATAGATAAAATGAAGTCAGTAGGAATGAGCTATTTTATTTGGCTCTACAAAGAAATGATTGCAACAGGTAACAATAACTAAATGTGATGAAAATATTGAAAGAAAATAATATTTAGAAAAACACACATGCAGTTTCAAGACAAAGCAGTAAAAATTAAGCATTTTATTTTATTTTGAAATATAGTTTTCATATTATTTATCAGAGAGGTCTTTCTTCAAGTTTTCTGGTAGCTGCTCATTCCATTGTCTAGTCTGAATGTTTTTTTTTTCTTCCTACTAAAGGTAAAGGAACAGAGATTATTTTTAGAAAGAAATTTTTAATATTGAAAACTACAAAATTGAAAAAATAATAACATTAAATTTAAATCAGAAAATCTTCCAGATTTTCAGCTAGAAAAACATGACAAACGGCCCTGAATGAAACCGTCTTCTTACTTACTAATGCTTCTCCACTAAAAAATTTAAGACATTATTGTTTCCCCCTTCATGTGTTTCTTCTCTGTGGTTTCTTTGCTTTCTCATTTATCTTGGATAATTATGTATGGCCGTTCCTTTTACTCTCCAGCCAAGGTCTGGTAAAACGCAAATTTCTAATCAGGAGTGACAGTGATTCAGCCATCTATCATACTCACTCCCAGCATCTATTGACTTATGTATTCTTGCTATCTACTAACAGCAATGCTGAATTTCAGCAGTGAAAAAAAGAAAAAAATAAGATTTATTTTTACATCAGGAGGTTACTTTTACACTGTTCACAAGGAGGAATGAGGTAAACCTTGGCATTACTGCCATTATTTTTCTTTTTTACTGAATACATGGAGAGTAGAGAACATTTACTTACACAAATTCCTTAGCACTCCTCCAGTCACATTTGCAGCAAGGCTCATGCCTGCTAAATGTTCAGATATGCCTCCATCTGGTGCTTGGGGCTGGCGTGCTATGAACGTGAAGAGTAGCCTGGACTCTTTTCTGGAGATCAGAGCTTAAACTCCACCCTGCACCAGGGTGTCTTTGGATGAGCAGTGGCACCCCCAAAATTTCCAGGCCTGCCATTGCAATCCTGATCCAAGTTTAGAACTACAGTAATCTCAATTTACCACGCTCTGCAGCATCCAAATTTATAATTTTCTTCACCCTTGTGTCCAGTTCATGCAATAGCGATTTATGAAAAGAACCAGAGTCTACCGATTATAACCATCTCTTAAAATACTCTCCTGAAGAGCAGTGGAAGTACTGAAAGTAAGAAACTACAGAATCTTTCATTTTCACTAATCCTCACTTGTCTGTCTTCCTTCTACCCCCCCTTTCACCACCAGTCATCCAGCATTTGATGTTTAGGGACACCATGTGCTATTTTGTCTCCCGGTCACTTTCATCCCTTCCTCTGCAATGTGTTGACACAAGCCCTGTGTTCACAGTGGAGCCCTGGCCAAAATGGCTCAGCTTCCTTCCCAGGGTGCCAGAGAGCCAGGAAGAAAGGTTTGTTCAAGAGCTTGGCTCCCTCTCCTGGCTGGCTTTGCAGCAACTTACAGAGCCTTAGCCCTTCAGCAATCACTCTGTTTGCTTACTGCCAGCGAACACTTGAAACAAGAGAAGAGCACTCTGATGATGAGATTCTGGATTATAAATTAAAAAAAAAAAAAGTTGGAAGGTAAACTCATTAAAATTGTAATTAGTTATTTAAAGTAAAATCATCATATTTTGGATACAGACAATCTAAAAATATTTTCCAGCTGCCAGGTCTTCTCAAGTACAGCATACAGATAAGAAAGGGTCTTTTGAAACTTTGTTTGTTTTTCTGGATTATCTGTTTTTAATTCTGTCCTGCAGGCTCTAGACTGCTACTCAGTAAATGTCCCAATAAAGGCTGTGTGTTATCCTTTAACACTGGTAGCATTCCCTCTACCTGCTAATTGCTTTATTTGTCCTTGCTGCTTCCGTACCCTCATCAACAAAGGCTTTAGCGTAAAGGGCAGTGAGGTAGAACATGACAAGGAGAGTGGGAACCAGAAGAGCAAATATTTCTGTAATTACACAGTAGCCTGGAGTAGCTCTTCTCAAATCAATTATGTAGCCTGGATTGCCCAAAACTCTGAGGACAGAGCCCTTGTTTTAATTTGCCTGTGGAGCTATGTGCTTCAGTAATGGGCAAGGTTCTTCCCTTGTTCCCAGTTGCTTTTTATCAGAATCCACACAATTCCTTTCTTAGTTGTTATTTTTATCTAATTAGTGTGTTAATAATGCATTGCACTTAGCACAGCTATGAATCAGTCATTTCAAATTGCTTTGCAAACATTAACAAATGAAGCTTCAGGTTATCTTGTTGGAAAGGTTGTGATGTGTCCATTTTACAGTGAGGCAAACTGAGGCAGACAACGGTAACAGAAAGGGATTAGGAAAAGCCCTGGAAAAGCACACACAAAATCACAGCGAACTCTAGTCTCCAAGTGAATTGTCAGATGTGCCAAAAAACTAACCCAGCAATCAAAATATCCAGCCTGAACTATGGGCAAGTTTGTTTGCTTGCTGTGCGCTCCTGAGAATTCTCCTTTTGGGAGAGTTTACAACTGCTATAAACCTAGACAGTGAGAAAGGAAAGTATAGTCAGTGTCAAGAGGATTTCAGAAGTTTTGGAGACTGATTTTTTGTTGTTACTGAAGAATTTACTTAATAGCATACTGCACATAACATGGGACTTAGAGGATTAAGGAGAATTAGCATCTTTATTGTCAACTCCATAAATGTCTCTGATCTTCCAAAGCTTCTAGCTCTTGTTGCTACACAAGTCAGTGCTGGAACTTCCTTGGCATCAGTGACTGGGATTTGGCCCACATGGTGGTCGCTGCCCTCATGTGTTTCTCCTTTCTTCCTTCACTGTGGGACACTGACCAGAAGCTGTGTCCAAATGTCTGGGAAAGCTTGGAATCAGGCAAAAATTTGCTTTTGATTCCTATTCTTTTCATAAATGAACTACCAGTATGTAATGAGCAATGAGAACACTGTGTTGGCTTTTTTTTTTTTTAATTTGATCAATGTCTTTGGCAGTGACATTAATAAAATGATTTAAAGGTACATTTAAAAGGCATTACAGCTGCTGCCAGAAAGGACGAGTGTACAGGAGGCAGAAGGGTGAGTAGTGTTGACAGGCAGGTAACTCGTTCACTTCAGCTGTGTATGCAACAGCAAAGGTCTGCTGTGAAATCTTATCCAAAATGTTGGTGAACTACAATGCTGAAAAAATATTTCATATTTCATTAAAATTCATTTCAAAGTTCCTAGATGTTTCTAATTGATTGCAATTAAATTTGGAATAAAAACAGTTTTATATTCTTCATTAAAAAACAACAACTCAGTATTGATTCACAGGAGGTTGTGATCATTATGTGTATTTCTCAGTGAAAGAAGTTTATTTGGAAAAAATGTGTCTGGCTGTAGCTGTAACCTTATCTGCATAACCTGTAATATAATAACGATAGCTATAGAAAGACTTTTGTTCTTTTTGGCATAGCTGATCAATTAGATGTGTAGGATGGAGTTACAAAAGCTCTTGCAGTATGCAGGAGTTGCTTTGTGTTTACCTGTGCCTTTATGAACAGCACAGTACTGGAAATGATGTTTCAGTGAGCAAATAATATTTTGAAACTGAGTTGTTATTTATGTCATATTACTAAAGATCTCAATCGCCATTGGTTTCCCACCATCAAAAGGATTTTGATGACATAGAAATGCACATGAAGGACTGGGCTTTGCTTCAGTCTGCCTTGATGAAGGAAAATGTATTATAGATAGGGACCTGAGGCACAGAGGGGTGGGATTACTTTAATTTTCTCTTTTGTTTTAAATGTTGACAAATTTTTGTAAAGCTTTTATATATAAAATCATAATTCCTATATCATCTTTCCACCTCATTGGCCATATATGACTTATCCAGAGTGTCTCAACAGGTCACTGGGAGAGCTGAGAACTGAATTTTTCTTATCTGTAATGACCATCAATGCACACCTCTGGATAAGGAGTAGATCTAAACCTTCATCCAAAATCCACGTCAGGTTCAAAAACACCTTTTAAAAGACAGCTGACCTACTGAAGGATTACAGTTTCAGGTGAAGAGAGCCAGAGCCAGAGCGGGTCCTTACTGAATAACCTGCTGTGTGCAAGCTGAAAGCAGCACCATTTCAAGGCCGCATCTCCTTAGAAACTCCATTGAGCTCGTGGAGAGCGACTAATCGGCTGGGAATGAACCCGGATGCCTCGCAAGGTTTTCTTCTAGACAAGTTGGGTGCGAATAGAATATTCTAAAGAGGGAAAAGCAAAAGTTTAGCGCTTTAGTTAAGCATGGAAGTCCAGGAGTTGAGTGCAGGTGTGTCAGTAGAGCATCACTTCTGGAACCCAGGTCCCCAGCCAGCAGTCCCAAAACGTTCCTGCTACACAGGCAGTGGATCAGAGAGCGGGCAGGTCACATGAAGCGGGCAGCGCTTTTTTTCTAAGTCATTAAATTTCACTTGGAAATTCAAATGCATTATCAACCTGATATTAATTTGTCCTATTAGAACATCACTGTAATGCCCAGACAGTCAAGAGAGCGAGGGATAATTGTCATTTGGGAGGAAACAGCATTACTCGGTGAGATAGAAATCACCGCTTTAGGATTTAGAAGAAAACAACTGGTGCAGTATGGTATCCAGCTACCTCTCCAGCCACTGGCAATGCATTTCTGAAGGTGCTGACACATTAAGCTAGGCTCCCCTTATCGCAGAGCAGCCACCAAATGGCATTCTTACAGTATTAACTTTCTGTCACTTCCAGCTCGAGATGCAACCTGGAGTAAAAGGCTTCATATCACCCCATCAGTTCCCTGAACCACTCCCTCCCAACATGCATGTTAATTACATGCCTTCATTTTACAGTCCACAACTGAGAAAAGGGATGGACTTCTGGCAGTAATCTCTCAAATGAAAATAAAATATTTACTTGGTCAAACTAAAAGCAAATAGATCAAACAGTTTCCAGAAACTTCAGCTTTTGAGGAGCACAGAGACTGTGGGCAGGTACACTGCAGAACCTTCCTCCCTCACATAGCTGTTAGCATTTAAACTATTGGTTACTTTTGCTAATTTGTTGAAGCAAAAATGAAACCATTCTGTCTCCTTGAAGACTTGGCTCTTTTTTGCACCTGTGTGCTGCATGCACTAATAGACTATCTCCCCTCCATTAAAAGAAAACCAAAAACAATACAGATTTCTACAACTTATAAGCTATTGTAGTCACCCACAGCCCTGCTGACAGGCTGGCATGGGGATGGATGTTCAGGGGCTCAGACAGGAGCTGGCAGCCTTGTGCCCGTCCCTGTCCTGGGGCCAGGGCTGGACAGAGCGAGCTCCCCTTCCTGGCCCCACAACAGGAGGCAGAGAGCAGAGCTGCTGTATGAAGGGAGCTGCAAACCACAACCAAAACAAATATCCCAACATGGCATGCTAGGCTTCAGGTCACTTGTTATACATCTAAAATAACAGAGAATCACAAGTATTACTAATCTCACTGAATAATTATACATCAAGATATTTATTTGTGACCAGTCTGATCCATGAAGATGAGTGTTGACTTTTTAATTGATAAATGTGACTTTTATCTCTGCTAATGCAGATACCAGCACCAGTTGTGCACCCTCCCATACAGGCCCATTTTTGCTCTACCAAGAGGTGCCCCAGAGCCTGGGCAGGAGCAGGGTGGCCGAGCCCAGAGGGAGGAAGGGGCTGCTGGCAGCCTGAGCAGACTGGGAATAAGCATCTTTATCACTAGGAAAGCAGAGTATGCCAAAAGAGCTAAACCTCCCTTTGCCCCAAATCTTTTTTTTTTTTTTTTTTTTGGTTTTTTAAAGGGGGAAGAAGGCGAGAGAGGGAGGCAAAAATGCTGACCTTAATTAATGGAAGGCCCACTAGACCCGAAGGAAAAGGCTTGGCTCTCGAGACCTAGGCCTCCCCCTGCGCCTCTCCTGGGTGTAATGAGAGAGCTCAGCTTCATTACTGGCAGCTGAGGGGAAGGGTCACTGAGGCTGGATTTGCAGGGCCCTCATTGAGGGATCACTCCATGCTGAGAGGAGCTGGCCATGCTCTTGGACACCTGGTCATTAACATTGCTAATTAGCGGCCATTAATCAGGGCCCTGGGTTTTTTGTTGTGTGTCACCAGCTCAGAGGAACCAAGTGAATAAGAAGATTGTTTCATTACCTCCACAAGAGGTGGAATGAAAGCAGTTCCCATCAGCTCAAGATGAGCTGAATTAAGGAAAAGGTTAGACAACAATTTAAGATGAGCTGCCGAGGGGGAGCAGGGGGACCTGAGCTGTCCTCTGAGAGGAAAACCAGTCACCTATAATTAATGCAATCTTCCACAACCAAACCCTAATCACCGTGTGAGCTTCTCACCAAAAAACTTACCGTTCACATCTGAAGGACTCTAATTTATCTGCTTATGGCGATGGCAAGCTTTTTGATGGGATTTTATTAACACATATACATAAATACGTACACACCTGCATTGATAACTATATGCTCGTATGGTGTGTGGGTGTGTGTGCATTTGTTCAATATACTTACCTGAGTCAGCAAGGGTGCTTTTTACACAACCAACTAGGAGTAGGGGGGATACAAATCTATTTTAAAATGCATCTGTTTTTAAAGGTTATTTTCCTAGTTATGCATCAAATGTGTATTTATATGTTTGTATTTTCTGTGCAATGGCTGTGAAAGAAGAGAAGAAATCTTGGTTGTTTTTTTTTGTTGTTGTTCTTCATTGGCAAAACAACTAAAAACAAGTTCTGTTTTGGTAGGTTAAAAATGACATGGGAAAAATGATAGTTATTGGTGTACGTAGGAAAAAGTAAAGAATTTAATTAGCAACCAGATTGTTAAAATGCAGCGTTCTCCTCCCATGCGCTATTGTCCAGCTTTTGTGGAACAGGTGCCTAATTTTCCTAATGGGATACATTTTAATTGACAAAGTAGTTTGGTTGCTTTACACCAGTTTTCAGTTTCTTGCTTACTTTTAATATAATCAACTCTTTATTTTTACAAACTCGGATGCCCTCAAGAAAGTAATTAGAAGCAGGTTTTATCTGCCTGTCCCTTTTTATAAACCACTTTTTGATTTCTAAAACCAACTAACCAAAAGCTTGATTTGTTCTGCTGATGTGTGAGAGCCAGTAACTTTTAGTCATATGCACTGAGCATTTCAATCAAGTTGTTTGCATATCCATTCATGTCAGAAAGACTCTCAAAATGGATTACAAACATTTAATTGTAAGGGGAATAAAATAATTAAGGAAGGACAAGTGGAAGTTAAAAATATGCCTAAGGTTTCACAACAATTATTGGATCATTCTCATCATGGGGCATAAATTCCTCCTTGTAAATTCAAAGCACTTTATTCATCTAAGGCACGCTGCTTTTTGTAATAACAGAAAGTAAAACCGTGTTTTTCATGTATGTGATTCTGTTTGTATAGCTGGGAGGTTGGTTTAAAATGTCCATAAGACTAATCTTCGGAGCATTTCAGCTGGTCTGGAATTCTATAATATGATTTCTGGGACTTCATGGGAAAGTTGAAGGGAAGGGGAAATTACACAATGAACAGCTGAGAAAAAGTTGCATTCTGGCACAGAATCATGCAAATAGGGCACATTCTTCAGTTTTCTCATGACGGATTGTCTCTGAAACTACTGAGCCAAGTTGCTGAAATGCTAATGAAGGAGAAGCATCAATGAGCAGTGTCATCCTGAGGGCTTCTGAAGGGGACAGAGTAGGAGACAGAGGGAGGGGGCAAGGGGGAAGGAAGGAAGGAAGAAAGAGAGAATGAAAAGAAACCAGGCAGGAGGAGTTTCCAATATTGGGGCTGGCCCGCTCTTAAAATCAAATGGAGGGGAAAAAATACAGAGCCGTGATGAACTCTGATGAACAAGTTCCTCCTGGCTTATAAAAATGAATAGAAGCACTTACGTGCCAGTGAGGTTGACTCATGACGGGAAGCAAGCATGAGCACTGATAAAGTTGGGGGCTACCCTCCTGCTTTGAGCATGCATGAAATGAGTGTGGAAAGAACAGGATCCAGTTGCAAAATATGGAAGAGTGGTGCTTAATAGCAGGTCCATAATTTGGCTGTGAAAATTGTTACTATTTACAATTTCCTAGAACGTGGTTTCCTTACGATACAGACTTTGCTTCTGTTCGTTAAGAAAAACAATTGCTTTTCCCCCAGTAGGTATCTGAGCTTTATAACCAGATATCCTGACGCTTAGCTACGAGCGCTCCTTGAAAATACTGTGCTTATACTTACTATGTCTTGAAGTACACTTTTATTTGACATACTCTGCTGGCTCTGTTTTATGAACTTTCAAAATTGCTCCATTCTCACTCAGAGAGCTCACTCTCACTCTCACCCAGCATTACTGACCAAAGACCTCAACAAGACAGTATTATGCTATTTTGACTGTGGTCGGAGGTCCTGTGTCCTCATCGTTGGTGTGAGCAGAAAGTCAGTGTCATAAGTGAATATGTAGACAGGGAAACCAAACTTTCAAAGTTTGGTCCGGAGCAGTGGACATGTCATGGCACTGGCAAGCTAAAGCCCAAGGTATTGATCTCATCCATTACCTCTGGCAAGTTCCTTTGCCTGTTACGTCCCCTTCCCATTTTTCACCTGTAAGGATCTATTTTAATTCCTTGAAATGAAGATGTCTGTCTCTTCTGATGTGTTTTTATACTGTCTACCTGGATGGGGCCCTAGTTCTACTTTGGAGTTGTCTGGATAGAAGGAGTGGTAAAAACAGCATGATGTAATCGCACAAAAGCTGAAATTTTTCTGAATGTTTTGGGAATGCCTGTGCCATGTTGGGCCTGTGAACCTTGGTACGTTACTGTTGTACATAAGTGTGCTTTGGTCTGCGGTAATGTTGATTTGGTTTTTTTTCCCCACTGCTTTCAGGCCTCAAAAGTACTTACAACCTTAGTGCCACAAGTAGATTTTAAACATGTTATCTGTATGTGGTGCACGCACAAATTGCAGGGTGGTGCTTGCCTGCCCAAATACTGTTATTTTTAAGTTTATATTATGTCTAGTAGCATTACTATAGCATCTAAAAGCACTACACACAGAGCAGGACTTGTGCAAGCATCAAATAACAAGGATCATCCTGGTGCAGGAGACAGCAGCAAGATGCAGGCAAATGTAGGAGCATGAGAGCTCCTGCCTGCAGTCCTGCAGGCAACACGTTTGGGGTGGTATCACCACAATGGCCACACCAATGATCTAGTCCCACTCTTTGGAATGGGTTGGTAGGCATCAGCCCGAAGAAGAGCACTGCAGAGAGACAGCATGAAAATTATATTCTCCCGAGTGAAAGACATAGCTCAATGGTGATTTTGTTTCAGGTTGTTATAACTAGGTCATAAGGATCAGACCTCATCTGGCTATGGATGAGCCCTTTGATGCTTAAAAAGCACAAAGCATGTAAGCAAACCTCCGCCCCTGCAGACATCTTCCAGAGGTCAGCCAGAGCAGTAAGCAAGACTGTGCAAAACCAGACATTTACTCCTTTTTCATTGCTGGGCTTTCTAAAATTGTCTTCTTACCTCTGCAGGTTTTGTGGGACTCGCCTTCTGAAAATCCTGCTTGCACGGCTGCTTCATTCCACTGGTTTCCCAGACTGATGCTATACCTTCCTGATTTGCTGTGGAAGGATTGCCATTGCAGCTTGTCTGTACTGCTCAAACATGGTAAGTAAATGAGATGAAAATATGAGCTCATTTCTGTAGAGAGATTGTGTAGTTCTGAAACTGCTGGAAAGTATGTATACATTGGGACAGGGAAGAGAGAGAAGCTGTTTAGGTTTTATTGCTTTGATTTGAATAAAAAAGAGATTCTTCTGAAAAGAACCAAGGAAGTTCTTGGGTACTTAAGGTTTTACAATATTCTATCCAAACTGCACTGGAACAGTAAATAAATGAATAGCAAACCAGAACGCTGGGTAGGTGATTACTGCACACACAGTCCTGTATTATTATTTTTTAAAATATCAATAGATAAATAAACACAGATGAACAAAAAAACCTGAAAGCCCAACTAAGGCTATAGGCTGGTTCCAACAAGAGAGCGGCGTGTATATTGGCACCCAAAGTTTTGATTGTATCTGCTCAGAAGAGTTAAAGAATTTTGTTTATATATCAAACTGATTTTCTCCAATTTCTGATATCTCTGAAACAAGGACTTTTGCTCAAAAGGTCACCTCAAATGCCATATTGTGCACAGCAGTGTGGTTACAATGAACAAGAACTAGAAGATCCTAAAGCATGGTGACAGTCCCTAACGTGCCTAATTGTGCTCCAGCTTGTATAGTACAGTGGAGAGGACCACCCACAGTTCATAACAGCCGTAATGGAAAATTGTATGGACCACTCTAGCTAGGCATAATTGGATGGGCAGTAAATCATGTTTTCCAACTTTTGGAGCTGTTTATTTGATCTATTTTAATTTATTAGAGATGGAGTAATATGTTTCTTAAGGAAATATTCATGCATGGTAACTTTTTAGCATAATGAATCTCATCTTCAGGAGCATCTCTAAGATGTTCACATTTCTAATGGCAAGGAATAAGAACTCTTTAGACATAATCAATTAAATTCACGGTAGTTGTACAACTGACAGCACTTCTGCTGAACCAGTTGAACTGTTAGAAAGTTTTATATGAAGCCAAGTAGGTTTTTTTCATACCATACCATTTGACCTGCTATATTCCATTCTGCTAGCCTGCAGTTTACTTCTTCTGACGTATCCTTAATGCAAGTCCTGGTGTGCCACTGTCACCTTGAATTATGTTTATTTTGAAAGTTTGTGGGTGTCCCTATTGTGCCCCCAAGGGAAAAGCACTTGGGGACTGACTGCTGAGAATCCGCATTGAAGTGTTTACTTTGCTAGAAGTCCAGCAGCTCTGTGGGCTGAAACTTGAGAGGAAGCTACCAAGTCTGCTTTAGAAACAAATGGGACTTGAGCCATGCGACTTCCTAGGCAACATACTAGAGCCCGCAGAGCTCAGGGCTGTTATGTTAATTCAGGCAAGTATCCATTTATGGGACAGTGTAATGATGGCAGTTTGTGCCAGCACAGTTTGTTTTGGATGGATTATTGTCCATGGTGCCACTGGGTTCTGACAACACGCTTAACAGTGCAGTTGGCCTGCAAATATCAGCTGAAAGTTTATGCCATACCAATTTTGGAGGGACTGAAAAAGCCATAAAAAAGTGTGAAACTCAACATCCTGACATATGGGCTGTGGCCTATGAGAAGCAGGAGTCCCCAGATTGCACCCATACTCTGTCTCTTCCTCATTGCCAGAATAAGCCTTTGGCATCTTAGATAACACGGCTCAGATTAAATCAGCTTTAGACTGTTCTCTTTTACACCCTGGTCATAATTCACTTTTCCATCCCAGAAACAGGTTATTCCCCACCTTTCCAGTATTGCGTCAATCTGCCATTAGCATCTTTAAAGCTGTGCAGGCCAAACATAATTTTTCTAACAGCATCCTTACAGGAAGGATATTGGAGCTGTTGAGTCTTCCAAACCACTTTTTTGCAATGATCAGTGCAGATTTTTTTTTTTAATCAAAACCTGGGATGGCAGCCTCAATGAAAGATCTCAGTAACTACAGTGCTGTGGGAATCACACACAATGCATTTTCAAGACAAATTGAAAGGCTTTCTAGACATAAAACCAGTACGTGAATCTCCTTTCCGCTTACGTCTGCTTAGAAACACACTGGTCTGTTGGAATCAGTGTGTGCCATCAATGTACTTGGGAAGAATCTCATTTGGGCTTCTATGCTGATGGGAATTTCTTTGAGTCAGTGGGAAATTTGCCTTGACTTCATGGCAACTGGATGAGACTTTCTGCTACTAAATAAAGAAACCTATTTTCTAGGCTTTTAGTGCTGCAAAATCTGTTCAAGTTTTTAAAAATAGTAGTGCCATCAAACTGACTTTTATTGCTTCATATTCTGGCTTGAAAATCTTACTGAGAAAGAAAGCATAAACTCATTAAGGCTTAATTTAAACCAAAAGTTTGGAGCCAAATGTCCATGTTCAGTCTTTTCATTCTGTAAACAGTGTCCTATTAGACAAAGATAACACATAAGGGGTACAGATGACAAACAACACGTTCATAGGATCTGTGTTCACTCTGAACAGAAGGGAAAAGAAGTGTGTATTTACCAGTAATTAACATTTTAACTAGTGTTTGTGAAATTCATAATGTGATTAAAAAAATAAGAATTCCTGGATTACAGGGAAGAGCAATTACTTAAATAAAAGCTACTGAAAAGTTGTCTAGAGGTATATAATAATAATAAAAAGATCCCCCTCCCCAGTGGGAAATGATTACACAGTAATTCATGCCTCTCAGTCAAATATCAGAAAAGGATCCCATAGACCCATAATTAGCAATGTAACAAGCAGAGCCTTGAGAAAACAAGCTGGTCCTCAAGACACTAATCTTCATTGCTAGCACCCATCCAACAGGCTTCATCTCCAGGCGTGAATGGGGCAGGCAGGACAATAAAAGGACCTAAACTATAGAGCCAGCAGGAAAAATTCCCAGTGTTCTACTCTGAGTGGCCTTCAAGGGGGTAGAAGGAGGAGAAGTAGGGGGGGGCCACGCAGTTGTGCTCTCCACCCCCATCAAAAAAAAAAAGAAAAAGAAAAAGAAAAAGAAAGGGAAAGAATCCAACTTGCTTCTGCAGAAGCTGCCTAGTGACATACAACTAATTAATATGACTGGTCTTCTGTTTGCAGATCTTGTTATCAGTAAAAATAATAATAAAATGAGCCCTAGCAGTCTGGATATCTGCAATTACAGTGTGAATTGCATGAGAGGATTATATGAAGTGCTCTTGGCGTGGAGGGTGGGGGACCAAGGCGCTTCAACTTGAGAGCAGCAAGCAGCTGCTTTGGGGCTTTGCACCTGCTGCTCACCAGGCTGTTTTCACCTCTAGACGAAAACAGGCTTCCCTCCCTCTCCCTCCGTCTCATTTCTTTTCACGCAGCGCACAAATGTAAAAACAGAGAAGGATTTGTATTTATTAAAAAACGAAAAAGGAAGGAGCAAGAAAATCAAATTGTCTTCTTAAAGAAGTTTTGCTGAAGCAAGATGAGGGGCATCTTACGGCAGTGAAGGGGAATCTGAAGATGGAGTGGGGGCCAAAGAGACGGGCAAGCCGGCTCCATTTTAATGCAGAGGCAGCAGACAGAGTGCGATCTGAGATTGGCAAAGTTTCAATGTAAATCCAGGGGGGCAAGGGGGATGGGGCTGGGATGAGAAGAAAGGACTCTTTTACTGTTTCATGCTTCTAAGTCCTGCCGATCAGCATAAGCTCTGCTCGACATTCTGGGAATAGCAATGAGGCACACACAACAATCAAAACACCCTAAATCTGTTTGATGATTCAGACACTTCGTGCATCTGCACCGACAAAATGGGACTTCAATTAAATAACTTGCAGATTTCCACAGAGGGGGGAAAAAGTCGGGGGAACATGAGGATTTTTAATTAGTAACTCCAAATACAAGCCGTTTTTTTAATTAGGTGTTTGCACTACCACTTTATTCTTAAAGGGAGATTTGTAAGCGCGTGGGATTGTTGTGAAAGAAGATCCTGGACAGTTTGTTCCTAACATTTTGTTGCAACCTGCATTTGCTCCTAAACAGCTTTACTTCAACAAATGAAACTCAGCTACAATTCCAAGCAAGTTGTTCAAATTAAGGCCAGGGGTCTTTTGAAAGCTTTAAGTATGTGTGCACATTCATAAATATATATATATACACATATGCACAGCGTCCTGGATATGTTCTGAGGATCCTGCAACAGTTTTCCTGTACTTCTGATAGTTCAGAGTACTCTCTGTGGCTAACCTAATTATAGATATACACCTCCTGTAGATCATTATATACACAACTGGATGATATGCAGGGTTTAAACGGGGGTAGTGTAAGTTTGCTGCAAAGCCAAAAGAAATTCCCATTTAACTTTACTGCACTGCAGTCACCAGTTTTATCCAGAGCAAACCACTAATGATTGCAAGCTTCAGATTCTGAAAAACGATGGGTGAAATCTCGGACCCTTTGAAGTCATTGAGTGCTTTTCATTGACTACTGGGGTCAGGATTCACGCTCAAAATCTCCTGAGTGTGTTCTGGCATGGCATGGTAATGTACATGTCTCTCTCACACACACATACTCTGTGAACTTGCAAAATCTCCCCCCGAAAAAGCATCCTTTCTGTGGCAAGCCGTGATTTTGGAGCCTGTGAGAACAGATCTAGTCATTTGGTAGCCTCACCAACTTGTGGCATTGGAGTGAGGACACTTCTTTGTTAATTTTTAAATATGACCACAGACAGGAAGCAGAGGCAGTAGCATATTTTTGTGCCTTTATCTAGTTTGTCTTGGACAATTTTTGCTTTGACAAAGTATTTACAATGATGTGGAAGAGATTAGAAGTCGGATTTCTTTCCCCTCCTTTCCTTTTCCTAGCAGGGGTACAGCAAGTCGATCATATAAAGAGGGTCTGTGATCATTTATCCAAATGCAAACAAATTGAAGCATGAGGATTTACCACAGACTGACTTTCTTTTTTAAAAATTTATTTCATGTGTTAATACAAAGACTGTTTAGCAGAAGTAGAATGCCAGTATTTGCATATGAATAGGTACCTAAAGATCAACGAGATCAACTCATTAGGGCCTGAACATCTAAACATAGGGAAGTCAAAGAGGCCAGAGCTCAAGAGCCAGGCTGCTGATTCCCAGTTACTAATCCATGCAAGTTTTTAACTTATAACTATTTTTTCTGCCTTAATAAAAAAAATTCCTTTACCTGAAATCAGTCCGAGAAAAAGAAATCTAATGATTGTGTTTGGGATTCGATTTCCTCCTTGCTACAGCCTTTCTCCATGGTGTTGGGCAAGTCATCTGGGAGGGGACTGATCTCACTGAGCAGCTGCTGGCTGGAAGGAAGGGCTTTTCACTGCCTTGTCATCCAGGTTCCCTTAGCACTAAACCGGCACTTTTCAAAGAGCTGTTAGTTCTCGCTGTGGTATTCCCTCCCAAGACCATCTAAATCTCTGACTGCAGGTGTTTAGCTCATCCTCTTGCCTCTGCCCAGAGTCTCCTGAGTAGCTCAGACTACAATGAGTATGGAGCCAATATGCCTCAGTTCATCATCTGTAAAATGAGATTAAGTGATTAATGCTGCCTCTGTATCTCGTGGGTGAGTTAGGAAGTGGCGTATATTATAAACCATAAGATGTTCAGATATTAAAATAGTGGGAGTCATATGGATGCCATAAAAAGATAAGGTCCCGATCCAGTATCTGTGGCAACCAAGGGAATCTCTCCTCTGGCCTTTTGTGGGTATTAGATCAATCAATCCCCAGTGACATTATCCATTCACTGCAGAGTAAGTGAAGGTATGGCCAGAATTTTTCCACCGGCAGAGAAGGGAGAGGGTATGGGAAAGCCCTGACCTTACTCTATGCTTGAATAGTAGGAAGAGGGAAAGCACAAACAGGCTTTCAAAGCTGCCCACAGGATTTGGACACATCAGCTTATTAATGTTAGCGGAAATTGGGCATCCACATCTCTGGAAATTTCAGCCTCTGAATTTACAACACAAAAAAAGCCTGACCACAGAGGAGATACTTCCCTAATCTTGGCACCACTGCAGATTTTTGTTTGAGCTTCCTTGGATTAGACCTTTAGTAAATGGCACTGCCTGGATGTTATGGGAAGGACACATTTACTCCTCGTCCACCACAAGGTGCAGCAGCCCAGTGTCAGGACAGCGTATTCTCATGGCTAGATCCTGAGCCTGTCATTAAATCTGTCTTTTGACCTTGGGCAAGTCACTTAACCTCAGCTTCCTCTGACTGTAAAAATGTAGATAAAATATTCCCTTGCCTCATGGCCATGTTGGGAAGATTAACAGTTAGACATTGTTCTGAGAACCCTGAATAAAAGCTCTGAGTACATGCAGAGTACTGTTTCTATTGGATACTGCTTTCTCTTTCTACATACAGAAGGGCTGACTTTTAAACTGGCAAGAAGCCCAGGCCCGTGACTAGTGGTGTGCCCCATTCGAATGCACAATAACTACAGTTGCATGCACAAATTGGGTATCCGTGCATGGAAACTGGACACACAGTTGTTTACAGAACAGAAGAGCTTCTTTCTAGCTCTCACTTGGAAAACTGAAGGATTCCATTTAGTAAGTAGAAAAAGCAATACCACCACCCGTGTGATATCGAACAGTTCCTAGGCAGTGTTTTAAACAGATTCTTTAGATATAATACCATCCCCTTCAGAGACTGCAAGGTGGGCACTCAATGTTGACCTGAGCTAAAATATCACACTGATTCTACACCTCTTGCAGGCTGCTTTGGCTTAAATGTGCCAAGTGAGTTCCTTTTGAGGAAGCTGAGAAGGGAAAAGATCTGCAGGTATTTTGTTTGATGTGTGTAAATCAGGCCTGAAATAAATGACATAAGTGCAGTTTACTCTGAGATAAACTGGACTTGGCTGAGGATCTGGCACTCTTTATACATGAGGCCATAAATAAAGCACAAGCAAGACAGCATACATGTCGTGCAGAGCCTCAGGAGGGCTGCTTTGCCAGGTGTTGGGCAGGGTGGGTTGGCCAGGGAAAGCACGCAGCTCTTGGCTCCTTGGGTGGTGATGTGCTGCTGTCGGGACCCCAGCAGCTGTGGTGGGAAGGAGAGAGGCTGCCACCCCCTCTGTGTGCAGTCTGATCTTCAGTCATTTTCCAGGATCATAACTCCAGGAGGAGAAAAAATCTCATGAATAAAATGAGGGTGAGAGGAGATGCAAGGGGGAGTAGGGCACAGTGTGCTGCTGCCCAGAACAGTGTTATTTTTCTCTCTCTCACAGAACTTCTTGCTGTGCGAAAGCTAAATCTTTAAGCAGGAGCATCTCCTATCTCTGCAGTCTGCTTTCTGCCTGGCTGCTGCTGGAGGTATCTAGCAGAGATGGCAACAAGTCCTCCCATCTGCTGTCCTACGCTGTGCAGCTTCAGGGCCAGCTTTGCCCCAGCAGCTTCCAGGAGCCCTCCCATGCCCCAGCCTCAGTCCACGCTGCAGTCCTGTTATCAGTAGGAACCGATGCTCCTCTCACACCTCAGCACACCAAATGGAGATGATATTCTGGAATGGCATCAGGCCTTGCTGCTTTATTCATGGGGAAAGAACGGTTATGCTTCCAGGCTGCATGGGTCTCTTCATGGTGGGTGAGCAGCATCAGCTTAGGATGTCCCCATTGCCAGGGCTTATCTGCTTTAAGCAGTAATACACTAATTTACTACTGTGGTAGGAATGATTGAAATATTTAGACATAATGGAGGAAGTTTAATAGGGTCTACTGAGAAACCCAGGTGTTTAGATCAGCTTAAAAATAATAACCTTCTCCCCTGCTGAGCACTTTCTTTTCACAATAAGCTCAGCTTTTATTCTTAACCATAAAGACTACCTCAGACAGGAAATTATTCACGTGATTGGTCTTTACAAGTAGCGGAGGGTTTAAACTCGGGGCTGGAGAGGTCATTAGTGGACAGCCATGTGATTAACCTTTGCTTGCCCGTTTCTTTTCACACTTTGTTAACAGCTCCCATTATTGCCCTTCTGTGTCCCAAGGAAGTAGTTTATTGACAGTATTAAAAATACATAGCTACAAATTCCAAAGAGCCCATCCTTGTGTAAAATGTCCAGTAATTTCTAGCCAGATGAAATATATGGGACAAAGCCTCTCAGTTTCTGGCTAAAGGGAATCCAGAGATAAATTTGCCCATTAACACTGGATTTGGGTTAGCATCTGTTGTTTCACCCATCACAGGACCTGTTCCCTAGCCTGTCTCAAAAAGCTTTATACTGCACAAAACCTAAGGTGTAGTTAAATAGCACTGCTGATGATTGTTACAATATACCACAGCTTAATGGGAGTCGTGCTATCTGCTCAGTGTCTTTTTAAGTGGAGATGGGCATCCAAAAGACGTGAACAAAATGATGCTGTATTTCAGTACTGTCTGGTTTGACTTTGAAATAATCTGTATAGTATTTGTTTTCAAAGCAAATGATCAGCCCTTCACTTCTGCTCTGAATGGCTCTGCCCCTGGTGCTTGCAGTGCACTGGGCAGCACGTGTTGCTCTGTCCTCACACCCATGTGGGTGACATGGTCCATTCTAGTAAGCCACCCATGCCCAGAATTTCATGCATGGTAGGACCCCTTCCCACAGCCAGGGAAGCCAAGCCACAGAAAAAAACAATATGGAGAAAAAAGTGAAAAGTGATGACAGAGGAATATGAGTTCTATGAAAATAATGCTGGTGGCAGCATCTTGCACTTATCTGGAATTTGCAGGTGTCTTCTATAACATTAATAGCAGAGATGGCATCAAAAAATACTACAGCAAAGACTGGGGGCTGGGGAGAGCGGGGGCCTCCTATTTATTTTGCACTGTGTTGCAGGATAAGTTCAAGAGGAGCGTGAAAGGGGGGAGGTGTTTGATGGCGGTCCTTCCAAAGCAAAAGGCTACTTGGGACAGAAAGGAGAGTGTCAAGGCACTTTGACAGAAGGTGGCTGAATGTGTCTTTTCTAGTTAACTTCTGTGAACTGTTGGGCATTTCCATGCACAAAGGGGCGCTTTCTTGGCAGCTGAGGAGGGAGGGCAGAAGTCAGAGAGGGCAAAAGAGGAAGGCAAAGGGGAACATCAGTTTATGAATGCAAAACTTACAGTAGGTTGGTTTTTTGTTTTTTGTTTTAAATTGAACATGTACACAGAAGAAAGCCTCCATGCAGCCGTAACTTCCTTAGCTGGCATTTATTTGGCAGAGAACCCAAGCCTCGGTGAATGTACCAGTACTTCAGGAAGCATCCACCCACGGCATTAGTCAGCCTGACCTCAGCCCAGCAGGGTACTGAGCTCCTTTAGTTCCTCTGGAAGTTGCTCAGAGTTGAGGTGCTCAGCACCTTGCTGCAATGCGGCCATAGCACAGGATGGCTGCAGTCCTATTCTGGACCTGCAGATTTCACCGGCTGCCATTGGATAAGAGGAAAATGAGAAGCACAGTGGTGAAAGTTTACAGATGTGTGTGCAAGACATCCTAGAGGTAGCTCGGGTGGCTACAACATTTGTGGTACCCAGGTTAATCATTTAATGCTTGCTCAGCTGTCTCTGTGCTATGCTGTGGGTCAAACAACGAATTCAGCACACCGCTTCTTCATCCATGACTGTGTTTAGATTTTTGGTTTTAAAACAAAAAGAGAAAAGGAAGGCATGTGACAGAAATGAAAATAAAAGATGTCTTTAAGGAGTATGGAAGATTCCATAAAGATAGATAACAAGAAAATCTGCTTTCTGCTTCTTTTAGTTTTATGTGCATCTTTTTCTCAGTGTATAACCCAGATCAGACTAGACCTTCCTTCATGACAGCTGTATATCAGAATTGAGACAAGACTTGGGGTTTTTTGTGACAGTGTTAGATGAGAAGATATTCCACATAACACACAAAATCAATTAAAGCTGTTGAAACCTCTGTGTACTCTCAGCTTTCTGGAGTTTATCATTTCACTGTAAGAATTAGCTGCTGGCTAAAATTTGACATACAAGAACTTAATGTAGAAGCATGTTCTAAATAATAATAATAAAAACCACTTTGACAGCTTTATAAGTTATTACAGTGTTTCAAAGAAGAAAAAAATCTGTCAGTTCAGTTTTTCTTAGGACCCCCTGGAAACAGTGCTGTCTGTTAAACAGCAATCCCTGACATTTGGGAATTGTTTATAAGTGTTGGGAGTGAAGCCAGGTACTTCAGCTGAGGCATATTTCCAAAAGAAGTTATTGCAGGTGTGTTTTATTAACTCACCTCCCCATGCATTTCTTCTGTATTTTAGGTCATAGACTTCAAGGGCTGGGTCTCCTTGCTCTACTCATCTTGTTTCATTCTGACTGCATTACAAAGGTCACATTTGGACTAAGTCTTGTTGTGCTGTTTTGTTTTGCTTTTTAGTAGTATTAAATAAAATAAAAAAAAAAAAAAAAAAAGAAACTTGGCTGAACTTGAGGTTCTTGAGAGCTTTTAGCTGGGGTTGTTTCGCTCGGTATTGCTCCTCCTTCTACAGTGGATGTCTCAAGATAGGAGTCTGGGCTGCATTTCCTTGCCCCATTGTTGTGCTGAAGTAGATTAGAGGTGTCCTAGATTTGATGTATCTCAGAGCAGGCTGGAGCAGACATCAAGCTTCCAGTCTCCCGATGTTCACTGTCCCTCTTCTCCTGTGCTGGACACAAGTAACCTCTAGACCATCAGTCAACAGTAGCAGTAAACTGAGAGTTCCTTAATTGTGCTGTACTTGGGATATAGCTTTGTTAGTCTTGTTGTAGGATTGTTTTCTGCAATAGCTCCCAGTTATGTTTGTTTGCTTTTTGTTCTTTTTTTTTTCTTGGGTAAGTGCAGAGAGCTCACTGGAAGCTAAGTGTGATCTGGGGAGGCCCTTGGCATGCTGTGAGTGTAATTCTAACTAGATGAGACAAATAAGAGGTTTCTTTTAGTCACAGAATTATTTTTGCTATTCTCATGTGCTATATTTGCTATACTCATGTGCCATTGCATTTCAAAAACTCTTTTACCCACTGCTTCGTGTTCTCTTCCTATAGCTGTCACTTGTTCTGCTAGGATGGAGGCAACCACGTGTTGTTAGTCATAGGGGTTGGTTGCTCACCATCCTGAGGCCATGGTCCCAACCCCAGCAGGCTTTGCGTTGTCTTACATGGTTTCTTATTCAGTACTTTCACAGTTGCAAATCAGCCAAGTCTTCACTTAGCAACAATATTCATTTTTAAGCATGTTTTGATTTTGCGTTTGTACCTCTAGATTTTGCTATCATGTCAACAATCAGTAATGAAAAACAAATGAGACAGCACTGCTTCCCGCCCTATGCAGAGCATATGGTATCACAATGCTAAGTGTTTCAGTGAGGACAGATAAATAAATGCATTTCTGTGGGCTGAAGGGTAACATTAGTTTTCATTGCAGTGTTTAATTTTGGTATCTTAAGCTGAATGGCTTACGCTGTTTAACAAAGGGGAGAAAAGGTTTTTGTCAAGTTCTAGTATCACTGTGTTCGTATGGTTTTAGTTGTCCATTATTTTTTTCCCTTTCTACCCATTTTTGTCCTGAAAGTCAAATTTACAATCATATACTGTAGTGTAACTGCCTCGTGTGCACATGAGATCTTTGTGTTTCTATCAGATGCATGATTTAATTTGCATTTGTAATATCTTAAGGAAAAACAAAACAACCTTGTTAACTAGAATATTTAAATGCTATATCAAGCTAAGTAGGACCTTGTTTAGTCCTTGGTAGCGTGTGCTTTGAGTTCAATGTGGCATCTCCTCTCCAAATGCTGTCTGTACCAATTGGCACCACTAGATGCTTTTGGCTGCCTTTTCCACAGTGCTTTCTCAGGGTGTTTGGTACTCAGACTGTCAAGACAAAAGCTGATTCAGACCAGCCTGATGCTCAGGTATACTGAGAACTAAACCACCAGCAGATACCATCAGAACATATTTCACTTGTGACCTTTCACAGCCAATGAATTAGAGGGATTTTCCTTTACTGTGGATCAAATTTAAAACTACTTCCCAGGAGTGAAAGGTCATCACATGGAGTCATGATATCCAGTTAAATACAGCTAAATAGAACTCGTTAGCATCACAATGAATGGAGTTATATATTACCTGGTCTGAAGGATGACTGAGTGGAGCAGAAAGGGGGAGAGCAAAGGAATAGATCCCTCATCACCCTTAATAAAGCACTGTAATAGCAAAGGAAAAGCACAGAGCAGAATTTGACTAAATCTGCCCTTTCAATCTGTTTCTTCTGGTCAGCAATATGAGTGGACAGAAAAACATGGAGGATGTTGTATAAAGGCTTTATTCTCCTCTTTCTGTGTTTGCATTCATGGTAGCTGCAGATCCATCAAAGTGAGAATACACCATTTGCCAGCTCCTGGCGGGGCTTTGATCTCCAGATACCATCTGCACTGAGGAAAAAGGAAATCCAGTGATCTCCTGTGTGAAATCAGATTCCCCCAATGGGGCAAATTGCACCCCTAGGCGATATCTGATTGGCAGGAAGACCTCGTGCATAAGTGGATCCATGGCACCTTTTATCCTTCCAGGCCTTTTCTGTTATGGGGAGTGCTTGCTGCTTTCTGGTTGTTTTGTGATGTATGTTTTTTCAGTCTTTCTGTTTCTGGTTGTCTTCAGGAAAGCTACTTTCTTCAGACTGAGTGTGAAGGTGCATGGCTATAGGCAAGGGGATGTGAAATAAATGCAGCAGAGTTTGGGAAACATGTTGGGATTTTTGCAGAACAGCCTTTTCACTAGATAGGCAGGATCTACACACCAAGCTGTGCTGTGAAGTGAATGGAGCATGGTCAATCATTTACCTTGGTGAAGTAGCTTTTTGCTGTTTTTCTTCCTTTTTGGGTCTTTGTATTCTGTTTCTATATTTTTCTAGGAGGCAGAAGGGTGGATGAGATCGAAGAGAAGCAGTAGCTCCTTTACTGATTTTAAATGAAGCACTGTTTGAATTCTCTCAACTTTTTCTTTGAAAGCGATTTCTTTGCTATATATATTATACACACACACATATATATATATTGTTTTAACTTTTCTGTACTTATTCAATCCTCAGAATTCATGACCAAGCAAGTTGCTGTCATAATTAGTCAAATTCAGGTGCTTATCTGTGGAGGTTTTTTGCTGCTTAATTCAGGAGTGCTCATTGGGATCTCAACTCTAGCTTCCAGTCTAAGTTGGAATCTGGGTCTGCTGCACTCAACAATCCTATTCTCTACTAGACTCACTTCCTTGAAGAAAGAAGTTATTCTTGGTAGGCACTTTGAGCTATGGACAAGTTTACGTACATTGTATTATCTGGCCAGTTGAGTGGGAGCAAGCTGGGGAAAATGTTAAGGAAATATATGGGATTTTGAGTATCTTAGGGTTCTGCTCTCCTGCTAATGAAAACTGTCCCAATCTCTTCCCATTCCTGCTTCAAGCCATGCTCTCCTGCTCCTTCTCAACACCAAATCCCCATCTATCTTCTGCATTTCAGGAACTGGGGAACATGTAACCCTGAGCAAAAAGAATACTGTGGTGTTTTTTTTCCCCAAGGCAATTGAATGTGCGAGTTAACAGCAGCCTTAGTCCCTTCCAGAGCTACTGGACAGGTCATGGGTGTGATGCAGCAGTGACGCCATCACATTTTTAGGCAAGTGGCTGCATTTAAGCCCTGGACAAAACCCACTCAGTTTCCAAGCTATACAGTTGAGAAAAGTTGGGGGCCTTCTCTCATCTCCAAGGGAAACTTTTTTCATTTCTTGCCCTGGGCATGTGCCAGTTGTCCTTGCAAGCTGTCCTTACAGCCAAAAGCATAGGATGAATAGAAAGAAGCAGTATGGGAAGGGGATAAGTAATGAAGACTCATATTTATGCATGCTAGATGAGGGATGGGCCAGAAAGGGCCTAAATTACTTTACCATACCTAGATAAATCAACATTTGATGCTTAAAATCCCTACTGAAGCATTTGTAGTGATTGACTGAAGTGATCTTAGTGGAGGATGGTGCTGGGATAAGGCTGGAATACATAGTCTTGTAAGAATAGTTGTGTTTTAATGATTTCCAATAAACCTGCCATTCATGTACTGGAAATACCTCAAAATTTCCACCCCTGCCTGAGGCAAGCTCCAGTGGAGTTCTGCAGTGCTGATTTACACCAGCTGAGGTGCCTGATTTTATTTTCTATTTTTATTGTTTTGAGTTTGGGTGTTTTTTTTGCCTCAGTTATAAAACTTTTACTAGCTAGAAGAGATCACATTCCATTCAGGAGCTCGCTTTATGTTCTTCAGATAGGAAATCATCACCTTGGTGCAGACAAGTTTCAGTATTGCTGGTTGAGAAAAAGGGGGGCAGGAGAAGGGAGCAGATTTATACTTTCTAAATGGAGCACTTCACATGGATGGGGAAATGCCTTCAGCAGAAGCAAGACTTCTGTAAGGAACATCTGGAAATAGAGATGTACATATTGCTTTCCTTTATCCTTCCAGAGCTGCAGGGAAATTCAGACCCAGAAGAGCACTGCCTGCTCCATCTCAGAGCTCTCCCCATCTTCTACAGCTGCCTGCTTTCCCACAGGCTTTGCACACCAAAAAGGCTAAAGCTACCTGACCACATTACACAATGCAGGGATCTGTCATCCTCAATAGGGTAATCAGCCACCCCTCTCTGCTCCCATTTTTAAATGAGAAAATTAGCTTCCTCTCCACTTTTTAAAATTCAATACATCTTCTGGGATTTATAGAAATGCTGTGTACATCTAAGGCACTGATGAGTGATTCTATCAATTAGGACGATCTTGGAATTATTCTGCACTTGTATGGTTTCTAAGGCAACCATATTTTTTGAATGAACTACACGGTAAATGAAGGTGTCCAAAATATGTGACAGTTGAACTTACATGATGTGCCTTTTCTATACACAAGCATGTAACAGTTTAAATATCTCGGGCTAAGAGGTATCTTGAGCTCTTATAGAAACTGATTTGCATCAGCTGCAAGTCTGATTCTTGCTGATTTGGGACATAGTGCTTGGCATGACAGGATGGCTGAAGGCTGTGAAAAGCAAAGCCATGCCTCAAGATAACAGCCCCATCCCTAAAGTTTTAGGCAAGTGGAATTTGCAGGTGAAGAGAAGTAATAGCAAACAGGAATTCGGATTAAAAAATCTCAGGAAAATGTGATTAAAGGGAGCAGGGTGTTTATTTCTGTCTTCTAAACATTTCAGCTCATTAGCAGTCAAGTTACTGGAATTATGAACTTCTCAATCTTTTGCTCTATTCTGTAGTTTTCTCTCCACAGAAAAGGGACTCTTTGTGTGGGTTAAAGATGATTGATTTCTCCAGTGCAGATCAGTTTTCAACTGCAGAAATCATGGTTCTTTTATGTTTAGTTATTTATTTAGACGAGAATATCACTGTTAACAATACTGAAAGTGGGGGCAAGAGGACTTCTAGCTGGCCATATCTGAACGCATGGTGGATTATGGTGCTGATGTGCAGCCACTTCACTCATACTTGGGCTTTTCTCTTCCTGAAATGACTTACTGCCTGGGAGCTGGACGGTCTCAGGAGGTTTCTTACAGTGCTACAGTACAACAGTATAGCACAATATGTACTTCCAGCTATTGTTCACACCTCTTTGGAAGGAAAAGTCCTGATGCAGGCTTTCATCTGCTCCATTTTTATATAGTTCAGCCTCGCACCTTTAGATACCGGCCCCTCTCCAAGAAAAAAATATTTGCTTAATAGATTTTTGCATTACTCTTGCATTTCCATTTTTAGCAGATGCAGATGTGCTTGCTCAGATGGAACCTTTCATTTTGCTAAATGGGGAGAAGAACTTTTTTGCACACACCAACTGAGCTGCAATTAGGATTATTACAAGAATGGAGCCAATGAAGGTCTAAGGTTCCCTGGCAACAGATCTTCTATGAGGACATTTCTTTCTAAATATTCTTTTTCCCTAATATATTATTGTATTGAGCCTTCTCTTGCTCTCTTTCTCTCCTCCATAGAGAACAGATAGATGTAACTGTAGAGATTCCTCATTGCTTTCTGTTACTGATGCAATAACAGAATGGGACTGCTGAAAGATGTGCCTGAAACACACAATCACTGGCTCTCCTGAGTAGTTAAGCACTTTTTTGCCTTTGCTCTGGATGTCGGCTAAACAAAAATCAAGGCTACTCCCAGCAAAAAATTTGTCTTCCTTCTGCCTTTACCACTGAGAGTTAAAAGAAAAGAATTTTAGTTTCCAAAGCCAGACATGCGAAATACTCACTTTCCTTAATCTGAAGAGGTAAGCAATTTATGAGTGCAGTCTGTGACAGCTTTGCAGTGTTTTCATGAAAATCTGAGCAATCCTTGCTGAATGAACCTGCCTGTAAAATTGCATCAATTTCCCAAGCACAGGCATGGTGTGCAGTCACCAGGTGGAGTGCAAGTCAGGGTGTTCTTAGCAACAATTGACATAAACTTTTAGGAATCCAAAATGCCACAATATTGGAAATAGAAGTACAAAGAGTCATCTGCTGAATTCTGCCTGGCAGTTGTGAGAGTGGGCCTTGTAGGAGGAATGCTGAGTCGCAGCTTGAAGCAGTGATTGAGCACTTGGTGGGAATGCAGGGCCAACCCAGGGGAGCTCAGGTGCATGCAGTGTACCTGAATGACCAGAAGGAATAGAGCCAGGATGCACCCCTTCGTAGACCTTATCTAAGGATTGGCAGTGGAGGTGAGAGTATCTCACAGGGAGATCCCTGAGGCCTTCCAAGGGTAAGCAGATTTTTTTCCTTCATTTCTGTGTCTGTGGCTGCTGTGTTTGGGCTCATCTTCACTTGCTGCAGCCTAGGACTTTGCCACCCTGCTATTATTGCTGTGCTTTGCAGTGCAGTATTACAGGCCTCAAGTCAGACTAGAGAACCTGTGTAATGTGTAGCCTGGGAGAATGTGCTATTTGGGAATTTACTGCAAGGTATTAATGCTGCCCTTCATGCAGGCAATGAAAATAATCCTTAGTGGGTGAGCAAGAGGGCATTCCTGTAACAACTAGAACGTGATGAAAACCATTTTTAGGTGGGAGGTGTCTCTGACCTGTTTTTTTAAGGGAACGCTCACACTCACCAACTTGCCTGAAATATTTGGATTGAGTGCTCTGAAGGGCTTCTCTTGGCTGAGCAAATTTGGAGACAGCATTTGTTTGCACAAGTTTAACAGTGGGCAGTAAACAAAAAGTATCTTCTCTTATATTATTTCCTTACAAGCCATACATGATGCATCATGTTGTATTGCAATGTCTGGTTTGTGTTTGCTGCCAGCTAATACTGCAGGTGGAACACCTCACCTGAGATTCTTTTCCAGGTAGTTAGCAGGTGGGTTTACTTACAGTAGTGCGAGTATTCGAGGACTAGCTGCAAATGATTCAGCAGAATAGGAGCATCACCTACCACAAACTCAAAATATTTACTGTGTACTACCTGCTTCTGTGGCTTTTTAAAGGTAATCTTGCCAACTACCCCAAAGTTCCCCCAAATTGCCTCGAATTCCCTAGAAATGAAAGCAGGCCCTTGCATAGAGACCAGCTCACCATCTTGTAGTAAGGCATGATATCTAAGTCTAAAACTTTTGATTTTTCTTCATTTAGATAGTTGGGAAGGGAGGAAACTGATAGCAGCTTGGTCTTCAGAGCCTATTTTCATGTTGAAATATCAATCTAGTTTTTCCCCATGTATGCAGATCTAGGACAATTACATAGGGATTTGTCCAGTTAAAAATAAATCCCCAGGTAGAATTCTCTTCATATCTGATATATGTTTGCTTATTATTTGTATTTATATATGAAATTCTATATAACTAAGGACAGACTTCAACCCACTGGCGTGGTTGGCTGGGATAAATTGCATGATGAGTACAGGCCTCTCCTGATGATATCGAGTGACTTCTAAAAATAAGAACAGCAGTGCTAGAAAGCTTTCATTCATTCATTCATTCATTCAAGTACAGCTGAGAACAGTCACATTTGCAGACCTGGCCTCCATAGCAGCCTGTGACAGATGATAAGAGTCTGTATGATAGTCTCTTCTAACAAGTTTTTTTTCTGCTGTTCCATGGAGCCCAACTAAAACTTCTTATATCTTCTCCCTGTAAGTCTATTGTTCAATCTCCTGAATAATTTGTGTGGTTCCTTTCTGAAATCTTTGTGCTATTTTTAGATGTATAAATGAACTTCCAAACAAGATGTAGTTTTGCTGTTGTGATCTCAGTGTGGCTTCCAAAAGAGTGGAATTGCTTCCCCACCTCAAACTTGATACCTCCCTTTTTGTACACTCAGAAGACATGCTTGCCCTTTCAGCTGCAACTTTGCATTGAGAGCTCATGTTGAAGCTGTTATCTCCACTGAGTTTTTTAGTTTCACTCAGGGTTGCTTTTTTCTAAGACAGAATCTTTACCTTATAGCTGTAATCTGCCCTCTTGGTTCCCAGATGTATCACCTTGCCTTTGGCAGTATTAAATGAAGCCAAACTGAATCACAATCATTTGACCAGGAGATTCAGCTCACTCTGTAATAGTAACCAACCTTGGTGATGTCTGTTGAAACTTTATCAGCAAGAATTGTACACTGTCACCCAGGCTGCTGGTAGAAA
This sequence comes from Tetrao urogallus, assembly GCF_951394365.1. Taxonomy (NCBI): domain Eukaryota; kingdom Metazoa; phylum Chordata; class Aves; order Galliformes; family Phasianidae; genus Tetrao; species Tetrao urogallus. The sequence continues at coordinate 15,987,096 of NC_136822.1, read as the reverse complement.
TCTTTACATACTGCCAAACCACAGGGGAATATTTTGGTGTTTTTTCCACGCATCTCTATAGGGTTCCTGCTAGTTGGTATTTCCCCCTTACGGATTGCACATCATCTGGTTTTAAGATACACAAGATATAAATTATGTAATTCTTTTTAACAGAAGGTTTTGAACTGAACGTTTCACTTGTAGTGAAGAAGCTCAAGAATTCTGTGTTAACAAACTCTCTTTCTCAACCTGTGCCATAATCCATCTGCTCTTCCCTTCCTCCTTCCCCAGAAATATCTCCTGGACAAACTTGCTAATTCCTAACCCGTGTCAGACATACACAAATACATACACTGGTAAGAATTATGTCCTTTGCATTAGTTGTTTATTATTAAGATACCGAACAAACTGCTGTTCCATTATCTTTCAGGAATTGCTCTTGAGTTAGCTTTTGGAGAATGTCTCAAGTGTTTAAACTTGATTTCCTAAATAAATTTTAGTTAGGTAGATCTGGACACACTCCTTTCAGAGGACATTTGAGGTGAATAGCCAATTTGAACTAACCTTCCTGTTGAGGCTAATGTTTCAGAGATGTTAATCACAAGTAAGTTTTGTAAGCAAGTTCTAACAGAGTAGAAAAAGGAGGCTTATAGTAATGCTCCTTGCGTAGGCAGCTGAATCTACCAGATCCTGGAGACTTCATCTGAAAGAAGACCTTGGGAAGGCTGGCTTCATAAGTTCAATATAATGCTACTGATTGAAAAAATATTCATACAGGTTGCCTGTCTCCCATTTACCAGTGTGAATCTGAGATTACCATTTGGGTTTATACCACAGCTTGAGCTAGTGCCTTCAGTACTGTTCAGTGTGTTGTAGATTACTTCTTATAAAGACATCTAATGTTGGTAGGTTCAATGTCGTGTCCTTACTTTAATCCAATACTAGCATACTACTAAGAAGGCATCTTCCTCCTGTGCTACATGCACAGAGAAGACATAGAGAAGACACAGGCTCTTTCTGCCTTGTTCTACAAATCTTTTTTATTGTTCTTATTCTGATTGTGGTTAGTAATTGTCCTACGTGTGGTACCTAATAAGCTTTTCTTAAAAGGCTTATGTGTAGCTCTTTAGACCACAGATATTTCAGGAATTCGGTTGGCTTCACTAAGTAGTTGACTACATATTTTTGCTTACAGCTTTTCTTTTACCTTATCGTGTTCTCATCCTGTGTATACAAGCTTTTATCACCAATTATTCATTGTCTTGCAGTACATGCAGTTGCAATATTGACATTAATGAGGGCTCTGGGATAATATCTTAATTATAATAAGTTGTTAATGCTTTCCCAAAATGCTGCTTGATGATGATTTCCTTGCTGTGATGCAGCTGAAGCTTTGTCAGTTATCATTCTGAATATGTTAATATAGGGGAAAAAATCAGAAATGTGACTTTTTCACACTGATTTGGGTGGAGTTTGAGGATACAGTTTTTATCTGTGTGGATAGACAAGGGTTTTTCAGTGTGCAGTAGTCTTCACTGTAGCACCCTATCTACCAAACTTTGTTTTATTATGGTCTTCCTGAAGATCTCAGTGTCTTTTGTAAAAGTCACTAAAACTGTATCATGCTCTAATGGCTATTACAGGAAAGTATTACATCAATTTTGCAAGAAGAGATTAAAGAATTTAAGCAGTAGTAGCTAAGCATTTTGACTTCCAGGCTCTTATTTTAATTACTAGGCAACTTTGAAGTCCCCACATTGTGATCTTTTGAAAGGGTTGTCCTATTACAGGTGATGTTTCTCTGCCTAAAGGGCGATGTGATTGCTGCTCATTATGCGTACTGCATTATTAAAATGATCTTAAGCTGGTATCTTGTGGAAAGCACAGAAAATGCAGGTCTGTGTATGATATTTGCTGTATGTTTGCTGTTTTCTCTACAACATGGTAGTGGTGGGGGACTATCAGTAGCGTAACTCATTCAGCCACGAATTTGTGGTCTGTGAATAACATCAGTATATGTTCCCAAAAAGTGTCAGTTTTTGGGAGAAACATCTCTTGCCATCTCAGTCTAAGAACCACTGTCCACCTGGTGACAGTTTAGAAGAAAAATGAGCATAAGAAATCAGAGCAAGAGGAACAGAGAGGGGTAATGTTGAAGATTATTCAGGAGGGGAAAGCAACCCTTCCATAGCTTGCGTTTGCCCTCACTAGCCTTATGAATGGTGACTAAGTCAAGGTTACACGGAGATGTTAAAAAGATGAGATGCAACGCAAGAGGAAGCAGTGGCAGGATGAAAGGTTTGCTGAGATCAAATAAGAGAAATGAGGACTCTAAGGGTCAGTCCTCCCTCTTATTCTTGCAAGTTCGGGCATTGGCTGTGCAAGGAACCACAGTTGACAAAGCGGGATCTGCTGAATAACATAGGGATGAAGGGCCTGATCCTTCATTCTCTTACACCAGCTTTGCATGCATGTTATCCCAGTGACTTCAGTGCATAAAGCTGGGAGCAAAGGAGCAGTGAGTCCTCTGAACAAACTGCGGAGGAGTACTTAACCCCTACTGGGTGGGTCACAGACCTGTGATTACGTTATTGCTCCTTAAGGCCTAGGCATACTCTGGGAAGATACTAAGAGCTTACCGTTTAACCATTTGCTTAGCTACGAAGAAAAGAATGAAAAGGTTATATCTTTGCAAATGTTTCCCAATAAAATGGGAATGTTCACGAGTGAGTTTGTTTTCTCCCATCCTGTAGATTTCTAAACATTTTCTACGGTCTGATGAAAGTTGGAAAAAGCAGCAGAAAACATCCCAGGGAATATTTGGAATCTGTGCAGTACTCCCATGGGCATAAGAGATGTAACCAATCCTGCCAGAAGTTGCTGACTATATGCAAAACTGCATATAACCAATGTGAGATTAAACCAGTGCTCTCTAGTAAATTCTTCTTGCCTCTACAGACCCTGCATTGAAGTGAATCCACAGCTTGGACTGGAGAGATTTGGAGGGTTATATGTACATGGAGTGCAGCAGTTCATCGTGACATAGTAGGTAAGGGTATATTCCATTAGCAGTATTCCAGCCATTACAGCAGCAAGGGAAGATGAATATGTACATAAAAGTAATGTTATCACAAAGAAACTTCTGTTAGGTATTTTTTTACCCTAGCCCAATAATATCTATAACTTTTCTGCTGACTAAATATGGAAAATCAAAATTACTTGGTTATTGTTCAATGCAATATGGTACCAAAACTTCTGATGTGACGCTAGTCAAACACAGTAGTCAGCACAGAGGTGCAACTGGACTGCTCAGCCTTACTGGGGATGGTTATCCATAAAACATGATGCTTCATTGACACAATAATGTTTCTGTTCCCTGAACTACTACCTGCGTGCTGAGAGCAAATGGCTGTGGATGGTACTCTGAGCAAAGTAGGAAAGCATGGGTTTGCACTGTGTCTGCAGACCCTTTGTGGTGGATTCTGTAGGGTCTTGCTCCCATCAGTCATCACACACAAAGTCTTTGGTGGTCATGAAAACTCCTTGTTTATTGGAAAGGGAAGAGGAGGAATATTACAAGACAGTGATCGTTTTTTAAGAAAATTTCTGGATTTGGGGAGGTACTGCTGAGAAAAACTTAGTTTCATGGAAGTGCATGGTGTGTGAAACCAGGCTGTTCAATGTGAATTGAAACAGGACTAGCAGAGGAGGAATTTTTTTCATTAATATTATTCTGGAATTGAATGATCTTAAAAACATTAAATATTGATCCTGTTAAATGCTCTGAGCAGAAAGCACAAAGAGCATAAAGAAATCTATAACACTGAATGATACACTGTAAAAGAAGAAATTCCTTAATTATTCAACGGGTCTTTAGTTTTAGAAACCACACCTTTGTCGTCCAAAAAATCTCAGAGAGCACCTCAGAAACAACCATCTGTGTGTGTGCGTTAATGAATTTCTGTTCTCTGTGAAAGAAGACTGCATGTCTCAGCACTCTGAATAAGAACAGAGCATTCAGCCTTTCTCCATAGCAAATTCAGCCTTCAACAAGTTAGTTCTTCCAGGGATGGCAGTGATGCAAAACTGCTTTGCAAATGTTTTTCTGGGTTTTGTTGCTAGGTGACGACTTGGAAAACTTTGCTGTTCCTGCTGAGAGGTTTTAAAAAACAGGCCCACATTAAAGAGTATAAAAAATAGGCCAACTTGCTCCGTAACTCCCATTTCCTAACTCCTGGGTCTGCACCCTGTGTGCCTTCTCCACTCTCATGCCCCTCTTTCCCCCTTGCGTCCTATCGGCATGCCAGAAATTGGAGGCCCAAAGAACCACATCTATTACAGTGCAAGGAAAGGAGGGAACATTAATCTTTTTATCCCTGACCGAGCTAAGCAATTCCACAAACGTGCGATGATTTATACTGACTCTTTCTGTTTACGTTTTACTGGCTTTTAATTTTATTAATACAAATGTCAGTGATCAGGTTTGTCATTGGTTAAATGGTTACTGCTAGGTTTTTCATGTGGCTAGAAAGAAGAAAGCTTTAGAGACAACTCCGTTGCAGTTTCTTGTGTATTGTGTACCTGGACTGGGTGTGAACTCTTGCCTGAAGAGCAGCAGAGAATCCCCTTGGACTGGTGTGGTTCCCAGGAGTGTGTGGTGACTGAGGAAGAGATCTAGGGTGAAATGCTGTGAAATTAGGTGGGAACTCAGAGTTAGTCCATGGGCCATTTTCAGGGTAGTCTTGTTGGATGGGAAGTTTTTTTGTTTTTTAAATATTCATTGCTCATGTATTTTTTTGTTTTGTTTTTTTGCGTGAGTGCTACTGTGGTATTTTTGATATCTTATTATCCAAGTTTCCAGAGATGTAATCTTGGATTACTGTATGGTTAAACACTCAAAAGCAAATAGCCACTGATGTTCTCCTAGGAGCTTTTCTAAAATCAGGAGCGAAAGCCTTACACTATAAACTGAGGAGCAGACATTTCTTACATTTTGGGTCTGAACCAAAATACACACAATGGCTGAGACTTACCATGGTCAGATGCTTAAGTCAGAGGAGCAAACACCTGTTTTTACCAGACAGAAAATAAGGAGCATTTACTTTGGTAGCCTGAATTTGCAGTCTGTCTTATTTGATACATGATGCTGTTTTGTCAAGTTGGTGGAAAAAGAAGGCCCCAGATCTCATCTCCAGGGAAGTTCTTGGCATTTGGCAATACTGGATCTACTGAAGCAATAGCACTGCTTGAGCTTAACTGGGACTGTACAACTCCACTGAAAGATATAAAAACCAAGAATTTCAGGCCTTAATCCTACAAATCCTTGCATGTTCTTTTAAAATTTATTCACATGACATTACATATGTGAGAGTTTGTTAGTTTTGAATGATTGGGATCTAAAACTAAGGAAACCAACAAGTGTCAGTGTCTGATTTTAGTTTCCACTACTTGGTCCTTTTGACAACAGAGGGTTTGGCTTTTGCCATGGGACTTGATTTCTCTCTCTGTGCAGCCTCCACAGCAGATGTATGAGTGCTAAGCAGTCGTTTTAATGCTTCATTAGTCACAATGTGATGGCAGAAACGTGTTCTCTCACATCAGTAAGTAGTAAATTAGACAAAGGGGTAGGAGAGAGTAGCTTCCTTGCAGATCCCAGGATGGGCAGTTTGTCACAGCTGCAAGTGACGTGGTTGTTGTCTGAGGAGATAGCTGGATTTCTGGCTGATTTTTTTTTTTTTTTTTTTTTTTTTTAAAAGATGAACTTAAGCAAGAATGTGGCCAGTGACTGAAAAAGAATAGGTGAATTAGCTCCTTTCCAGCCTTCATTATATGGAGTGGATGGCAACTCTGCTCTGAAAGATTGAGATGCATTTATTCTCTAATTATGTATTCATCACCATGAGAAAAATTATTCATTGCAGTATTGCTGTTCTATGCAGAATACTCCAAGAGAAGAGAGCTGGATACCATGTAGAGAGAGGGCTTTTTGTGGTTGGTGTTGTTTAATGCTTACTCATTAGTGAGCTTTACACATGGTTTATAGACCTCTTCAGCTGAGGCTACTGTTCTTCAAAGGCACCAGTCCAAAGTTAATTGTTTATTGTTAGAACAACTTAGAGTGGGTTCATTCGATCCTGTAAGTCTTCTGGCCCTTGATTCTGCTGATGTCAAGGCAGTTTCCCACCAGTGTTTGAACTTCTGCCTTCCTCTCATCATCCATCTGAAAGCAAAATGTTGTGGATCAGTCCATTTTTATTTGATAGCACTGAATTATTCTTAAAAACCCAAGACTACTTGGTAAGCACTAATGTATTTTAAGTGTATTTTTAAAATGTCTGCTTAATGATCTGGAATTGTTTGGAAAGGGTAGTACTTCTCAGTACTTAGAGTGCGAAAATTATTCAGTAGCTTAAAAGAAAGGCAGTGCCAACAACTATCTTCCTACTCAACATTTTTCAATCTCCACTACTAGAGGAAGCATCCACTGTGTGAAATGGCTATGAAGAATCCAGCAAGTGAATACTTGTCAGCTATGCAAGAAGGGAAGGGGGATCCTAACCTGATTAAGGTGTTGCTTTAGTGTTTGTTGGTTTTGTTGTTGGTTTTTTTTAAAGGAGACAAAGTTAATATAGTAAAATGAAGGCAATAATGCAAATACTTAGTGGAAGTATTCACTTGCACACCAGCACTGTAGAAGATGCCATACAAAGAACTGTTAGAGGTGGGTGAAGGAGAACCATCATGGCTATCAACAGATGTTGCAGTCTGGTGGAGAGTTTCTGCTGGGCTCATATAGCATAACAGGAGTTGCTGTGCTCAGCACCACTGTCTCTGCTCATCTGTTTTCACACAAGACCAGGTATGCAGTCTGCACCCATGTGTCCTCTGTAATGGCTTTTGAATTCATTTGCTCATTTCATCTGAACTTGACAAGAACATAAAGATCTCAGGAATCAGTGAGTTCCCACAGGTTTCCAGAGGTGTCCAATTAGTTCTGAGGCAATGACCCAAACTCTAGAAAATCAATATAGGAAAGAAAAACCACACATAAATGCCAATTATCTCAAATATTTCTACTGGAACTTCATGCTCAGAAACCAAAGGCAATGATGAGAGGTAAATGTGTAGGAAACCAGGCATCATTAGATTACAGAACTAATCCAAACTCCTTGTTCATTTTGAGGTGGTTAAACAGCCACAGGAGAAGTTTGGTGACTGAAAAGTCATTAAAATCTGAGAAATGCGTGGGTGCAGTAGATGCTGGCTCAGGCAGAGCTCTTGCTAGACCAGACATTAGGAAACCTATGTGATGAGATTTCAAAACCAGCTGACTTCATTGCCCTCAAATGGACACAGTTGCAAAGTAAGGTGCAACTGTCCAAATAGTTGGAAATATGGATCCCTAGAATAAAAAGAGTTTTGAATAGCTGAGATAGTAGATGAGCTAATGATTGGATTTCATTATGACTTTGTCTTAAGTGCCAGGAACACTCTATGGGAATTCCCTTTTAAAATGTATCTTGGATCAAAGAAATTTGCAGGCAATTAGTTACGGTGAACAAATTGTCTGGGGACAGATAGCATAATAACAGCTATATACTGCAAGAGTTTTCCAGCAAAGAGTGTGTAAGAATGACCAAAATCTGTTCAGAGATTTTAGCCGATTGGTATTTAGCACTTTGCCAGGGATTTTAGCTGTATTGATCAGCAGCAGAAACAGGATCTGTCTGTTTTCCAAATCCATTTTTCTGACAACTATCGAGTAGCACAGACAAGCAACCCTGCAGTAAGATGCCTTCCAGTGCTGCTAGAGATGGCAACAGCATGAGTATTATACGAAGTCTTGAAAAGATGATGCTGTACTGCAGTAAAAACCTCAGTTTCCTTCACAAGAATTAGATCGTTGTTCAGGAGATGCTTCTGGAAGTGGTCTTTGAGCATTGCTGCTATCAGTTTGCCACCCCACTGAAGCGTTGCCAATGATACTCATATTTATGGTCAGGATTCACTCTTTTCTTTTAGTAAATAGCTTTCTCATTCAAGAAAAAAAGAGAAAGGTTTCCATCACACTGAAGATAATCACACACGGGAAACAAATTTGCCAAGTCATTTTTCAGCAAAGGAAGGAATTAGAGTGAAATCACTGATGCTTTTGGTACAGTCTGTGTCACTGAGCAGGTTATTGGAGGAAAAAAGCTGTGGATGAGATATTTCAGGGCTTATCACTGAGCCTTTGTTTTCCTCATAGCTACTCAACTATCTCCTATTTTATTTAACATGTTTTGTTTTTGTTTGGTATTTGGCCAAGAGAAGAGGATTACATTATTTTTGTTCTGCTCATTTCCAAGCATGTTTTAGTTTAGTAGCTAACCTGGGTAACAAGCTGCTTGTCCAGCCCTAGCGGGAGAGCATGCCTCATTGCAGTCTCTCCAGACCTGATTAAGTGGGGAGGGAGCTCACTTGGGAGTTGAACAAGCCTGATACTCTTGTCCCAGGGTGCCAGGCAGGGGTGTGTGTGCACCAGTGGGGTGCAGTCTTGTTGGGAGACTAATTGCAAACCTGCCCGAACTAAGCAAGCAAAGTTGTAGCTGGTTGGGGGAATTCGACCCGAGGAGATAAGGTTTTGTATTGCCATGAGTTGTCCCACACAAGCATGCCTTGTTTTGCTGCTGACTGAGTTGGTATGCTGTCACCAAAATTGCCCCTGCAGCCCCCAAGAGATCCCCTAGAGGGAAGACCTTTATGTTTTCAAATTGTGTAGTTGGAAGTGGTTTGGTTGCAGTGGGAAAAATTGAAGTTTAAAGGTGACCTGTGTTTAGGTGATAGCAGTGAATCAAAGGATGCTGGGGGCAGCTATCAATGGGTAGAAAAAGATGGTGATAAAAGGAAAAAGAGAAGTTGTTGTTGTATACATAGTGAAAGGGGTCCCTGCTGTGTGACTGAGAGGAGATGAGGAAAAGCAAAAATATCTAGAGAGTTTTTCATGGCACTGAAATGGCTTTGCTTTTTCATGTGGCTGGCTAGGATGTGCTGCAGATCATGGCTGGACCAGGCTCTGAGCACCTGGTTGAGCTGTAAATGTCCCTGTTCATTGCAGGGGAGTTGGACTAGGTGGCCTTTAAGTGTGTCTTCCAACTCAAATGATTCTATGACACTGCCTTTGGCTTCATGGAGTAAAGCTGGGCAGAAGTGTTATCAGAGGTTGATCTTGCCACAGCTTCAAGCTGTCAGCTCTCTCACGATGCCCCAACAGTTCCCACACACCAGCTCATCCCAGCTGTGCCTTCCTGTCCCCTTCTCTTACTGGGGAAACTGCTATCTGCAGGCCCATGTTGTGAGTTGGCCAGAGTATCTGATCTTTCTGGAAAGGGTCCTGGCACGAACAGAATTTTTTTTCAGCTGCATCAGCTCTGTGATCCACTTCACAATGTTGTGACAACACTTCCAAGGGGGTTTGAGGCCAGAACAAGCAGCAGGGCGTGGGAATACTTGTGCTTGATATTGCCACTGGGAATGGGAGCCTGCCCTTAAATGCCACTGAAATTTAGAGGAAGTGAGCACCACTTTTCTTGCAGGGTGACTTTATAAAATGGTGCAAACTTCTCGCTGAAATGAAATTGAAACAGTGACTTCCAACACAAATGTGCCAGCACTAAAAATGTGTGTCTGCAAGACCCACAGCAATGCACTGGAGTCCTTGGTGGCAGCCTGGGGTGCTGTAGGCAGCAGTGAACACAAAGTTTTTCAGAGGTTCAGGAAATAAGCTGGCTGTCTTGTTGCCTCCTGTATTTAGACTCGCTGGGGATCTTGTATTCTATCTAACTTCTGCAATCAAAACAACTCCAGACGTTTGGGTTTTAAGCGTCATGGAAATGTACCGAGACTGGCACTACAGCTGTGGGAGTTGATAACTCCAACTCATTTGCTTGTAACTACGGACAGAGTTGTGCAGTTTGATTGAGATGGGAGGTGTTCATGAGGCAGAAAGTTCAGAAACTTCTGAATTTGGGTTATTGTGCCTCAACGCTCTTTGCGAGTGGAAAGAAAAGCATGTTTAAAACAATAGTCTCCCTCTTTCTTGGGGTCCCAGTGAGCAAGGAAGGGGAGGCTTTACAGAAGACTTAATTGCAGAACTTCCACTGCTAGCACTGAAGGATTATCACCCTAGATTTTTTTTTTCTTTTTCTCCTCCACTATTACAGAAAGAGAAGTTCAAGCAAACAGTCAGGCTAGGAATTTGTGTGTCCAAAGCAGATGGGCACACGTGGCTCTTTCTGGGATTCTTGGGTAGACCTTCTTACCCGCAGCTCATGTGTTCCGCATATCACTTCGCAGGCCATTGTTGCCATGCACCTGTCTATAATTTTGGAGGTTCATCTACCTCAGACAAACTATATTTAAACACTCAATGCTGATTAGAGGGGGGAAAAAGTTCAGAGGAAGGGATTTCCTGGTTCACAAATAAGAATGTGCAGTGGAGCACTCACTAAGTAAACAGAAAACATGGGCAGCTGAGAGAAATCAATTTAGCTGAACAAACAATGTTCCATGTAATGAACTACTAATTATCCTTTTATGCCATGTCAGTCTGAGTGATTACAGAGCTGTGCAGTTTAATTTGACGTTTGAGCATTGCCTTGCTCCATTAGCCTCATATAAAGCTACGACACATTGAGAGGAATTAAAAAAATAAAAAAATTAAAAAATAAAAAGTTGGGGGGAAAAGAGGGCTGTATTTATCCAGAACAAAGTAAGCACCTGTAGCAGTCATACGGAAAGGATCTTCTTCAGTTTTCCTTCTTGTGGCTTCTTAAATTCCTGGCTGTGATGAAGCGGGCAGCACCTGGGAGCTGTGAAGTAGCATGTCTGGTCCTCACAGGAGTCTTCTTCAGTGTGTTGATGATGTCCCACATCTCTAGACCCTGTTTTAAACAAAAGTGGATGGTGAACAATACAGCATGGGAGCAAATATCTTTTCCTGGCTACTTTCTTTTTGCTGGTGATTTGCACACAGTAGGTAAATCAAATCCCTAGGTGCTGGGGAAATCTCACGGTTAATCTAGGACTGAAGGACATGCATTATAAATACTGCTTTATTATCATACTGTTTGTCTAACTGCCTATACTGATAACAGGATTAGAGGGAATTAGCATATGGAGAAAACTAAAGACAATTTGTTGGGATATATGTTATGGCTATTAACTCTAGGAGTACCAGTGCAATACCTGCAGTCTGAAGAGCTACGTATTTGAGATGGGAGTCTTGTTTCACAAAAAATAAGCGAAGCCCAATATCAGTGAAGTTATAGGGGAAATTTTCATGGGAAAGGTGCAGATGCAGGGTCTGTGTCTAGGTAATGCACTGACATGTGAAGCAGTGTCACAAGGGATAAATATGACCTAAATGCCCAATAATAATATTTATGGACTTGCATTCAATCATGACAGACCCTCATTTAAGCACAAATAGAAAAGCAAATGTTTAAAAGCTCTTTGCTGTAACTAGCTGACATTTCTGATGTGCACACCACTGAAAGATGTGACATGACAAGCTCCAGGCTCATAGGGCACTTTCACATGGTGTTAACACAGATTATATGTATTTAAAGAATATGATATTCATGGGGTAATATTTAAGGAAATACCTTTTCAAAGCATCAGTTTAAAATTTATTTTTAATTTCAAGGGGAAGGAGTAGCAGCTGCGGAGGGGGGAGGAAAAAAGCACAGCAGGAAAGTCAAAGATCCATTTCATTATTTTGTTTTAGATGGAACTCACCCAAGGCCAGGTAGTCAGTAGGAGTGGGTTGATTTGGGTGAAGAACTGCCCTTTGTCAGGTAAGGACAGGCATTAGTGTCCCTGTTTTGCACTTGCTGCGGGCGTGCACCTGTTCCCTGTGGCCCTTTCCTCAGTTTCAGAGCCTCAGTGTTGTCCCCTTCTCATTTGAAAGATCTGTTGAAGAATCTCACACTGACAGCCCTGAAGTCCAGGGGATTTTTGTGCCCTGCAGATGCACCCCGAGGCAGGACGCCTCCCTGACACTGCCCTGCCCAAACCCTGCTGTGCCAATGCATGGAGTCAGGTGGGTGTTTGCACACCTGTCTGCTGCCAGCACAACTGCCCTCAGCCGGCTTCCATGGCTTTTTTTTTTACAGAGGACTCAGCCCCCCTTCCAGGTGACACTGTTATTTGTTTGCCGTTGTGTTTTGGTGACAGACCCATTGTGCTGAGTTGAAGCTGAGCTGAATTTCAGCACTGCTGCAAGGCATGACTGAGCTGCAGGCTCTTACCTCGGGCTGAACTGGCCCCTCTGTTCCTTCCTAATGTGCGTTGGACACATTGGGGCCTTTCTCCGCCATGCATTTGTAACTCCCATTGATGCTAATGGGGGTGACATGTGTCTATCCAGCGTAGAATAGACCCCATTGACTGCAGCAGTTCCCCAGCCTTGAGCGATGCTCGTCACTTGATTAAGCCAAACTAATGAGGCACGACCGGGGCCAATGGGAATGTGTGGGACTCAGGCCTCGTAAATTCTGGTGGAAACCTCAGCATTCCCTGGGGGCTGGGTTTTGTTTTGCCAGGCAGAGCCTCAGGATGCCCCTGGACGGGTTCATGGTAACAGGTGCTTTTATACAAACAAACGTTGTGGAAAGGGTTTGCTGGCAACAGCACCCCACAGTGTGTTTTTTCACTGGTATTCACACATAAGTGTCTTATTGCTCGGCAGTGTTTAAAGTACGTTGGTTTGGTGTTGGCTGTTTGATATCTTTCTACAATGGATCTTGAAGTTATCCCTATGGTTCCTCCTCTGGAGCACATTTAGCCCTTTAACAGCCAGCCCGCAGATGGCAAAGTCAGGCAGCATCCTTTTCTGTGGCATTAAACAGCAGTTTGGGAATGGGAGCAGTGGGACAGAGCAGAGCTCACTCATCCTCCAGCCACCACCTGGTAGCTACAATGCCAGACCTTCAGGGAAAACAGCATAAGAACCCCTAAGTTGTATTTTAGAACGTGCTGTGTTGGAGAGCGTGGTTGAGAAGTTGCTTGTACTTTCCCCTGTACTTTACCTGCTGGTACGTTCCAGGTCAGAGGAGGCTTGTATTTTTGTCATATTGCAATACTTGCCTTTATGTAAGTGCTGCTAAGAATAAAATTAGCAGTGGGAGAAAAACATCAGTTTGATATCTAAATTTGGAAAACTTGATGAATAAATCTAATAACTCCGTTGTGGGGGGAGAAAAGAATAGCAACTCTTTGTTTAAGGAAAAATAAATATAACGTAAGGGCTGATTGCTCCTTCTAACTTTCTGAGGAGAGCTTTTTTTTTTTTTTTTTTTTTTTGTCCCCTTAAGAGCAGAAATATTAATTGGCTTTGATTTGTGGGACTAGGGCTTAAAAAAACCTGGTCAGCTGGGCCTTAGAGGCAGTGTCAAGATTAATGAGCATTTGTTAAAGGCTGGGAGCAAAGGGGGAAGGAGGGTTTGTCCTCTTGGAGGTGACCTTGCAGAAAGCAGGCTACAGCCAGGTGCTCGGCACCACTGCTTTCCTGTCTGGTGTGGTCACAGTGGGCAGTGCCCTGTCACAAGGTGATACACAACTGTGCATGTGTGAGACTTCAGGCTTGTCCTGGAGCTACTACAGAGAACATAGCCATTTACATCTTGCAAGGCAGGTGCTTGTCCCAAGGTTTTGCACAAGGCAGTGACAGTCCTTGTCACAGCCCATAGTGTTTCAAGGCAAGTACCGTCTTCATTTGCCCTGCATCCCTGACAGCTGCACCCACTTTTCTTAGCACATCCAGAAAAGTCACTTGTACCTTTTACTGATAAATTAAAGATTATTTTTTGAACAACTGATGTTGAAAACAAGAGGTTATAAATTTGCTGCCCAGGTATTAATTTTTAGTCCTGTTCTAGCTTAAAGGATAATAACTTCCTATTATCACATCTGTTTTCATCTTCAGGTCCCATATTTTCTTTCCAGCTGTTAAAGCTGCAAGTTCATCACTGGGGTTGTGTGGCAGTGCTGCCTTCAACCTTCCTCCTTTCTTTTTTTTCTGTTATCCTAACTCCACCCTTTAGATATTTCTGGAGTAAGAAGCTGGCATATGACTGTGCATGCCCTGTTCAGTTCTTCTTCCCTGGCAGTCTTGGGTACTTAGCGACCATCGTCCTCTCCTGGTTTGTGCTAAATTGGCTGGGCATGGGGGAGAGACAGTGCATAAACCAGTCAAATACTACTTATGTTCTTCCTGTAGCTGCTGTTTGGACACATAAGGGCTGTTGACCTGTTCCCATTGAGCCTCACCTCAGGATGTGCTCGGGAGAGATCAAGACCTTGGGATGTTACTTCCTTTCTGCTGAGGCTGAATGGTAGAAGTGATACAGTCACAATAGAAATAACTACACAGACAACCAGGAGTTCCATTTCTCCTCCTGTCTTCCTTTCTATGTACTGGTAATGTTAAATGAAAGAGTAATATTGTTACTTCAGTGGTACTTCTTGCATACCTGAGGTGAAGCATGAGTGTAAATACTGGAGTTTAGCCATGGGGACTTGCTGCCCAAAGGGCTCTTTCCTCTCAGAGAAGTGATGCATGGGGCCATGCCAGCAGATGGAGGCCAGCAGGTGACTGTAGATCCCAAAAGGCCTAAGATGTTACTGTAGCCTCCAAGAAACAGCCTCTGATGATAGAAAGAAAACCAACAACAGCTCATGATGCTACTTTTTCTGGAAGTTATGAATTTAAAAGAAGGCAGGCTGAGGAACAGAACATGGAAATCCCTGCTGATCAGGAGTAGGACTACTTTTCTTCTTTAAGAACATTTGCTCAGCTTTTTGATTTCCAGTGTTTTCGGTTGCCATATCAACATGAGAAATTTGCCTGGCAATTGGCAGTATTTTTTTCAATAGAAGATTTAAAAATTTAGCTGCATCAGCTCCAGCATCTGATTGCTGGGATTTCACTTTATCTTACTTTATTTTATTGGTAGTAATTGGTTTTCAGGAAATGTTAACAGGTGGCCAAGGATATTTACCCTTCCTTTGGCAAAATGCAGCTCACATTTTGAAATGTTTGTAGAAGCTAGAAGCCAGGTTGAAACATGCCAGACATCGGTAGCTGGGTTAAGCCTGTGGGTTGTATCCTTCCCGGGTGGCAAGCTGGGGAAAGGCATGAGCACTGATGTAAAGCACTGGATTAAAATAAGAGGCAGTTTTGGATTTTGCGTTGCTCTGAGGTGTAAACACAAAAGCACAGTGGAGGGGAAGGAAGTTCTTCCTGACTTTGCCATTTGACAGTGTGCTGTTTTATTGGAATCCATTTCTCTCTTCCACCCCATCAACTGGGGAGACAGTAGCCCTCCTAGTGATTGTACAGGATCTCAGTTTCCCCTTGTCCATCCACATGTCTTCTCTCCACCCCATCCTTCGCTGTTCCTGGGCCACTGGTGTAAAAGAGGAATGGATCTGCCCAGCACAGATGAACATGAAGGGCCTTTTCAGCGATGAATATACTGTTTGGTTTGTTGTGGGATTTTTTTTTTCTTTAAAAGGAATGAGAATGGAAAACAAGAAAGTCAAAAGGCCCTGAATCTTTATCTTTTTTAAGTGGAGACACCGCCACAGCAGGACATAATGGCTTGCTGTGGTGGTGGTTTGCCTGAGAGCCTGGAGATTTATGTAATGAGAAACACAATTCCTGTAAAGAACATTGTTAAACCTTTTCAAAATTTCAGCTATAAGCCATTTTATTGCTAATAACATGGCTAGATTCTCCTTTTGAAGAATCTGGGAATGTTTGACAAGAAGGGAAAATGGAGAGGACTTGAGGCACCATGATCTGTATTTTCCATTTACCTTGCTTGAAGCTGGAACAACACATGTGCCACAAATGATTTGTTTATTCCTAAGCGCCCCCAAGGAGCCCCGTCTCCATTCTCAGGCATATAATGGCTATTCAAATGAAAGCTTTAATAGATTGTTGCAGATCTGATATCAATGTGGCGAGAGAAAGAGATATGCAAATATTCAAAATTAAACTAGCTCTTGCTCTTTGCCTTTGGAGTTGCAGTGTCAGGTCTGGATTGTATCACCAATGCAATGAGTCTGTTAGGCTCAGCTCTCTGAGAATTAGATCCCTTTTCTCTCTTCTTCCAGCTTGTCTCACAAAACTACCACACTGTTGGTAGTATTTGCTGTAGTACTCAGACTGAGAATCTGGACTGAAATACATGATGTACTCTGAGTTGAGACAGAAATGTTGATGGGATAAGTTTCTGCTGTGTTGGTTTGCTTTATGTTCCCTTAGACCAGGATCTGTAACTTCAGTGTCCCTCCAGTCATTTTTCCACACTGCACAAACAATTCTGGAAGAGTGACAGTCACTTGCCATGAGTTTAGACTACAGCCTAAACACCATTTGGTTTTGACCACACTGCAAGACAACATAGGAGCTTTACTGGTTCTTGACACAGTCCCCATTTGCCCTTCTTTCCCTGTGATGTGCATAAGAGTGATGCCCGAAAAGCACTTACAAATTTAAGAATCCGCGTCATCCACGTTAAGCCTATGCCAGCAGCTTCTGTGTGCATTGAACAGCAGGCAAAAATAATAATTTTATATTAAAAACACCATAAAAGAGTATAACAGAGGTAGTGTGAGAAGCAGGCTTACTTTCCCATCATTCTGCTTCAGTAACGTGAGCTAAAGTTGGGTACCTGGGGTTAGGGGATGGAGGATCAAATGAGAGCAGATGAAGAAGAGGCCTTTCTCTCAGCATTAATTCAGCTGGCTGCTTATTTTGGAACCTGGGGGGGAAACTACTTGTAGCCCAAATGATAGAAAATGTCTTTGTTTGCAAATGTGAGTGGTATCATACAGAAATATTCTTCAAAACTATTTCATAGGAGTGTTTGGAGCCATGGCCAAATCCTGCATCTGAGTATGGCTAGACAGTTGGCTCCTACTTGGAATTAAAGGCGAGCTCTGAAAACCGTGGCTGTGTTTAGACACGAACTGGGTTGTGAGTTGTTATGGTCTGTGGTTACCAGGAAGAAAAAAAAAAAGCTGACTCATACCAGGAGATTGGGTTGGCACCTCGTGCAACCCTCCGTGGTCGCTGAGGTGTCCAGGATGTGTTGCTTGAAATCCCAAGCACCTACTGCTCCTGTGTAATTCCCCTGGGAGGGTGTGTGGTAAATAATTCTTTAAGGGCTTCACAAACGAAGACAGAAAATTGACTTCTCTGAAGTTTTTCTGAAGCACGTGCCCAATCCAAACAGGCGCACCCAGATTCCTCAGAAATGTCGGTTCCTGATGACAACAGAGACCAGCACAGATTTCCCTAATTCCATCGCCAAGCCCCTCGTCTCTGCACACAGCCCTCCCTGGGCAGTGTGTACAAAGCAGAGTTGTGTAGGAATTTTGCAATTAAGCATTTTTCTATATTGAGAATATTAATTGAAAACTGATAAGTCTTGCAGGAAATTCTTGGTTTTGGCATATTTCATCTTCAGTTTAAAATGCATTGACTTGGTCAGCATATTATAACAAAAGATATTATTTTTTTGAATAAAAGCACGTGATTATCTAGGAAAAATTATATGAAAGAAAAAATAATATTTGATCATGAAATAATGAAAAAGGTCTTCATTAAGATCCAAACAGGCTATAATCAATTTTGTTCCTTTCAGATTACTGGTTTCAGAAATTGAGATTACCATTTCTGATCCTATTTAAAATCGAGGAAGAAATGTGAAATTCTGAAATCTTTTCATGACTGAAAAACAGCTTTCCACCAAGATCCCCTCAAATGAGATTGCAGAAATTCTTCTTTCTCCTTCTTCCCTGGCTCCCTTATCATGCAATTCTCTTCATGCTGTTCTCCAAGACCAAATCTGAGCCAGCCTGAGATTTGTGCTAACTGTGAGTGCCTGCTTTTTTTTTTTTTTTTTTTTTCCCCCTTTAAATAAAACAATTTCCTAAGGCATTGAAATGGGTCTGATAAAAAGCAGCTTTTAAAATTCATTTTAGTAAATAGTTTGAAGCCAGACCATAAAGCCGTATAACTGTAGGTTTGCCCTTAATTGTACCTCACTGACAGCCCATTTTCCTTTTCCTTTGCAAGCACTCTCCTTTTTCTTTAATAGCAAAACATATTGTATGCTACTTTTGAAAGATTTGTGGGTTTTCACACAAAATGACCAAGATCTGTAGGTAAACAGTGTCACCTAGTGGATAAGAGGCTTCAACTTTTCCAAACTGTGGAAGAAGTTTGTGTGGTTTTTCCTTTCTTTTTTTTTTTCAGGAAAAAAAGAAAATAATGGAACAGGGCCCTGTTTTGAGAATTGGGATTATTTCCAAATCACTACAAAACTAAACATGCAGAATGTGGTGGCCAGCAGTGGGCTGGAATATGTAAGTAATGTGCATGGGCATGGATCCATTCATATCAGCACATACAAAAGGGAGAACAGATTCTCCAGCTCAGTGCTTGAACAGGGAAAGATTAAAGCAGCAGAACATGAACTACTTGTTTCCTGGATGTGTGAAGGCATATACCAAGTTCCACAGTAATCTCCTGTACCCTTGGCTGCTCCTTTCCAAGCACAGAGAGAATTTCAGAAGGTGACTTTGGTATGTGATCAGCTAAGGCAACTGAGCAGTGAAAATTAAAATTTGTGAAGTACTTTGTGATAGCTTTGATAAGGTGTAAAATGCCCAGAAAGAAGGATATGCTCCTAAAGACTAGAGGAGGTTGGATAACCTGAAGTCCACTTACAGTTCTTAGGTTTATGCGTTCTAACTACAGTGCTGTCAGGATCTCTCATTTGGACTCACGATGAATGCAGGTTGTCTGGGGTTTTGCTGTCTGTCATCTCTTCCTGCCTATGGCTAAAACAAGCCCTGCCAAGGGGTCAGTCAGTGGTTATGTGGCTCTGACAAAGCAAGGCTAGTGATGTTAAGAGAAAGCTGAATATGAGGGACTGCATTTTCTCTTGGAAAATTCTACCCAGTGTACTGAATGTAGTTGGAAAATGCTTATGTACGGTGATGGGCTGGAGGCTTCAGTCATGATGTGCCCTACAAAGCCAAGCCTTGGTCTAGTTCCAGTTCACCAATTGATCTAGAGGTTATTATCAGTCCTAATGTATAGGCCAGTCATGAAAAACAGGCAGATTATGTGAGGTAAGGGAGATAAAGATGCAAAAAGGTATGACCTGCCTGACTTGTAGGCCTTGTTTCTGTGGCCTTCAGGTGCTGGCTGTGGGACCAGTCCCACATTGAACATTTAGACCTAGATCTTAAACTGATGTGGGTTTGATCAAAGCAATAAGCCAGAACATTTGGAAGAAAGTATGAAGGTGTGTTACAGCTGTAGCCAAAATGATAACTATCTAGCTTTCATAGTTCAGGAAACCTGAACTCTAGTTCTTAAATACCTTTCAAATAAAATAAAAAGTAATGATTGATGTTTATGGCAGGTTATTCCACTAAGTTTCTGTTTGGCTTCTATTTTCATCATTTTTGTCATGTATCAAATGGATATTCTGTCATTCTTCTCCAAAGGGTGAAAGTAATTATCATGAAAAGCCCAAAGAGCTCTGCATATGAGCAAACCTAAAATATGCTGCAAGTTGGGACACTTTCTCACCTAACTATACACTGCTTCCAAAACAAATACTGTCATAACTGTATTTTGTCTATCAGATGGTCTTCCTTCAAACAATTTCATTTTTCTTCTTCTTTCTTGGACCAGTTCCCATTGATTAAATCAGTGGAAAGCACCGTCTTCTGATGGTCCTCACTGTGGACATTAGATGGTGTGGGCATATCACTTTGATTATTCAGTGCCTCAGTTTTCTTCCCCATTAACATGAGCTCTACACTGACTTTCCACAGTGCTTTTATCCTAAGGATCTCAGAGCTCTCTTCTTAGTTATCCTCAAATCATTAATACATCAGATTTTTTCACTTTTCTCAAAGAGAAAACAATACTAGTTCTTTTGCTCATTAAGGTGTTAATGGCAAGGAAACCTGCTGAGTTCAGTTATACTGTGAAACATAAACACAGCAAATGAGTTACTAAACTAGTGCAAGCAGAAGTAAGGCAAAAAGCCTGTATGGATCAAAGTTCCCACTTCTGAAGACAAGGAAAAGAAAGAAAAGGAAGAAAAGTAGCACCTGGAAAATGCCGCTCTTATCCTTCTCTGGAAAGACCTACCAGTTAATATTAATTAAACAAAAATTCATTGACTCTGTGTCAATGAATGTGTCAATCTTTTGCTTCTTGGCAAAAACACTCATAATGAAGTCTAGATTTTTTTCCTCTTGTAATGTTAAAAATCAACTCCTGTTCCACCAGGAAACTAATTTCTTTACCTAAGAACATCTAGTCTGAAGTCTGAGAAAGGCTGGCAAATCTCTATAGTGGCGTGTAATGACAACCCAAACATCTCAACATTCCTAGCCCGGATTGCTGCCACCAGCAGTCTGCTGGATGCTCGTGCTTGGCCTCTGGATGCTCTTGCTCCTGGATCTGTGTGTTCTGATGGCACTGAGCCCAGGAGGGCCTGCCAGGTCCTGGGGATGCAGGTACTGCATAAAGAAGGGTTTTGTGGGCAGCTCGCCTAAAGCTGCGAGTGGCATTGCCACCTACAAAGCGTCCTTCCCTCTGTGATTGTGACACGAGTGCCCCGAGGGCCCTTTTGGCGTATGTGTATATGAACAGGTCCAAGTGGAGGGACAAGACAACTGTGTGGGCAAACACCATTGTCAAAGAAGAAAATTGCATTGCTTTAGTAGACAAGGTACCTCTAGCAGCCAGGAAAGGATACAAAAAGCATAATCTCATTGTCATCCATCCCTCAGGCTGAATGATGATTCAGGGCAAGCAGCAACTGAGGAAAGGGGCTGGTCATGAATTACTGCGTGTGTCTGTGTGTACCCACAAACACAGTCCTGTTTGGAAACTTTCAGTTCTTTTTCTCTTTTTATGTAAAATCACATTTCAGTTTGAAAAAAGACCATTAGTCTGTTAATTGTGAAGTGATCTTTCTGGATAATAACAATATTCTATTTCTGAGTTGCAACAAAAAAAAAGTTAGAAAATCTTCACTGTGAGTGCATACTTTAACGCCCTTCCTTGCTCTGAAAGGTTCATTGATCTGCTGCTTTTGGAACCCATTTGCTGGATGTGATATTATGAGGGAGAATAGGCATCTTGTACCCAGCCCTATGAATGTGGTCTGTGGAGGGCATCCATTGACCCCAGTTCCAGTAATACGGTCTATTATATGCTAGGAGTGCAAAGCAGTAACACAATTTGTCAGCTACAAAAGGGTGGAGGGAAATTCTCCATACTGCCCATTCAGATTTTCCAGAGGTGCTACAAAATAATTTTATCTCTACAGTAAACCATTTCACATTCATCTTCAGAGCAGTTCATACCTTTCCATGGGAAAATATCTGGGCAGGAGCTGAAGGAAAGCTTTCCCTTCAGATTTGCCCTTTCTGAAGAAGCAGCTCTGTTTACCAGCTCAGCAGGGAGCTGAAGGTCCCCACCGGGACCACGTCTGGCCATGCCTCTTCTTGTCTGAGCTGATTCACTGAACCCAGTTCCCTGAATTGCTTCTGCTTTCTTGCCTCCATGGTGCAGCTCCCAGCTCGGGTGCTTGTGCCTCCACACTTGCAGTGCTCCTTTCATAAGGGCTGCAGAGATGACTGTGGACACATGCTTGTATCATTTGTGTTCTTTCAGTATTCTTGCTTAGGGTAGTGGAAAGGATAGAAGATTATTCAGTGTCTCCAAAATGTTTGGAGGTCTCTGGCATTTCTGGTTTAATGCTGGCTGGTGTAGACTAATTTGCCCTCTTATTCCCAGGGGCAAGATACAAATGTTAAATGTAAGGAGGCAACCAGGAGGAGGTGACATCTCCTCTGTGCAGGCAGGACTTCTGTCTCCCGTGGTTTCTTTCCAGCGCCTTTCCCCATAGTAAATGCAGTGGAGACTCTTGTTCAAGTTCTAAAGGTAACTTTAAATGGAATATTTTAAGCTGAGAATATTTTCCCAGCTCCTAGAAAGGGTTAGGCACCCAGCCCTGAGCTGGGCAAAGTGTCTGATTGCCATCAAACTAAGCAGCTGTGTTCACCTTGCCTTGGATTCCTTTATAGGAGACAGGCTGATTCTTAAAAGGAAATGCTGAGGCCACACAGGTTGTCATGGCTGTAGTCTAACCAGGTGTAATGACTGAGGTTTGCAGGCGAGCTGCAGTTAAGGGAAAAAATAAAAGACCACAGGTCAGATCCATCCCTGATGCAACTCCACCATCTTCAGTAAGAGTTACCCCTGGGTGAATCTGGCTTCATGTTCCTCACTCATAAAATAAAGCAAGATCCCTTCTGCAGCAGAATCAATTGGAAAAAGGGAAAGGAAAAAAAAAAAAGTGTTTTCTTCTAACCTATATGAAAAATAATCACTTTCTCTTGCACAGTGGGGCAGGGAAAGCCAGTCCTGCCAGACAACCAGAGTATAATTTCCTCAGCATGTCATAGTGGAAAAAATTGGCATAACCAAGGGGTCTCTTTCATCTCTGCTCAGTTCTAAACAGTACAGAGGAGAAGAAGGGAAAGCATAAATACATGTACCTATATGGACAGATATTTGTGCTTCCTAGACTGATTGTGTGAGATCTGGAGGACTTTTACACAGATACAGAGTGACTCAGAAATGAGGATTATATTCCTTCTGTTGATTAGACCTGTTGTTTAAAAATAGTGATATATATCTGTTATGGATGCCTGCTAGAGTTCTCACTGCTGTGTGGTATTTTCTGTTTCAGCTTTCTCTTCCATTTTGGCAGGTCTGTTGTGTACGTGAGCTCTACGGGAATGCAGAAAAGCCACCTGAGGGAGAAAATTGCTAATCACTAAAAATTACTAATCATT
This sequence comes from Tetrao urogallus, assembly GCF_951394365.1. Lineage (NCBI taxonomy): Eukaryota > Metazoa > Chordata > Aves > Galliformes > Phasianidae > Tetrao > Tetrao urogallus. The sequence continues at coordinate 15,964,167 of NC_136822.1, read as the reverse complement.
CTTTCACGCTAAACAAATCCCACTGAGAGGTTTTTAGTTACACAGAGGTGGATTTTTTTCGTTCCCCTTTTCCCTTTTTCCTCCAGCAGATGATACAGAGGTGTAAAACGGGGGATATCACATCCTACTATGCATTAGCTGTGGCATTTTCGTGTGATAAGATCTAGGTCTGAGTCCAAAATAAAAGCACAATAGCCTGAAAAATCTTCTAATGCTCACCACTAGCACTTTGCAACCAAAGCAGCAGGAAAAGGAATTAAGTCAGACTCGGAATCATCTTTCCGAGGCTATTTGTATTCCAGTAATGGTGAGGTTCTCTTGCTGAGACTGTGACCCCCGTGTGTTTGCACCCCTAAAAGAGCTTAAAATCTAAACAGATGAGGCAGAAGGTTGGAAGAAAAAAAAGTTCGATCTGCAATTCTTACAGGACGCTGTGGAAATAAGTGCTGGTCTCAGGGTTGCTTCAGACCTCTCTAGCGGAGCTAGATGCTAAACCTACTTCTCAGTGTCCCCATCATGACAAGAGGAGTCTTCTGCTTCCCACCACCACTTCCCTACTCTTAGGAAGACCTTTGGTGGAACATCTCCAGGAGCACAAAGCTTTTTTTGAAGTCATCCAAGCATGGCTGAGGTTGGAAATAATCTTGTCCAATTGCCCTGTTCAGGCAAGGCCACCTAGAACCAGCTGCCCAGGACCATGTCCAAAATACTCATTTGTCTTTGCTAGTGGGACTCAGAACACTTCACTGGCTGAAGTTTCTTTAGATCTAGCATGAGAAAGCTGGCAGCAGAAGGATGTGGGTCCGGTGAAAAGCTTGGGTGCTCATTGCTGACTCCTTACACACGCAGGTTTCCCACTCCCGCAGCACTGTACTGTGGCTTCTCTTATGTAGTGGGTCTGGCTGAGTGAACTACTTAGAAATTGTTGACAGCTGCCAGCAGCATTTCCTGGGGAATTTCCAGAAAATATGCATTCCTGGGCTTGTCACTGGATAACTGTCTGAAACCAAGGGTCAGAGCATTCACCATAAAGGAGAAAAAATCAGTGGCATCCTTGTCTATATTTAACTATGCTACTGGTGTATATTAAAAAAGTAAAACAGGACTGTACACTTTTGCTTCCTTACTCCATTTTGGGCCTCAGAGCACCATTAACCGTCTTCTGCTGATGAGAAAGATGAGGCAGGTTTTGTTTTCATTCCTTTAGCCCCTTTGGATTTCCTGAGTGCTGTGGGGCAGCCAGGATTTCCTCAGGCTCAGCCATTCCACCACAGCCTGCAGGTGCGATCCTGTGGCCATGCAGCATTCCTGTTTCTCACCTGAGCAGAAAGAAAAGCCAAGGCAACAAAATCACCTTGTTTTCAGTCCATCATCAGCAATTTCATCTTGTTATGCTCTACCACTTCAGAGAGCCTGTTTAACTAATTTTGACATATTTCTTGCAGTTTGATTCTTTGGACCAAATTTAGGGCTTCTGTAAGTTACATGGTTCCAGGTTCAAAAACTTGAAATAGATTTTTTTTTTTTGTCCTCCCTTGCTCCCCTAGTTGGTTTTCTTTTTTCCCCATATTCTTGAACAAAGTAGACATCATTGCAATTGTGCCAAACAGGTGCTATATGTTTTCTATCACTGCTGTAAATAGCCTGAAGTTCACCTTTTTGTACCAGCTCTGACTATTCAGTTTGCAATACACAAGGCTCTCTCCAGAGTGTTTTTACTGCATTTATAAAGAAATAATGGAAAACCAGTAACTGTTCTTAAAGAGAGGATGTCATGAAGCATGAGCAGCGCCTGCTACAGGTCTGCTCCTAATCTCTTCCCTGGACGGAACAAAGTAGAACAGCGCTCTTAAAATACTTCTATTTAATAACCAGATCCAGACTAGCTGCTGCTTTGGTGCACTGGGGAGCAGTGATCTTTGAATGCTGTCACTGAGCTCTAGGATTAACACCTCATGGGAAGCACCTGCGAGGCAGCACTGTTGGCTCCACAGCCATCCTGGGACTGCAGCCCCCATGGGATCCATGGAGCGGGTGCTGCCATCCATGTTCCATGGCAGATTGCCTTGGTTTATGGCTTCTAAATCTCTAAGTATTTTGCCTTGGAATATTTGTCTCTGGAGAAGGCACACTGGAATTTTCTGAAGTGTTACATAATGTGATGTTTTGACACAGTGATATTTTTAAGTTCACCTAATTCACTGAATTCCACCCTAGTTACTAGTTTCTGTACCTCAGAAATACCACTTGGTCAGTTTTACCATTCCTCAGAAAGACTTATTTCTCCTTTGCTTCTTTCTCCAGGCATCAAAATGGGCTCCATGGAACATCCTTTGTATGGGAGGTGGCCAATGATGACAGCAAGCTTTATCCATCACAAAGCTGAAGAAAAGGGTCAAGGCGATCCTTCTCTCTGCACTGAAGAGTAAGAGAAACCTTTGATAAAACCGAAACAGAGAAATCTCCACCATTTCCTTCTGCCATATGTTGACCTCTGCATCCCTCAGTACCACTGAGATGGTACTATGCACCTCACAGACCCAAGGAAGAGCAATGGTGTGGCTGGAGAGGAGGAGCAATGTTTTTTTTTTTACATGGTGGTTGATAAAATTAATTGTTCAGCTGCAAGAATACTTTTATATCATGATTACCAGAGCCATCCAGGGGTCCGTAAATGAGAGCTAAAGAGCATAATGAGAAAACCCAGCTACATTTGACTTGGCAATGAACCACCACATGCACCAGTCTTGTACAGTTCTAAGGGGGAAGAGTTTGGCATCATTTGCCATGAAGCTTTATAAATGCCTCAGGCATCCTTGAGGTAAGAGCGCACTGAGTTAGTATACAAATATACATATGTCTCAATAAAACAGACATTCAAGTGGCTTTTGGGTCAAAGCTGAAGGGCATTTATCTCTGATCGGTAACAGTTGTGGGGTTTTTTGTGTTTTTTTTTTTCTCTGCAGAATTCTGGGAATCCAAAAGCCTAGACAGCAAGAAAGTCTGAATTTAACAAAAGGAGAATTAAAGGAGATCCACAACAGTCAGTAACTACTGTAAATATTCTGTCTTATGGTCAAGTTGTGCAACTGCTATCATCAACCAGCTATGGGCATCAGTAGGAGACTGCAGTATTGCCATCAGGTGGGTTAGTACTAATTACAAGGTGCTTATTCAGTCTAAGGAAAATACACTGCAGATTAGTCACTGGCACCCAAAATGGCATAATTAATTGGAGCAATTTATTAAGACAAATAGAGGGTCACAGCTAAGTATGGTGCTTAGAGTTAATTTACAGTTAACAAGGGTGCTCATTTAGTCTGCTAACAGAATGCATCTATGTTGAGAAAGGATTTCATCGTGCTTTCAAGAAGAGCAGATGCTGGGTCTTCTCTAGTGCTCTCATGCTACATGACCTCACTGGTAAATGTGTTTGCAGTATGGAAGGACTCATTCCTTTGCCCAGGTAAGATTGAAATGGTCTTTTTCTCAACTAAATTTTTCTTTAGCTGACTGTCTAATAATCAAAGTGCAGATGAAAAGCTTGGGTACTCATTTCTGACTCCTTACACACACAGGTTTCCCACTCCCGTAGCACTATGCTGTGGCCTGTCTTATGTAAAAATATACTCTTTTTGTCTTGCATTTGGTGAATCTTCTATATGCCTATAATCAATGCTGATCCTCAACTAGTTTGTAAGATATTTATCACGAGGTCATATGTTGTTTACGTACAGTCCCAACTCAATCCAAAAGTGGTATTATATATCAAGCCAAAATATTTTCTGGGGAAGTTGTGCTGATTTGAAGTTGAAGCGTTGGTGCAGCTGTTGGTTCCTCATTGCTGTGCACTACCTGCAAATTGGGTGGAAAACACCTTCAGCTGAGCCTTTTAATTGCTCCATGAAGAATGATATGGGGGCAGCCCCTAGTCTCTTCTAAGAGAGACTTCCCACACAGGCCCTTGCTACCAAAACCCCACCACATAAACCCAGTGCAACATGTACACTTCTGTTTTGTGAGTGGGGGGGAGATATCATGAAACCTTGTAGACATCTGATCTGTATTTCTGATCACCGTGTTTATTGCCTACTCTCTGTAAACTCATTTTATCTACTGCTTTTTCCTATTAGATGTTCATACTAGCAGGGATTGCAGTGAGCTGAGATCTCATCATAATGTTCTAGTTTTTTCACATCGCTGGTCACTCTGCCCTAACCCTAGATGTATGCACTGAATAACCACATTGTTCATTTATAATGTCCTTGGCTTTTCTATAGCCTTGTCCCTGTGATATTACTTGTGGACACAGTGGGCTGGATTGAAGACAGTGAACTTAAAAGTAGTGATGTATGCAGCTATGTAACTGTGAGAAGAAATGTATTGATTCCACATACTTCCTTTTCTAACCTGCTGTACGGTGTTTCATCATGTGGGACGTCATGGAGATCTTATATTTGTTACTTAACATACATTGAAAGGTCTGACTTCTCTTTCTTGCTGGCTTTCTGAATGGAAAAAGCTGTTGTTAACATGTCTTGCGTGTCAGAGATCAGGCTGTTCATGACAGCTTATGAAGCTTTGAACATATATAGTAATAGAGAGGAATAGCAAACTGTTATCTTAATGTAGCTGAAGCATAAAAAGCGAAACTATTGACCTTGCCAGCTCTGCATTTGGGGCAAATGTTACTGTGGTGAATGGAGTAACTTTAACTAGCCTTATAGTGAAGTTGTTTTTTAATTTTTTTCATGTTTTGATCCGATAGATTAATGTGAATGCCTAAGACGGGCTGGGCATAATTCTGAAGATAGTTACAATTTTGCAAATGTCAGGAATTGTTTTTTGGTGAAAACTTTGCTTTTGAATAAAGAGGCTAGTTCTGACATAGAAGGCAGAATGATTTTCATTGGTTTAAGATCACTGAAAAGCCTGTTACTTAATTTCATTTTCTGAAATGATGCCCTTTTAGACTAGCCAAACAAAAAGCCTTTACTGTCTCTCACTCCTGGTGTGGCATTGCTGTTCAGTGTATGGACCAAGCAGGTATGGAATGGGTGCACGGCCTGCACACGTTTAACACGTGGCAGCTCTTGACCTCCTTGAGACAAGAGGTTCTGTGTGTTTTAGTGGCTGCTTCCTGAAATATACAAAAGATACTGCAAAAACATATACAAGAGATCAATGTGTCATGAGGTGCAGATAAACTGCAGGGAGAGTCAGAGTGCTCAGCTGCTTTCCATTCATTTTCCTCTGAGCCTGATTAAAAAGAAAAAAGTCATCCTGCCAGGATGCTGGGTGGAAGACAAGGTACAGCAGCAGCTGTTGCCCAGATTTGGGCATGCTAGATGCCTGTCCAAGGCCCTTGTTTCACAGAAGTGTGCCTTGCATTGCCCAGTGACATCGAAAAAAGCTGCCCTTCTTGCCAAGGCCAGTCCTCGAGTGGGAGAACAGTTCCCCAGCCCCTCACCAAGACTCCCAAAGCTGCTGCCCTTCACTCTGCTGGTGCTTCCTCAGGCCCCATGGCACGGGGGAGCGTGCTGGGGAAGCCCGTGCCATGGCTATTAGTACTGCGCTGACAGCAGCCTCTGCAGATAACGAGAAGCCCTTCTGCCTCACTGCTATTAAACTGCTGCCTTTTCACGAGAGGAATCCTGAATTCTTCCTCAAACCTAAACAAAAAAGTGAACCTTTTATTCGTTTCATCATTATCTAGGGCTGCCACATTCAAATGATTCTCCAGCAGTCCCTTCATTTCCGAGTGCACACGTCGAGAAGGGATTGGAAGCCTTTTGATTAAGAATAAGAGGTGATGACACTACAACCAGTGCAGGGTTGTCATCATTACCGTGTACCTGCACTTCCACAGAGCTCTCGCTCTGGGTTGCCTCTGATATAAAGCTGCTGTACTCTGTGCCCTAATTGAATGGAACTATTTTATAAACACGCGTTCCCCGAATCCCAGAAAAGATCCTTTTAGAGGGGAAGATATGGGGAGGGTGGTGGGGAGGTGGGGAGCTAGATGGGCTCAGTTCCTGACAGACCAATTTTGTCTGAGAGAGAGATTTCTTTGTTCCCTGCAAAACTGCTTGCTGTCTATGGGGGGATATATAGTTTTTTCTTCTACAAGTCAAATGAATTATCTGACCACCCACTTTTAATCCTGTGATTTTTCTGCCTTTGACCTGGATTACAAGTCACCTGTGGCCACCTCTAGCACACAGCTGGCTATAAGTTTACACAGGAGTGCTAAGGGAAAACATCCATTCCTGCCTGGCCCCATTTGTTGACTGTTGGTGTCTGATACTCTGCCTTTCTGACAGAGTTGGTCACAGTAACAATCTTCAGTTAACAGTGAAGGGGAGAGACCTGCACCTACCCACTATGGTGCTCTCATCTGTCTCATAACATCTGTATGCGCTAAACCTGCACTGCTTATGGCAGAGCAGAACTCTGCAAATTACTCATTAAGCTGTGTTCCTGTTTTCAGGTGTTCTGTGCCCCTGCACTGGAGATTTACTGTTTTCCAGGTGAAATTTTAAGTCTTGATTTTGACCCATATTCTTCGCCTGGCCAATTCCTCATTGCCTTGTGATATAACTGCAGCTCTTATGGCTATGGGTACTGTGCCTGAGCCCCAGGGGTGCAGGAGCTGTCCTGGGATGGTGCTTTCTTGGAAACTGGCCCCACAGTTACAGTTAAATAGTTAAAATTATCTTCTGTTATCCACGTATTTAAATGTGAAGGGCTTTTATTGTTAAACTGCGTTTCCCCAGGAGCCTACACTTTAGTGTGAATACTTTAAAACTGCTATATGAAGTTGTATTAATAGACAACAAAATTACAGCCAATTTCTGGCACTATTTCAATAGCTATGTATGAAATTTACCGCATAAGGGATGTTGAGTTAAAAGTGGTCAGAGGAGTTACTTTTATCTTGGCTTACATATAGCATTACATTTACACCTGAACACAGGGTGAATTATCATCCAGAGGAGTTGAGAAGGAATCTCTTTTCTCCAGGAATGGCAATTATATTTGATTAGGTACATGGGAGCTTTTTCCTCTCCTGGCCAAGGAGCCGAGGGCAGTGCTTTGAAGACACCCAGCCTCATGATCAAGGTGTAAAGCATAATGACAAATGTGAAGTTCCTGCAGGGTCAGAATCAGCTGCAATAGTTCAGGGGAAAGGGCATCGGACTGGGACTTGAGAGGCTTGACTTGAGTGCCCCGTTCTTCCACTGGGCTGCAGGACAAATCACTTCCTTTCTGTGCCACAGTTTCCTTATCTGTGAAATAGCGGTAATGAGCCTTTCTTCTTCATTCCTCTTTGTAATAGCTCTAAGAGCTGCAGGTAAAACATGCTCTACAAGCACTTGGTATTACTGTGTTGGATTTCTGGGATTTTTCACGTGTGATATCCTAATGCAAGGAGGGGCTTCAGATTTGCAGACATCAGCTCAAGGGCCACGGTGTTTGTTGTCCTGCTGTTAACAGTTCTTCCCCGAAATCATTTAGATGTGCAGGC